>NC_067400.1:242025711-242356961 GCF_016432865.1 Antechinus flavipes | reverse complement strand
ATACCAATCAAAATATCAATTAATTATTTTACAGATCTAGAAAAAATAATAGCAATGTTCATCTGAAAGAACAAAAGGTCAAGAATTTCAAGATTAATGAACAAAATGCCACTGAAGGTGTCCTAGTTCTGACAGATCTAAAACTATTATAAAGCAGTGGTCCTCAGAACCATTTGGTACTGGGTAAGAAAACGAACAATAGATCAGTGGAATAGGTTATGTTCACAGGACAAAATGGTCAATGAATAGCAGTCTAGTATTTGATAGACCCAAAGACCACAGCTTTTGGGATAAGAATTCACTATATGAAAGAAAACTGCTGGGAAAATTGGAAACTAGCACAGAGAAGGAAGGGATTTGTGACCAAAGAAGAAATGAAATTCATTACTGAACATCAAATAGACAATTTTGATTACATTAAGTTTTTGTTAAAAAGTTTTTGTACCAACAAAACTAATGCAGACAAGATTAAAAGGGAAGCAATAAACTAGGAAAATATTTTTACATTTAAGGGTGCTGATAAAGGCCTCAATTCTACAATACATAGAGAATTGCTTCAAATTTATAAAAATTCAATCCATTCTTTAGTTGCTAAATGGACAAAGAATATGAACAGACAATTTTAAGGTGAAGAAATTGAAACCATTTCTAGTCATATGGAAAGGTGTTCTAAATCACTATTGATCAGAGAAATGCAAATTAAGACAACTCTGAGATACCAATACACACCTCTCAGATTGGCTAATGACAAGAAAAGATAATGATGAATGGTGGAAGGGATGTGGGAAAACTGAGACACTAATACATTCTTGGTGGAATTGTGGGTGGATCCAACCATTCTGGAGAGCAATTTGAAACTATGCCCAAAGAATTATTCAGCTTTGCATATCTTTGACCCAGCAGTGTTTCCACTGGATTTATATCTCAAAAAGATCTTAAAGGAAGGAAAGGGACCCACATGTGAAAAAATGTTCATGGCAGCTCTTTTTGTAATGGCAAGAAACTGGAAACTGAGTGGATGCCCATCAGTTAGAGAATGGGTGAATAAGTTATAGCATATGAATGTTATGGAATATTATTGTTCTATAAGAAAAGATCATTAGAATAATTTTAGAGAGGCCTAGAGAGAATTATATGATCTGATGTGAAGTGAAATGAACAGAACAAGGATTTCATTGTACGTGGCAATGGCAAGATTCTACAATGATCAATTCTGATGGATGTGGCTATTCTTAACAGTGAGATGATTCAGGCCAGTTACAATAATCTTGTGATAATAAGAATCATTTACACCCAGAGAGAGGAATGTGGAAACTGATTGTGAATCACAACATAGCATTTTTACTTCTTTTTTGTTTGCTTAAATTTTATTTACCATGTTTAACATATATAGGATTATTTGCCATCTGAGAGATGGGGTGGGGAGAAGGGGGAAATTGAAACACACATTTTTGCAAGGGTCAAAAGTGAAAAATTATCCTTGCATATGTTTTGAAAATAAAAAGCTTCAATAAAAAAAAATTGAATCAGCCTCAATGTAGTGGACACATATTTCTATCAGCAGAGGTCTTCAAGTTGAGGCATATAGACTATTGAGAATGTTATAGAAATCTTAGACAGGTAAGGATTGATTTCAATAATATCTGAGGACCCTCTGAAATTTGATGATTCTTCAAACAATTCCTATACATAAACTAATTCATTCTTTGTATCTAAAGTCCAATTTTTATTTCATATTTATATAGGTATTTTGAACTATATATCTTTTTATAAATTTTGAAATTAGAACATTTATTCAAATTGACTTTTTAAAAATTATGCCACAGAAAAATCACAGAACTGTTGTTTCATGATTCAGGACCATAGACCCTTGATTAATTTATTTATAAGTAACTTATAAAATATGCATGAAAATATTTGTACAGCCTGGGAGTTTAAGAAGAAAATAATTGCTGCTTTTACCTGGAATTTGCAATTTACATTAAAAATCTCAAAGAATCTATGGTCATAATCTACTTATTATTGAAGACAAAACTAAGATATGGAGAATAACACTTCCTTTGGTTATATTCAGAGTTTGTCTTTATCAGTTCCCTTCTTATCTTTTTTCTGCATCCTTGTTCTATACCATCCTCTCTCAAAGGAACTTTATATTCTAATGTTGCATTGCTTTACCCTAGGAGGGAAGGAATAATATAATTAAATCCATTATACTAAGGTGTTAGGTATCCACGGTGGTTTTTTCTAGAGCATTTTTTTTCCTGCGTTCTGAGGGTGTTTGGGGTGGGAAGAGATGTTTTTAGCTTAAAGTAATGAGATGTTAATGGTGAAATTTCAGAGATTAGCCAGAAAGATATTTTTGGATAAGGAGGTCTTTCTAATCTTCTTGCACAACTTACACCACATAAAGGATTCTTTATAAGGCTAGCTGTGTCCATGGACAAATTTAGAATTAAAATTTGTAGTCTGACAAGTCTTCCATTTGGTACACTGAGTTGTTTACTTAGGAGATAATTATCCTAAAATGTACAATTGCTTTAATGAACTTAGTTTTTTATTTCCCTTTATAAGATATAGCTCATACATTTTGAATGTTTAAAACTAAACTTATTAAAATAAATTGGACAAAAATGGGAATGAAACAATTTACTTTGAGTTAATCCCCATAAAAAGTTAAATTACAGTAGAATCAAAAATAGAGAAAAAACTTGTCATTTATAAATACTGTTCAAAAGATTATATTTTAAATATCATTTTTGCATCCTGAGGTGAAGAAGTTTTACATAAAAATGCATATTAAAAGTGTAAATCAATCATTTGGTAAATAAGCTTTTTAAAGGATTTATTGGGTCAGCTGGGTTGCACAATGGATAGAGTGCTGGGACTTGAGTCAGGGATATTCCTCTTCCTGAGTTCAAATCTGTTTTCAGACACTTACTAGCTGTCTGACCCTGGGAAAGTTATTTCACTCTGTTTGCCTATGTTTCCTCATATGTACCATGAGTTGGGAAAGGAAATGACAAATCACTCCAGGAGAGTTGCCAAGAAAACCCCAAATAAGGTCACAAAGCATTGAAGTTGATTGGGGGTAAAAACTGAACTAAGTAATGATTATTTGCCAGGCTTTATGTTAGTACTGGAAATTGAAAGAAAGGCAAAAAACATTCCATGTGCTTGAAGAGCTCATAATGTAATTGTGGAAACAAAAGGCACAGATATGTTTATGGGATAAATACAAAAAATTCAGTAGTAGGAAAACACTAGAATCAAGAGGAATTTGGAGAGACTTTTTTAAGAAAGTGAAATTTTAATTGGTACTTGAAAGATGTGGGAAAACCAAGAAGTACAAATAATGAAAAAAAGCATTCTAGGCATGGAGGACAACTAGAGAAAATATCCAAAGTCAAGAGATGGAATTTATTAGTAATAGAACAGCATGAAAATCAATGTCACTAGATAGAGGAATATGTGGCAGGGTTTGAGGTATAAAAACATCATAAAAATAGGGCTGAGGGTCTTTGAATGTACAAAAGAAGATTTTATATTTTATCCTGGAGATAATAAAGAGTCACTACAGTTTATTGAGTAGTGGGTAACATGGTTATATATGTGATTTAGGAAATTCATTTTGGCAACAAAACAGAGCATGAATTAGCATAGAGAAAGACTTGTGGCAAGCCAATCAAAAAGCAGATTACTGCAAGAGTAAAAGTATGAAGAAATGAGGACCTACAATGGGTTTATGACACTATCAAAGAAGATAAACAGCATATTTGAGAGTTATTGCAAAGGTGAATGCAACAGACTTTGGGAGCAGATTATTTATGGAGGGTAAGAGATAAGGAGGAAGTAAGGATGGAAGTCTGGGGTACTGGGGAGATAGTGGTGTTTTCAATAGTAATAGGAAAGTTTGGAAGCAGAGTTTATTTAGAAAGAAAAATAATGAATTCAATTTTGTTGAGTATAAGAGGTCTATTGGCCATTTTTGATATTTGAAAGGCAATTGGAGATGTGAGTCTGGAAGTCAAGAGAGATTACAACTAGAGAAGTAGAGTTAAGAATCATCAGCAAAGAGATGATAATTATATCATGGGAGCTGATGAGATCACTATATGAATAGACAGAGTCCTGTGTGATACTCATAATTAGATAAAATGACCTGGATGAGGATCCAGCAAAGGAGACTGAGGATTAGTGAAACAGATTGGGAGAGAACCAGGTGCCCTGAAAACTTAGAGAAAAGAGAATATCAAGGATAAGAGGGAGATCAACAAAGATTGCAGAGAGGTCAAGGATGATCAAGATTGAGAAAAAGCCAAGGGACATAGCAAATAAGAAATCATAGGTGATATTACAGAGAAAGGTTTAAATTTAATCATGAGATCAGAACCAGAGTGAGAGAAAAAAGGATGCTTCTCAAGAAGCTTGGCTACAAAGGCTAGAAGAGATATGGGATGATAGCAGAGATGGAAATATCCCGTGAGAGCTTTTTGAGAAGTAAAGATCCATGGGAAGAAAGGTTAAAAAGTAAAATACATGGGTATGTTTGTAGGCATTAGAGAAGCAGCCGGTAAACACAGAGAGAGATTAAAAATAAATAAGAGAATGGGAGAAATAGAGAGAGAAATCCCATGGAGGAGAGAAGATAGAATGGGATCACTCCTGAGGGGATAAATGTTTGTTATCACAAGGAATAGAGGTAAGAAAATCAGGAGTGAAGGAAGAGAATGGCATAACATGTCTGATTGATATGATATGGGGAGGAGCTAAGTAGTCTGTGAAAAGTCTGGAAGTACCACTGTGAATAGGGAAATATTGTTGATAACGGAGGTATACAGAAGTATTATCTAATAGCAGTGAAGTCCCAGTTGAGATTGTGTAACATAAATTAATAGTGGATCCAGGCAGAGTATTGATTTTTTTCTTTTGCTTTCATTCAAAAATATGTATTTGGGAATAAAGGTTGGAGGGAGTAATCCAAGATTGGAATCTGACAGGATACAATCAATCAGCAATATGACAAAGCAGTATGTGACCCAAAAAAAACAGTGTAGAGGTGAACTGGTTTACTAAGAGGTCAAGAAGGGAAAAGAAAGAGAATGACCTGGGAGAGAATTGAGGGATCTAGGTATTAAAAGTCACAGTGTTGATGTAATATGAAAGAATTTGGAAGTAAAAGACAGGGAGAGGTAAAAAGGCAATGAAATATGATCACATGAGGGAATTTCAGAATTTTTGAATATGGAGGTGACACATGTCATGGGATAAGTAGTTCATAGGAAATGAATAAGTTAATGAACTGGGAGGTTGGACTGTTTGAAAAGTAGGTAGGTGTTACAGAGGATAGAGCACTGAATCTGGAATCAAGAATTCTTGAGTTCAAATTCAATTTCAGATACTTACTAACCATGACTCTGGGGAAGCCCCTTAATTTCTGTTTGCCTCCATTCCCCAATGTGTAAAATGGGGATAGTAATATTTTCTATCTTCCAGGATTGTTTTAAAGATCAAATTGAAGAAGGGACTCTGAAACTCTAAAACTCCTTGAAGGAGAAAATCTCCTTCAACTCTGCCTCAGTGAGTGACCCTGCCTGAGGCAAACAAGATGGTTTCATTCTGTTATCTAGGTGGGGCTGTTGCAGTCCTGAGCAAAAGAATTCCAACCCTATTCTATTCAAATTCCAGCTCAAGTTAAAACCCAGCTAGTAGAAGAGCCAACTTGGGACTTCACCCACTAGCCCCCTTCAGCTTGTAGCCAAAACTCCTATTATAAAAGAGCCAATCTAAAATCCTTTCTTTGCAGAGGTTCTAAACATGCCATACTATGCCATGTTAGGCTATGCCATGCTATGCCAAGGAAGCCTCTACCCACTGGAATAATATTCTTTTCCAGTGCTCTGCTCTCTTTACCCTCACCTATTTCCCTAATTAGACTTTTTGCCTCTCTATCAGAATTTCTAACCTTACTTCCCAATCCCTATAATAAACTTCTTTTATCAATCTAGGTTTTTGGGTTTGTAAATTTCTTTAAAGAGAATCCCTGTGCCACCAGATTCCAAAACTCCCTGCCCTTGCGCAAATCCCAAGGGGGTAAAGGGAAGCCAGAGCTCTCTATTTGGTTCCCTGAACCCTGAACCTGCCACTAGACCTTATCATTTAACTCCCTGACTACAGAAATCCCAATCTCATTTTGGTTCCCTAAGTATAGATCTTATCATTTGGTTCCCTATGAAAGGGAACCCCAAAACCCTAAATCTCATCATATTTTTGGTTCCCATACCAGGAACCCCAAAATTAGACTTCACCTCATCATATTTTGGTTCCCTGACTCATCAAGGTCATCAAAATGAGTTGATATAAATTGTTTAGTATAATTCCTGGCACTAGTAAACATGATATAAATGGTATCTAGCACTGTTGTTGTTGTGTCGTCATTATATAAGTAGAGGGCTTCTTGTATGAGGACAAATGCTAGGAGGGGAAAAAAAAAGATTGTAAACCAAGTACTGAATTCTTAGAGGAAGAAAATGTCCAGGAGATCTACCTGAGAACTAGGATTTAGATTAAGTAGATTTGGATTGTATGGACCTCAAAAGAGAATTTATTGAGTCATTATAGTAAGGAGACAATCTAAAAATGGCAACAGGAATATTCTAGTTCCCTCAGTCAAGAAAATAAATTAGAAAGGAAGAAGGTAGGCCTTCCTTATTTATCCTAAATTGATCCAAATGAATCAGAATGGGATTAAAAAGGTAGATAAATGCATTTCATATTTATAAATGACAATTTAATCAAACCAAAACAAATTTCTTCTAAATTATACTTGCTCAGTATCCTTTATAGTACATATAATAGAATATGATTTAAGGTTAAAATAAGGATAGCCCTCACTGTTTATCTTGCAAGAAACTGTAAAAGGCAAAAGGCAGAAGTCAAAATACTCATTGGAAAACGGATGTTACAACAATAGAATATAGAAGGGGATAGAGAAAAATTTTAGCATATTTTCTGTGCTCACAATTTTTTCTTGACAGCATCTTATGTACTGAAGTTGAATTCTTCAGTGTGTAATCAGCAAGAGGAGGGGGTGGTTTCTGTAGAGGCAAGTTAGCATATGGTGTATGAAATCTCTCACTGACAAGTGGCATTTTAGCAGAGCAATTGACTAGCAGGGAAGAGACATTTTGCTAATCACTCCCAGTTGCCTACGCCCTGAGGCAAAATCATATTGCTTTATGCAGATGAGCTCATAACAGTTTCCTCAATTTGGCTTTTATATTAAAATGTGCCAGTTCCCAGTGTTGTGTCAACAGGCACCTGAGGGCCTACCACTTTACATTGCATGTGTATTACTATTTAAAGACAAGCTTTTAGTTTAACATTAGTGGTTGCCTTCAGAGTTTAATTACCATCCTCCCCATGGGGCTCAATGAGCCATCTATTCCTCTCAAGGGAATTTTGCTTGGTGAATCTTTAACTAAATAAGTAAGTGCCAAATAACCTCTCTTTAAAGATTCAGTATTTTATTTTTGGTTTGCTTTGAAGATTGCAGAAGTTATTCTGCTTGTGACTAGCAATGAGCCATGAGAAATTTAGAAACAGTAGGTTATTAATTTCATAATGAAAAAAGATAGTAGTAGGTCAAATTAATAATCAAAACTTTATTCTTACTGACAATGAATAGATAATTTAATGGCATCATCATAGAATTATAATATTTGCAAGGGACTTGAGATTTAAAAAAAAAAAAATTTAGTTGAATCTAAATGACATAATCATTTTCTCATAGTTTAAAAGTATCAGAGCTGAGCCTTACATACACATATTGTAACTCTGAAGACACTGTGCTATTGACATTTATGATGACTCAGTCTCAGTCATCCCATCCTTCCTGTCTTCCTGTACTGTTGGGAGAGGCATAAAGTAGTGGACTTCAAAACTATTTGTCTTTTGTGTTACCTTCTGGTAAGAGCCCATATACCTTAAAACTAATGGCATTTTCCTTTGCATACAAATGCAATTTCAGTTTTATCATGGAGTCTTAGTGACCCCATTTTGGGGTTTTCTTGATAAAGAGATTAGAGTGGTTTGCTATTTCCTTCTTCAACTTATTTTATAAATGAATTAACTAAGGCAGAGATGATCAGAGTCACTAATAAGTATTTGAGACCAGACTGAACTCAGAAAGATTAACCTTCCTCAATCTAGGTTCTTGCACGCTAGCAACATGAGTACGAGTAAAATAGAAAGACAGATCCTACCCTCAAGGACCTTACAACCTAATAGGAAAATGCATAATAGTTGAAAAATGAAGGTGGAGAGAAAACAAGAAGATATTAGCATGGTCATAATTTTGAAGTCAAAAAGATCATCAGGGTTGGGAACAAAATGAAAGCAGGCTGACTTGGGTTCTTCTACAAAATAGAAGCTCCAGCTGATCAGGGAAGCCAGACACTGAGGGAATTTCTAGGATGAGCCAGTAATAAAGAAGGATTGAATTTAGAGTGCAGAAGTCTTAAGGCAGGACCAAGAGTAAAATGAATGCAGGTTGTTCTGGGTCTTTCCACAAAATGGAGGTTCCAGAAAAAACTCACTAATGGAAATGGAAAAAAAGTTCCAGGGTGAGTATCTACAGGCACACTAACATATTCCAGAGCTAGGAGGAAGTAGATTTCTTATACCTACTTCCCTCAACTACTCGAAAATTCATGGCTTTACAAATTGAATTTCTGTCATGGTTCAGAGTATTATTTCATTCTTCCTTTAAATGTTTTATGGGATTTGCCTAAGAGGAAATACCTAACAGATAAGTAATAAAGGCATAAGAATTTAGGGATTTATAGTCAACAAAGTCGGAGGAAACATACATATTGATTCTATAATTGGGAAGAGAAACAATGAAATGGAAACTAGATATTGCTATGTAATTATCTTGAAGCAAATCCTGAAATCTGCAATGGGAGTTAGAAAATGAAGATGTGTGTAGGGAGAAGGGAGGGGGGAGGAGAGATATTTCTCATGTTTATCTCAAGAACTTTACTACATATTAAGAAAAGAAAGGAAGATGATGAGGTAGGCTAGAAATTTTCAAGCTCTCTAGATTTCCTCCACAAACAGAAATTTATAATGAAATGAATGTGTAGGACAGCAAAAATAAAGAGGTAAAGCAATTGTTTCCCCAAAGACAAATTGAGAAGACCTCAGAGAAGACTCCAGGGGCTGAGATTTGGTCATAGTAAAATATTAACATTTGATTTCACTCAATCAACAAAAAAGTGGGCTTTGATGGAAGCATAGCAGGCCTCAAGAAATTTCACAAGAGAAACTTTTATCTTGTAGATTTAGGAACTTTCACTTCACAAACTTTCATCTAAAGAAAAGCAGACCCAGGAGTGAGAGAAGATTAAAGGACCCCCTGCTGCTTACCAAGTGTGATTATTGGCTGTGCCTTTGGGTGAGGAGGAGCTAGTACAAATCCTCTGATTGCTATACTTCTATGACAGGGATAATTTTGGGGATTTCATGGCTGGGATTTAGGGAATGATGGAAGGAGTTCCTAAGGTGGAGCCCTTATACAGAATTCAGAAAACACTACTTAGGACATGATACCTAAAATAGCATTATCCTAAATAAGAGATAAAAACTTTTGGAAAGTTATATAAATCAAGATTAGGAGGGTAGGGTGGGTTTTTTAGGGAGAGACTTTTAGAGGGCTAACTAAAAGAAGGAATTAGAGGGTAAGATGAGAAGATAAGCTAACTGGGATAGCATGAAAAGAAAAGATGAGAAGGAAAATAGTAAAAACAAGATGGAGGGAAATTCACAAATAATAATTATAACTTTGAAGATGAATTAGAATAAATACAGCAAAATTCATTTGGAAAAATCAAAATTCAAGAATATCAAAAGAAATTATGGAGGGGAAAAAGTATAATGAAAGAGGTTCAACATTACCAGATCTTAAAATGTATTATAAAACTATCTGGTATTAAGAAGTAGAAAGGCAGGTCGATGGAATAGAGTAGACATATAATCACAACAACAAATATACATTATATTCTTGTCTTTGACAAGTGTAAATAATTATGATTTTGGGGAAAGAATTCATTATTTGGTAAAAAAAAAATTATTATTTGGAGGGGTGTGGTGTTTTTTCTTCTTTAAAATATAATAATGGTTCTTCTCTGGGAGCAAGCAGATTTCTCGGGGAGGTTTTCTGGAGGTTAAGAGTAACAATCATCCAAAATGCAGTCAGCTGGTAAAAATGCAAACATTTATTTTCTCCTTCCAAAATAGCCCCGTTAGTTGAGGCCTATCTCTCTGCTTGGTTCCAAGAGCTCCCTCCAAATGTCTCCAAATCCTAAGGTTTGTCCTTCAGCCTCTTGGTTCCAAGAGCTCCCTCCAAATGTCTCCAAATACAAAGGTTTGTCCTTCAGCCTTCAGCCTGCCAAGTGGAAAATGGAATGAATCTCTCTTGACTCTGAGAGAGGGCTTCTGGCTCTCAATCTCCCAGAGTGCTCTGTGTCTGTCCCAGCATGCTCCTCTCCAATCTAATTTAGCTGAACTCTCTTGACTGGGCCTCTGTCCGCTTCTTATATCTGAGAGAGTGGGATTATGGGTTTTCTCCCATAGTGCTCTCTGGTCCTAAGAGCTTCAAGGGAGGTGTGAATTTGGATATCTCATATTAAACCCTGAAATCTCCCAAACGTGTAAACTCCAATGAGTACTTAAATATTTTTTTTTGCTTATATGAGGTCTCTAAAGATGTGAACACAAGCATTGTTTCTATTAGTTCTACTTAGTACCTTGTTTCAGGTTCTGGCCCAAAACATCTCTTTGTAAGATCAGATCAATGATACTGAACCATGCTAAATTAGATAATTATTGTCTCTATCAACTCTAATGTCTTAACAATTTGTAAAGATTCCAACAGAGAAGGGGAAAAGGAAAGCAGTATGGCAGAAATTGAGCATAGACCATATGATATAAGACCAATATTTTATACAATTTACCATGATAAGATCAAAACAAATATAAAATCACTCTTTATGCCTAGATCATGTAAGAAAATTAGAAGAACATGAAAAATATTACTCCTCAGACTTATGGATAAGTGAACAATTTATGAATAAACAAGAAATAAAAAAGTTAGGGTCACATTGGATAATTTCAATTATTTTGAATTTAAAAAGATTTTATAGAAATAAAATAAATATAGTAAAGATCAGAAGGAAAACAGAAAATTGGGGTAAAATTACAGAGAGTTTATGAAATGAAGGTCTCATATTTAAAACATATAAAAACTATGTCAATCTATAAGAATATGAATCATTCTAAAACAGATAATCAATGAAGCAATCAAAATGATTTATAGTCATATAAAAGATACTGTATATCATTATTGAGTAGAGAAATGCAAATTAAAAGAAGCTTGAAATATCAATTTATACCTGCTGGATTGGCTAAAATAACAGAAAGGGAAAGTGACAATTTTTTTTTGGGGGGGGGATATAGAAAATTTGGGCACTAAATCATTGCAGGTGAAATTGTGAACTGATTCAACCATTTTGGAGAAAAGCCTAAAATTATACTTAAGGATTATTAAACTATCTATACCCTTTGACCTAGCAATATCACAACTTGTTCTATTTCTGAAGATAATTAGGGGGAAAAGAAAAGAACCTATATATTCTAAATGTTTGTAGCAGCTTTCTTTAGGGTAATTCTTTTGGCAAAGAATTGGAAATTTCAGGTATGCTCATCAGTTAGGAAATGGTTGAACCAGTTGTGATTTATGATTGTGAATACTATTTCTATTACTATTCAATACACACTACAATACTAGTGTGCTATAAGAAATGATGACCTCAATGATTTGGGGGAGAAATGGAATGATTTGCACAAAATTAAAAGAGTAAAATGAGCAGAACCAAGAGAACATTGTATATAGTAAGATCAATGTTGCACTAAGAATGACTTTGATTGAATAAATTATTTTTATGATTTTTTTTATTTAAAAAAATAGGAAAAAAGAAAAATAAACAAAACAGAACAGAACATTGTCATGTTCCCCGCAGAACATCAGGAAAGAGTCAAAATAAATAATAATAAATTACCTATTTAAGAAAGAATATATGATTGTAAAAGAAATTATATCCATGAGTATCCATCTTTACTTCCTTTTAAGTTGTTATTTTGTTCTCTACTGCACATTTTTTTACTTTATTCTTTTTTTTCCCTTTCATTCCTCCTCCCATCCTCAAATGGGCTATATTTAAACACAAATATATTTACAAACACATACATAGATATATACATACACACATATACACATATACATTGCCACACACACACACACACACACACACACACACACATACTCCTATACTTTCATACTCATTCACAGACTCACACATACAAATACCTCTCTCTATACATACATATATACATATATATATACATGTATACACACACACACACACACACACACATGCATTTACCCATATATAAGCATTCATCTAAAACAATATTAGTATGGCGGACATATAATGTAGATTTCTCTCATGATTGAATCTGTTTCACATTGTCTAAGATCAATGATTTCTAGCTGTACTTTTTTTTTTCTAATAAATTTTACTCCTGATCTTTGTTGTGGCATTTGTGTATATCTTTTTTATCCCTGCTAACTCTTCCTCTTTAATTCTCCTCAATTTGCCTTGCAATTAACCTCCTCCTAGCCATGGATCCCTCCCTTGTCTTCTTCTCCCATCTTTTGTTTCTCCCTAGATTTCTTCCTCCCTCCCTTGTTTCTTTATAGATTTTGTAGAGTGCTATAGCCTTCATGATATATATGTAGTGTTGTCTATTTAAATCATTCCCAATGTGAGCAGGTTTTCAGAACTAACAGCCCTCCTCCCCCTTCTAACAGCTCTGTATCTATTCTTCCTCCACACTTCATTTGTATAATTATTATTTTTATCTTTTCCTAGATGCTTTTACTTTTTAGAGTCACATCATACTCAACTCTATTCTGATCTTTCTTTTGAGCTACATACACATTTGCTGATGTCAATCTTAAACATATGGTACACATTTCCATGTAAAAATCACAAATAATTTGTCAATGGTAAGTTCCTTGAAATTGATCTTTGATATTGATTCTTATATGTTTGGCTCTATTAATTGGCTCTATTATAAGTAAGTAACACTTGTAATAATATAATTACATATATTGGCTCTATTAAGTTGGGTTTGATTGTGAAAACGTTCCAAAAATGTACAAATTCATTGAATGTCCATTTTTTTCATTCAATATTATGGATAATTTTCCTAGATATAATATTTTTGACTGCATGCCTATTTCTTTTGATGTCCAGTATATAATTCCAGAACCTGTGATCTTTCATTTTTATTGCTATGCTATGTACAATTCTAATTGTAATTCTAGCATATGTGATTTTTTTTCTTGTTTCTTGCAAAATTTTTCTTTGATCTGGGAGTTTCAAAATTTGGCAATAATATTTCTATGTGTTTTCTTCAAAAGATCTTTTTGAGGTGATGATCAGTAGATTTTTTTCTATTTTTACTTTCCCCTCACAATCTATCACTCCAGGAAAATTTTCTTGTATTACTTCTTGCATTATTATATCAAGGTTCCTTTTTTGGTCACAGCTTTCAGGAAGTTCAATTATTCTTATATTTTATCTTCCTCATCTGGTCTCCATATCTGTTGTTTTTCTTATAAAATGTTTCACATTCTGTTCTACTTTTTCATTCTTTATATTCTGTTTTCTTATTTCTTGATCTCTTATTGCTTCATTGGCTTTCCTTTGCCAAATTCTAATTTAAAATTCTGCATCTCCTTTTCTAGTTGAATACTGATTTATTTAGCTTTTCCTCAATGTCTCTTATTTAATTTTTCTCTTTTTTTTAAATTTAATTTTCTTTTTGAATACACATTTCTTTATGAATCATGTTGGGAGAGAAATAGAATCAGAGGGAAAAAACATGGGAAAGAAAAAAAAAAGTGAACATAGCATGTGTTAATTTATATTCAATCTCCATAGTTCTTTTTCTGGATGCAGATTGCATTTTCTATCCAAAGTTTATTGCAATTGTCTTGGATCACTGAGAAGAATCATCTTTCATAGATGGATATTGCATATTTTTACCATTATTATGTACAATATATTCCTGGTTCTGCTTTTTTCACTCAGTATCACTTTGTGTAAATCTTTCCAGACCTTTCTAAAATCAGCTTGTTCATCATTTTTATAGAACAATAATATTCCGTCAACTTCATATTCTTCAACTTATTCAGCCCTTCCCCAATTGAAGGACATCTACTCATTTTCCAATTCTTTGCTAATACAAAAAGAGTTACCATAAACATTTTTGCACATGTGGAAGCTTTTTCCATTTCTTAATGGTCTCTTTGGGATACAGGTCTGATGGAGACATTGCTGGATCAATAGGTATGTACAGTTTGATAGCTCTTTGGGCATAGTTCCATATTACTTTCCAGAATGGTTGGATAATTTAACAACTCAGTAATAATGCATTAGTGTCTCAGTTTTCCCACATGCCCTCCAATATTTATAATTATATTTTCTTGTTATCTTAGCCAATCTGAGAGGTGTGAGGTGGTACCTCAGAGATGGTTTAATTTCCATTTTTCTAATCAATAGCAATTTAGGATATTTTTTCATATGACTATAGATTTTGTATCTGTCAATATCCTTTGATCATTTATCAACTGGGGAACTCTTTTGATTTTTTCAATTCTTTTTGTAGTTCTTCTATAAATTCTCTCTGCACAGAGAGACATTTAATGTTGCTCTTTGGGTAGAAGAAGCTATTTTTACTTGAGTGTCTTCCTCTGAAAATGAACCCAGTCTTCCTTATTCCTATAGTAAGTTTCTATGGTTGGGTTTTTTTCTTCTTTGCCAATTCCTTTTTTTTTTTTTTTAAATGAGAAGCATTAGTGTAAGCACTAATGGCGAGGGGATATTTACTCTAGCTTCACTTCCCCTCTGACTTGGCACCCCAAACCAAAAGCCCCATTCACTTGTAAGTACCAGCTGTAAGCAGTATCCCTGCAACACTGCTTCTGCACCAGGTGTGCTAGTTCCTTTTTACTCAGGGCTACATATCTGCAATACAGCAGGGCCTGATGTTCTTAATCAGCTGAGGTTCACTCAGTCTTCACTGATTCAGAACCTTCCCTCCTCCATTCCTCACATAAATCCAAGTAATGAAGGTTTCTGCAATTCCTGCTGAGGCTCCAGCCCATACCCAGCTCACCCCAGGTTCTCCACTTGGTGTTTTTGCAAAACTAGCCTGCAGGTATTTGCCCTTTCTTCAGATATTCTTGGGTTATATTAGTATAGTATATATACCGTAGGACCCCAACTCTTCTTTATGTTTCTCTAGTCTATATTTGCCCTGAATCACAAATTTCTCTGTGGAGGAAATCTAGACAGCTTGAAATTTACTGACTTATTTCACCTTCTTTCAAGAGTGCTCCCTTAAATGTTATTTTGACTATTATAAATACCTAAATTAAGGATAAAGGATATATTCATATGTGTTATATAGTCATATATATGAATATATGTACATATATATTATATAATATACTATATAATATATACATATGTATACATATTCATATATGTGTCTCTATTTGTGTCTAATGGTAATCATTTCTAGGCTGGGAGATGGGAATGAGGAAAAAAATAAATTTACATAATTATTTTGTTGTATATTTAAAAGGATTAGGAAGTTGTGCATTGTAGACTTGTAATTTAATGTGCAATCATCTTTTTATTGTATTATATTATAAAAGTGCTTGTTTTATTCCATAAATTCAAAATATTTTAAAGGTAAAAAAAAAAAATTCCTCTCTCTAAATCAGTTATCTTATATAACATTATATATTTTGAAATTTTCTATTTATCTATTAGAAGAATTTCTATCTTTGTGTTATAATTTAGTTATTTAGTAGTGTTCAACTGTTCATGACCCCAGTGTTCATAATATACCAGGTTCTTGTATCCTTTACTATTTCTCAAAGTTTATCCAAGTTCATGGTCATTATTTCAATGATACTACCTGTCACATCCCCTGCTGTCTCTTTTTCCCTTTAGTATTTAAAATTCAACTTTAGTATTTGATCTTTTAATGAATAAGGAATTAATTTCTTTAAGTGTTAATTGATTGTATCTCCTTTCTCTCCAAGGGATTCTAAAAAGTCTTCTCCATCACCACAATTCAAAAGTGTCAATTCTGTGGTCCTTAGTTTTCCTTCCAATCCAACTCCTAGAACCATACATTAGTACTGGAAAAAGTATGATTTTAACTATACAAAGCTGTTGTTCTTTTTGGAACTAGATTGGAATAGAATTGGAAAATAAAGATATGTCCATCAATTAGGTAATAAATGAATATTTTAGAGTACATGAATATGAAGTATATAAATGATCAAGAGAATAACATAAGAAAAGTGTGAAAGACTTGTATGAACAAGCAGAGTAAATAAAGTAAGCAGAACAATTTAATGAAAAAAAAGCAATATTGTAAAAATAAACAACTTTGAAAGACTTCACAGTACTCATCAATGCAATGACTAAAAAGACTTTCTGAGGACTAATATTGAAACATTCTATTCAAGATAAGTCTTAGACTAAAAGTAGCCTGATAGATACATGCACACAAAAATGTATCTTTGTATACACATATAAGTTGGTATGTGTATATATTTACACATGCATATAATATGTTAATATATATCATGCATATAGATATGACTAATGTCAAAATTTGTTTTTCTTTATGCATATTTGTTTCAAGAACTTTGTTTTTAAGTTTGGATTAGAAAAGATGACAAGAAAAGAAGGCAATTTTTTGTTTATTAAAAATAATATTTACTGTGAAAACACTTGCAAGACAGCCCATTCCATTTTTGAATAACTTTAACTATTAGAAAGCCTTTTCATACTCCAATTTTTTCTTGCTAATTACTATAAATTTTGCCTACTTATTTCTGGACAGAATAATACAAATCTACTCACTTATATGATAGGCCTTTTAATATCTTTAGAGAGATAACATGGACTATATCTCAAAAACAATAACAACAAGAACAACAAGAAAAAAGGACATAGAATATTTATTAAGCACTTAGTATGTGCAGGGAATTTATCTTGGTATTGGGGATACAAAAAAAAAGAGAAAGAAAAGCATCTTTCCCCTAGAGAAACATATTTTACCAGTTTTGCATACATTAACTTTATTATTATTAGCTCACATTTTGTCCTTTTATTCACAAAAATAATTTTAGATACTTTATCAACTGTTCATTGAAATTTCTACAGTATTTTCCTGAGCAACCAGACTAGCAATTCTGCCAATCACTTTCTTTTTCTTTTAATCACCAAAACTTAATACAGTGTCTGGAACACATCAAGTAGTTAATAAATGTATCCTGGATGTAAATGAATTATAAAAATGAATTGAAGTTAAGCTGGCATCAACTGTCATTAAATCATCAATTTTGGCTCTTAATGCAGTTTGTTTTCCTAGATGGTCACAAAACATCACTAATAATATGTTTTAAGGCTTCACCAAGAATAAAAAATATATATTGAAATATAGAATGTTGTAATATAGGATGTATAGGATGTTCTTAATGGTTTTCTGGAGGTCTTGGGAGCAGCCTTCTTTTCAGCAGATTAATCAGCACGAGAATTGCCAGGTGTTAAAATCCAAATCCTTTGTTATCTCCTTCAAAGTTTTGTCTCCTTGCCTGAGGCTTCAGCTAGTTTTCTTAAAGGCCTTCTGGAGTCTTGGTTTCAGTGGAGAAGCTAAGGAGGACAGACCTGCCAACACAGTGCTGATGAAGATGGAAAATGAATCTCTCTGGTTGGCCCTGAGAGCTTGAGCTCTCTTCCCTAGTCCTTTGTCTTCTCTGTCCTCAATGAATCTGGTTGAGGCTCCCAGTTTATATGCTCTACACTGAGTATAAACCAATCATTATATCACTAGGAAACAATCATTTGTTGTAATATTAAATCAATCATACTGAATTTAGCTATTAATCACCATGCTAAACTAGATAACCATTGTCTCATCAATTCCACTGACTTAACATCTTGTAAGAATCCTTGTTTCAGAATTCTGGCCCATAACAGGTTGTAGATTATACTGCTTCCTTTCCTTTCAAAATTGGAACATTTCTTTTACCAATCTGTGTCATTTCTTTTGTTCTCTACAATTGTTCACAGATTTCTTCCAGTCAGGAACCCCTTCATCTGGACAAATGATTCATTTTGCTATGTGGTACACATTTTTTTTTTTTTGGCTGAGGCAACTGGAGTTAAGTGACTTGCCTAGGATTGCACATCTAGGAAGTGTTAAGGAGTCTGAGACAAGATTTGAACTCAGGTCCTCCTGATTTCAGGGCTGGTGCTCTATCTACTGCACCACCTAGCTGATCCTATTCATTTTCTTTAAAAAAAAATATTTATTTTATTCTGAACTTAGTCAATAAAACAAGCATTCCCATAACATGAAATAGGAAAAAATATTGTACAACGAAACTGCAAGTCTTTTATGTACAACTTGTTGTTCCTTTAAAATACATAATAAATTTATCATGTCTTTCTTTTTCCCTTCTTTTTCTTTCTCTGCTGTCCCCCCATTGGAAGTAGGTACCATTTGTCATAAATATTTATGTGTACACACGCGTATATGTGTGTATAAGTATACGTAAATATATATGTATAATATTTGTTAAACAATGTTATACATACATCTATTAGTTTTTTCTATGGCTGCAGATAGCATCTTCATTCATATGTCCTTTGTAGATCATCATTTTCCATAAGATGACTAGTCCAATTTTTCCCCATATTTTGTTCAATAGACTTCTGACACCCTTACCTTTCTCATCATTTGAAAAGATTAGATAACACAGAAGTAGATGTATATAACACTTCTGTTCTATAAAATCCAAATTCCCTCAAATAATAAATGATTAAAGAGGAAATCTAACAGCTATATTTATCAGTTAAAATGCCAAGACTCTAGTAAAGCAACAATGTGAAAAATTAACAGCACAGAAGGCTAATCCTGATGCTTGATACATTAATAGCACCCTTCCTTTACTAACTCACACATTCTGATCAGGTGGCACAATGAGACCCAATAGCTTGTGCTCTGGAATTAATTTAATTTTTTACCCTTGTGTCTTGTTCTTTTTCTCACCCACCATTCTGTGGCAGCAAGGAAGAGAAATCAACTTTGCCTGGCTGTGTTGTGCAAAGTTGGTAGCAGTATAAAAAAATCAGAAATATTCTCTGCCTTGAGAGAAAGAAGTGAATTGAGCTGTAGCAGCTAATTTATTCCACATATTGCCTATTTGTACATAGTGGTTTGCATGTTGTCTCCCACATTAAGCTGTTTCTTAAAGGCAGGAATTGTTTTTGTCTTGCTTTGTATCCCCAGAAATGCCCCACACTTAAGTAAATACTTAGTGAAACCACACTGACTTAACTTGAGAAAAAGGAAAATTTCTTCCAAGCTATCTAAATTAGAACAAACATGTTATAGTAAATATTTTAGACAAAGGAAAATGAGTCAACATCTCATAAAAGGGGGGGAACTTGTGGATTTCCAAGATAAAATAGAACAAGAGCAT
Organism: Antechinus flavipes; assembly: GCF_016432865.1. Classification (NCBI taxonomy): domain Eukaryota; kingdom Metazoa; phylum Chordata; class Mammalia; order Dasyuromorphia; family Dasyuridae; genus Antechinus; species Antechinus flavipes. Next base: position 242,337,262 of record NC_067400.1, on the reverse strand, counting down.
GATGTGTCTTCTATAAGGCAGAAATAACTGGCAGAATAGAAAAGCTGAATATTTGATAGCTAGTTTATCTAAAGAAATGAAACAGAAGTAAAGGATGATTTCTAAAAAGAGAAAAATGTTAAAAAGAACATGATCAACTAAACAAGAACAATATATTGATTTTTAAGAAAAAATAAGGGATACCTTAAGAAAAATAGGGCTCCCAGAAGAACACAGCAAGTCAAGAAACCAGAACATCATGATGCAAGAAATAATACAGTAAACCTGCTCAGAAAGTCTGAATAGAGAAAACAAAGTACTAAATGAAGGAATTCAAAGATTGCTGCTAGAAATAAACAAGCAAACAAAAAACCCATGTTTCAGATCCAAGACTCATAGTGGCTAAATTTAATAATTCTAATGTCAAACAACAAAATCTGTGACTAATAGACTTCATTTTTAAAAAATTATTTAAAATTGAAATGCAAAATAGAAAAAAAGAAAAAAGTTGTCATATACACAGTAGAGCATGAAGATTCAAAATATGAAAGAATACATTTCTACTTCAAGAAGCATATAGAATAAATAAGCAAATCTAATAAATAAATAAATAAAAATAAATTTTATACATTGTATTCAGAACTGCCCATCTTTATTTCCCTGTAGGTTTTCTTTTGTTCTCTGCAATGCATTTTTTTTTACTTTATTCTTTTTACCCTTCCCTCCCCCCCACCTCTTCCAAGCTGGATGTATTTAGACATTTATATATTTATATATACACATATAAACATGAAAATATACATGGATACTTGTAATCATACACACAGGTAAATAAATCTATTCTTATACATGCAATGTGGTACAATAAAATTTGTACTATATTTCTATGAAAATGGATAACATCATCTTTCATATATCCAAGCCTTTTCATATTTTTCTAAATCTACCAACTCATTATTTTCTACATTCCAGCAATATTCTATAAAAATATTGATAAATATGGTTGGCATATAATGCAGTTTCTTTATTTTTTCTTTTGATTGAATCTATTTCTAACTTCAACTTTGTCTGAGATTAATGATTACTTCCCATACTTTTTTCCTAATAAATTCTAATTCTTATTCTTATTGTTATATTTGTGCATATTTCTTATTTCTTATACCTGTTGATTAGTCTATTTTACTTCTACTCACTACCTTGCCTTGCTATTATTACCTAATCAATCTTCCCACAATGATCCTTCCCCCATTCCCCAATTCTCTCCTTTTTATAAAAAAATATTTATTTTAATACATATTGCTTTATGAATTATGCTGAGAGAGAAAAGTCAGACCTCAAGATTAAAACCATGGAAAAGATTAAAAAAAAAAAAACAGAAAAAAGAATTGAACATAGCATTGTTGATTTGCACTCAGTTTCAGTTCTTTTTTCTGGATGCAGATGGCATCGAAATTCTATTGGGATTGCTTTGGATCACTGAACCTGAGAAGAATTGTCTCTCATAGTTAATCATTGCACATTCTTGCCATTATTGTGTACAATGTATTTCTGGTCCTCCTTGTTTTACTCAGGATAAGTTCATATAAATCTTTTCAGGCCTTTCTATATAATCAGCTTGTTCATCATTTTCCATAGAACAATAATATTACATTTTCTCATTTTCCAGTTCTTTGAGACCACAAAAAGAAATGCTACAAACATTTTTGCACATCTGTGTCGTTTTCTCTCCTCTATGATTTCTTTGGAATAGAGACTCTGTGATTACATTGCTAGGTCAAATGATATGGATGGTTTTATAGCCCTTTGGGCATAGTTCCCAATTACTCTAAAGAATGGTTCAATCATTTCACAACTCTACCAACAATGCATTAGTGTCCCAGTTTTCTCATATCCCCTCAAACATTTATTATTATCTTTTCCTGTCATCTTGGCTAATCTGAGAGGTATGAAGTGGTACCTCAGAGTTGTTTTAATTTACATTTTTCTAATCAATAGTGATTTAGAACATTTTTTTCATATAACTATAAATGGCTTTAATTTTGTCACCTAAAAATTGTCTGTTCATATCTTTTGATCATTTATCAACTGGGGAATGACTTATACTTTAAAAAATTTGATAGTTATTTCTATATTTTAGAAATGAGACTTTTGTAAGAAATACTGGCTGTAAAGATTTTTTCCCAGCATTCTACTTCCATTTTAATCTTGTTTCTGTTGTTTTTTTTTGTGTGTGTGTGTGTAATAAACTTTTTAATTTAATGTAATCAAAATTGTCCATTTTTCCTTTTATAATGTTTTCCAGTTCTTCTTTGGCATAAATTCCTCCTTTCTTTAAAGATCTGTTATTTAAATTACGCCTTGGTCTCCTAATTCATTTGTAGTATCAACATTTATGACCAAATTATGTACTCATTTTGATATTATTTTGGTATGGGGTATGAGATAATAATCTATGCAGTTTCTGACATTATTTTCCAGTTTTCCCAGTAATTTTTGTCAAATACTAAATTATTATTCCAGAAGCTGGAGTTTGGGGATTTATGAAATAATATATTACTATAACATTGATTATTATATTATATGAATCTAATCTATTCCTCTAATTCAACATTCTATTTCATATCCAGAACCAAATGGTTTTGAAGATTGCTGCTTTATAACATAGTTTTAGGTTTTGTACCATTTGTACCAAGCTACCATTCTTGTTTTTTTTTTTTTTCATTAATTCCCTTGATTTTCTTGACCTTTTGTTCTTCCAGATAGATTTTATTATTTTTTTTCTAGTTCTAGAAAATATTTTTGACAATTTGATTGGTATGGCACTGAAAAAGTAGATAAATTTTGTCAGAATTGTCATTTTTATTATATTAGCTTGCCCTGACCATGAACAATTGATATTTTTCCCATTGTACAAATCTGACTTTATTTCTTTAAGAAGTATTCTGCAATTGTGTTTTTATAGTTCTTAGTTTGGGTTGGCAGGTATATCCCCAAATATTTTATTTTGTCTACAGTAATTTTGAGTGGAATTTCTCTTTCTATCTTTTGCTGATGAGCTTTATCATAAATATATAGAAATGCTTATGATTTGTGTGGATTTATTATATATCCTGCAATTTTGCTAAATTGTGAATTGTTTCTTGTAGGTTTTTGGATGATTATCTAGCATTCTCTGAGTATATCATCTGCAAAAAGAGATATTTTTATTTCCTCATTGCCTATTCTAATTATTTTAATCTCTTTTTCTTTTATTATTGTTAAAGCCAACATTTCTGGTACAATGATGTTGAAAAATAATGATGATATGGCATTTATTTTTGTTTCAGCCCTGCTCTTATTGGGAATGAGTCCAGCTTCTCTCCATTACAAATAATGCTTTTGGTTGGTTTTAGATAGGTACTGCTCATTATTTTAAGGAAAGCTTCCTTTATTCCTATGCCTTCTATGCTTTTAATAGGAATGGATGCTATATGTTTTTAGCAACTTTTTTTCTGCATCTATTGAGATTATTATATGATTTCTGTTGGTTTTGTTACTGATATGGTCAAATATAGTAATAGTTTTCTTCATAGTGAACCAACCCTACATTCCTGGTCACAGTGTATTATCCTGCTGATAAATTGATGTAATCTCTTTGGTAATATTTTATTTAATCATCATCAATATTCACTAGGGAAATTGATCTGTAATTTTCTTTCTCTGTTTTGACTCTTCTTGGTTTCGGTATCAATACCATATTTATGTCATAGAAAGAATTTGGTAGGACTCCTTCTTTATTTATTTTCCAAAATAGTTTACAAAATATTGGAATTATTCTTTAAATGTTTAGTAGAATTCACTTGTGAATCAATCTGGTCCTGGGAAATTTTTCTTAGGGAGTTCATTAATGGCTTGCTGAATTTCTTTTTCTAAAATAGGATTATTTAAGTAATATATTTCGTCTGTTAATCTGGGCAATTTATATTTTTGTAAAATGCATCCATTTCATTTAGATTATATGATTTGTTGCCATGAAATTGCATAAAATAGCTCACAATTATTGCTTTAATTTCTTTTTCATTGGTGGTAAACTCACCTTTTTCATTTTTGATGCTGGTGATTTGCTTTTTTCTCCCTTTCCATTTTTTAAATAAAATTAAGCAAAGGTTTTTGTATTTTGTTGTTTTTTTTTTCCATAAAACCAACTCTTATTTTTATTTAGTAGTTCAGTAGTTTTCTATTGATATTATTCAATTTTTTAATGTAAATTTTCTTTTTAAATTTTAAAATTTAAAAACTTAAATTTTATTAATCTCTCCTTTGAGTTTCAGAATTTCTAATTTGTTATTTAATTCTTTTTAATTTGTTCTTTTTCTAGCTTTTTTTAGGTGCATTGCCCAATTCATTGATCTCCTCTTCCTCCATTTTATTCATGTAGATATTTAGAGATATAATATTTTCTCTAAAAACTGTTTTGTCTGCATCCCATAGGTTTTGGTATGTTGTCTCATTATTCTCATTTTCTTGGATGAAATTATGTATTGTTTCTGTGATTTGTTGTTTGACCCACTCATTTTTAGAATTAGATTATTTAATTTCTAATTGGTTTTTAGGCTATCTTTCCCTGCCCCTTTAATAAATAAAATTTGTATTGCATTGAGATCTGAAAAGGAAGCTTTTACTATTTCTACATTTTTGAATTTGATTGTGAGGTTTTTATGCCCTAATACATGGTCAGTTTTTGTATAGGTATCATGTACTGCTAAGGAAAAGTATTTCTTTCTGTCACAATTCAATTTTCTCCAGAGATCCATCATATCTGGGTTTTTTAGGAATCTCTTAACTTCTTTAGTTTCTTTCTTGTTTATTTTGTGGTTAGATTCATCTAATTCTGAGAGGGGAAGATTGAGGTCCCCCACTAATATAGTTTGGTACTCTGTCTTCCTGTAACTGGCTTGAAATCTCTAGAAATTTGACTGCTCTACTACTTGGTACATTCATATTTAAGATTGTTACTACTACATTGTTTATGGTATGCTTTATCAAGATGTAGTTTTTTTTCCCCTTATTTATTTTTGTAATGCCCAGACCAGCTCTCTGGAAGATCTCAGTACAAGCCCAAGTCCTTGATCTTAGAAGAGTAAAGAGGAAAGACTCATGTGGATAGTCAAACTTGGAGTCCCCCCCTCTTCTAATATCAAGGACTCAGGCTGGTATTGAGATCCTCCAGAGAGCTGGTCAAGACATAAGACTATTTTTACTCTTGCTTTATCTGACATCATAATTGCTACCCCTGCTTTTTTTTTTAATATCAGGTCAAGTATAATAAATTCTGTTTCTGCCTTTTACCTCTATTCTCTATGTGTCTCTCTGAGTCAAATGAATTTTTTGCAACCTCCATGTTATTAGATGCTGTTTTTTAATCCATTCTTCTATTTGCTTCTGTTTTATGGGAGAGTGCATCTCATTGCATAACACAGTTATGATTGCCAGCTCTATATTTCCCTCTATCCTATTTTCTCCCCCATATATATTTTTGTTCTTTCTTTCCACCCTGTCCTTAGTAGTATTTTTAATACTCCATCTACTATCTCCTCCTTTTCTTCTTTTTTTATTCTATTCCTTAATTTATATACCTTATCCCATAACTATTAATCTGCACATATTCCTCTACACTATACCCCTCTTATCCTATTCCTTTCTCTTCTTATTAATACATGTAGAAGACTTTTATACACACACAAACACATATATCCATATCTATATCTTTCTATATCTGTATATATGTTGTTTCCTCTTTAACCTGTTGTAAATGTGAGTAGGACTCACATTGAAATACCAGCTCTCTTTCCCATCTAACTCCTGTAAATTCTTGTTCTCATACCTCATTCAAATGATGTAATTACTCATTTTACCTTTTCCTTCACATTTTTGCTTTGTAGACTAACATATAACTCAACTCTACCCCAATCTTTCTTTCACCCAATTATTAATGACAATCTTAGACATATGGTTTACATTTCCATGTGTAAAGCATAAATAATTGTCTTTATTGAGTCCTTTGAAATTCTGATATTTAGCTGCATCTTATATGTCAAACATTCTTTTAAGTTCAGATCTTTTTGCAACAAAATCCTGAAAGTCTGACAATTACACTTATTTTGCTGGGTATATTTTCAGCCACAATCCTTGTTCTATTGCTCTTTTATATATAGTTTTCCAAGAGCTGTGATCTTTTAATGTAACTGCTGCTAAGCTTGTGTCATTCTCACTGTGGCTCTGTCCTATTTGAATTATTTTTTTCTTGTTGCTCATATTTTCTCCTTGATCTGAGGTTTTGGATATGATATTCCTGTAGGATTTTCTCATAGGATTTTTTTTCATATGGTGGTTGGTGAATTGTTTTTCTTTTTAATTTCACCTTTTTGAATGTTTTAGGATAATTTTATTTTATTATTTCTTGTATTATATCAAAATTAGTTTTTCTGTTATAGCTTTCAGATATTCTGATTATTTTTATATTTTCTCTTCTTTACCTGTTCTCTAAATCTGTTGTTTTTCTTAAGAGACATCTCACATTGTCTTGTATTTTTTCATTCTTTGTATTTTATTATTTCTTGACCTCATAACTTTGTTGGCTTTTCCTTATACAATTCTATTTTTCAAGGAATCATTTTCTTTATTAAAATTCTGGATCTGCTTTTCCAGTTGATTGAATTTTTAATGTAAATTTTAAGGTTTTTTTTTCTTAGCTTTCCCTCAATATCTATCATTTGATTTTTAAATTTTTCTATGAATTCTTTTGGGGCAAGTGACCATTTTATGTTATTCTTTTGGATATGAGAAGCTTTTTTATTTCAGTATCCTCCTCTGAAGAGGAACCCCAATCTTCCCTAATCCCATAGTAACTTTCTTTGGTTGGAATCCTTTTTGTTTTCCTGATCATTTTGTAGCAGATAATTGGTGTAATCTTCTCTAGTACTGTAAGTACTAATAGCAAATACAGTCTCTGACCTACTGCTTCTGCACTCACTAACTGGGTGCTAGCTCCTTCTCATTCAAGATTGTGTCTCAGCAGTAGAAGCAGACTTGACATCGCTTATCAAAAGAGATTCTCTCAATACTCTCCACTTTTTACCCCTCACACTGATGGGAAATGAAAATTCCTATAGCTGAGGTTGAAGCTATCTCCCAACCCAGCTAGCACCAGGACTCACCACTTGCAGTTTTAGTAGAACTAGTCTGGAGGTGTTTGTACCTCTCACAGGGGCTAAAGCTCTATCCTGGAACCTTTTTTGGATCTTCTCCAATTGTCCCAGGAAAACCACTGTTCTGTTCCAACTCTTACTTGTTTTTCTTCTGTCTGTGTTCTCTCTGAGGTGAAATTTTGTCTTGTTCCTGGGGAAAATCTGGAGAGTTTCAATTTTTCTAATCTACTCTGCCATCTACCCAGAATCCTCTCTTAGCCTTTAAAATATATGTAAATTATATATAGATGAAACACGCTACTATTGTGAGAATTTTTTATTTCCTTTGATTCTGTTTCTTTTGATTAATATTAATCTAACCTGACCAAAACTTGTCCAACCAGTTATAAAAATTTACTAAAGCGTCTTAAGCATTACTTAGATAATAGGTCAGAAGAAAAATCTCAACTCTTTCAGCTGCTTGATGACATGTAAATCCTCCTCATCAATGGTCTATTTGTGAATCCTCTAATTATAGTTTAATTTTCCACCTTTCTTAATTTATCTATACAGTTTATTTAATGAAAGTTTGTTTTCTTAGGGGATATATAAGATTATGATTCTGTTTAATTGTTTCTTCAACTTTTGTGACATCAAATGAAACATGGGAATTATGGATTGGATCTCCTTAACTTTTATACCCTAAGAGGAATATATAATACAACAAAATGTAAATGAATTATTTTTCTATCACTCTGATGTAATTTTGCCTATAATAAAACTTAGAAGCATCCTAATGATTCTTCAGGTTTTCCTCTGAGGCTTGAAACTGTACATGAACATAATTATAAAACTTTGTCTGCCTCTATGATTTTTGCATTGTGGTAAGTACATATTTGGTAGCAGTAGCAAGTCACTTGGACTCAAGGAACAGTTAATTCTCACTGACAATCAATTCACAGATAGGAAATTAGATTCAGACTTCAAAATGAGACAATTTTTTGACATTGTTTATGCACTAATTATAATTTCTTGACTTAGTAAATTTGTTTTAAAAGCTTTGTTTTTCTTTTCTTTCTTTTTTTATCCCATGCATCAGGGCTGGAGAGAGAGAGAAGGCATTTTTTTGTTAAATGAAGAAAAACTTTAAAAAGAAAATAAACATTGAAAATTATAAGTAATTATTATAAAATAAATTTTAAAATAAACAGAAGGAAAACTGAAATAAAGACAGGTAATAAATAATGAATATAAAATCATGCCATAACCCTTTAAGAGCACATTAAAGGCATTAAATCTTACTTAGTGTCAAGGACAATAACACTCAAAATAAAGTGATTCTGTCAGTGAATAAAGGACAACAAAACAGAGCTTTAAAAATGCTATCATGAAACCTAGGAAGAGGATAATCAAAGAAAAGAAAGAATCTCTGATATACATATGACTATAATAATGTAAATACAAGAGAAGACAAATCAAATATGTTCTCTGCCAAATAAAATTATCCGTTAGAAAGATTTGAGAATGAGATAGAAGCAGATCACATTAAGTGCCCTTATTCAAGTAGCAGATTTGATTCTATCAGTTCAATCAATAAGTATTTATTAAGTACATACCATTTGCCATACCCTATCCTGTTATCATGCTGTTATTATCAGTGATCTATGAAGGACATGAAAAAGCAGGGAAAATTCTGTAAGACTGAATATAAGCAAATATTTTCCTTCTTAAAAATAGGAAGAAGTTGGAGTTTACAAACTGTAGGCAAATGATTTTGATTTCTGGGAAATGCATGAATGTACTATTAAAAAACTAGGGTATAGGGAAATTATGATCATTAAGACCAAGAATGATTTCATATGGAAGACAAACCTCATTTCATTTTTTTTACAAGATAATTATAATGATATAATATATCAGTGTTTCAGCAAAGCATTCAACAAAGTCTCTTACACTATCTTTATAAACAAGACGGGATACGGTGGACTAGGCTAGTATGGTAAGATAGACAGTAGATACAGAATTGGATGAATAATGACTTCTAAGACTTAAATAGTAGTTTGATATTAACTTCAGAGGAAGCTTTCTGGAGGAGTGTCTCAGGGATCTGTTCCTTAATATTATATTCTTTGTCTTTTTTATGAAGGCTGTTGGCCTGCTTTCAAAATTTACAGATTAAAAAAAAATGTGAAAGTGATAGGTACCATTGGATGACAGAACCAAGACTTTCAAAACTGTTAAATTAACAGACTGAAGGGCAGACTGCAGCTACAATCCAATATAAAAAATACAAAGTCGTATACTTACTTGAGTTAAAAAGTGAACTACACAAGTAAAATATGTATGTGAGGGATAATGTTTAGAAAAAAGGTATTATTAGATTAAATCCACAAATAATTATTAAACAATTACAGTGTAAATATTATAGATGTGGAAATAAAAAAGGAAAAGAAAAATAGTCTTTGTCCTTTGACGTATTGTTTTCCTTGAGCTGATACACTATGAACACAGTTATAAAAATGCAAGATAATTGGAGAGGGTGGAAGACACTAAGATTTAAGGTCAATGAATGAGATAGTTCAATTTTTCAGGAAAATACAACATGTAAAAGATAGTAATGAGGAGGCATGGTAGGATACTCTTTCTGGGGAAACTGAAGATTCAAATTCCAATTCAGATGCTAAATATGTAACACTGGGAAAGATAATTTCACTCAGTTTCAGTTTCCTCATCTAAAAAATGAGAATAACTTTAACACCTCATAGAGTTGTTTTGAAGTTGGAATGAGGCAATTTATAAAACAACTTTGTAAATAATAACCTGCATTATTAGGGGATGAAGAAGGAATATGGCAAAATAGCAAAAAGAAGTACAGCTAAGATCCAAAAAAAAAAAAAAAAATCAAAGTTAAGTCATATTTCCAACTTAGATCAGAATAGGGAGGCAGACAATAGAAGTTTATAGATACTAGAACTTGTGTCTGACAAACAGTAGGTTGCATAATGAATTTCGGAGTACAGGTACTGAATGAGAACCAAGATAGAGCATCAGGGCAAAAAGTGGTTACAAATTCATTTGAAAATCACACAATTGTTCTGAGTTCACAACAAATTTGTATTTTATAACATTAATTTTAGCCTTCACTGCTGCTAGGCAAAGTCTCTTTGACTAGTTCACTGTTCCATTCACCACAGCAAACTTTTTCATCCCTCTTAAGATCTCTTATGGTATTCATTCCCTGAATTGTGTCAGTTAAGAAAGTTACTTCATATTTTACTGCAAAAATTAAAGCTTTTCACTGAAAATGTCCTCTACTCTCCTCCTTATTTCACATTACCCAGATACCTTTTTACCACTATCTCTTCCTTCATCCCTTTCTCTTGAGGTGATGCTTCTTTCTACCAAGGCAAAACTCTGTACTTCAAACCATGTGCAAATAATAACCCCATTTGAGGATATCTCCTCTGGCAGATTATCTATTTATCATCTTCTATCGTATGAGATGAACTCTCATTTATCTTTAATCTGCCCCCATCTCTTGGCTACTCTCTATTATGTACAGACATGCCTTTGTCTTGCCTAGTCACTAATAATTCTCACTTAACCCATCCATCCCTGATATCATCCCATATCTTTCCTGACTTTTGTGATGAAATGTGTCAAGGTAATCTATAATAATTTCTTCCACTTCTCTCCTCTCATTCTTTTCTTAATTTTCTGCAATCTGCCTGCCCAGCAAATCATTCATCAGATTGCTCCCTGAATTGCTCCCTCCAAAGGATCTAATAATTTCTTACTTGTCAAATTAAGTGACTTTTTCTCAATTCTCATTTCTTTTGACTCATCTACAGCTTTTAGAATTATTAATCCCTCTCTTCTTTCCTTTCTTACCCTACTTCTCAGACTTCTTTACTATATCTTCATCTAGGTCCCATCTGCTACCTATAGGTGTCCGCACAAAACCCAGTCCTAAACCTTTTTCTATACAATTTCATTTGATGATTTCATCAGCTCCCAAGATTTTAATTACCATCTCTATATTGATAGTTCTCATGTCCACAGATTCTACCTTAACTTCTCTGTGGATCTTCAATCTCATATCTCTAACTGCCTTTCAGACATCTAGTAATGGGTATCTAATAGATAAGATAAATTCATTGTATCAAAAACCAAACTAATTATCTTTCTCCCTTTACTATTCCACCTTCCACATTTTCTTATTCTTTTTGAAAGCAACATTATTTTCCTAATTCCTCAGGCTCACAACATAGAATTGCTTATTATCTCTCATGCCCACTCCCTCTACCTCCTTCAATATTCAATTTGTTGCTTCATGCTGTTGATTTCACATTTGGAATATCTGTCAGATATACCTTCTTTCTTTTGACACTACCACCTCCATGGTGCAAGCCTTCATTTCCTCAATTTGGTCTGCTGTAATAACCTGCTGGTTGGTTTGTCAGATACAATTCTTTCCTCGCTTCAATCCACTCTTCATTTACCATTAATGTAATTTTTCCCAAGGTTCAAGTCCAACCATGTCATCCCTATATTCAATAAATTTTAAAGGCTTTCTATAACTTTCAGAATTAACTATAAAATACTCTATCATTTCAAAATCTTTCATAATCTAGCATTTCCACTCCTCTTTATCGTTCTAGTCTTTTTACAACTTACACCACTCCCTTGTTATGCTTCATTCAGTATTACTGGCATCTTTGCTGCTCCTCATAGAAACACTCTTATCTCCCAAATCCAGTAATTTTCCCTGCCTTCCTTCAATTCCTGATACTGTGGCTACTCCTCCTTCTCTTCCTTCTCTTCATCCTTTTTTTTTTTTCCTCTTTGTTATTATTTAGAATGCAAGTAAATAAGAGGCTTTTTTCTCATAGTTAAAGCTAACAAATAATTGTTTCTCTTTGAGGATGCAGGCTGTATGAATCATTTTGGAAAGTTTGGTGTGTTTTAGGAGTAAGGAGAAGAGTATATCTACTCTGCTAGTCTGTTATTGGCTTCAGGGGTTTCCAAATAGGATTAACTATATCTTTTAGTTGTTCTTATCGCAAGGAAAATAAGGAGAGCATCTGTGGCAGAATGTAGGTCAAAGGACTTGGACAACCAGATCCAGCTTTAGTTTTTAGTTGCCACTCAATGTGGGTATAAAATCCAGATATATAGACAAAAAGATGTATGCTCCTTCATCTTAAAAAGGCATGGTGATGCATGTCAGAAGGCAGAAAGGTATGTCCTAAGAGTGGATATTACAGATATATTGTGAATTGGGAAGCCAGATTGCAAGCAAAACTATTCCTTTGAAGTATGATGATAAGTAGTTTGTATGAAATCCTTTTTAGCCATTAACATTATTGTCCACATACTTTGGCCCTATGTTCCCTGAATGCCATGAAACCAGATGGACCTCTTTGCTATATACATCTCTGCCACACAGCCTACTCACACTGGCTTAGGAATTAAAACTTTAGATCCAACCCCAAACAAAAAACGAGAGATTTATCAGTCATAAACTAGAGGAGAAAAATTAATTTGGGCATTTTCAATGGTTGTCTCCCATGCCTGGAATATTTTATCTCCTCATCTCTATATTTTAGCTTTCTTCAAACTAGCAAAATCCCACCTTCCACCTTTCCTAATTCCCCTTAATTCTATTATCTTTTCTCTGCTTATTATTTTATATTATCTATATTTAGTTTAGTGTACACAGTTGTCCTCCCTGTCCTCCCAGCTGTTTAGTGTCCTCCCAATAGAAACAGGGATTGTTTTGCCATTCTTTGTAACTGTAGTACTTAAAATAAGGGACATTGTAGTCCCTTAAAATACAATAGGAGATAATGTTCATAAGCAAAGTAAACTTAAACTAAAGAGGATAGATCTCAAAGAGAAGTCCCAAAGAAATGAGATTCCAAAAGAATATGTAAAGTTATTGGATTAGAGGGAAAGAATATGAATAGAGGAGCAGAAATAGATTACATCAAACTTAGAGCAATAGTACAGAACTCACTTTTCTTTTATTACCTATTTTTTGCACAGTAAGTAGGGAATAGAAAACAAAGGAGAAATTTAAAAAAAAAAGAACCCCAATTATAACTGTAAATTTAAATGCCATGAAAACACAAATAAAATAGAATTTAAAATGTTAAATAGAATTTAAAATGTTAAAATTAATAGAGACAAACAGGTAAATTGTATTTTGCTGAGAGGTACCATAGAAAATGAATTAATAGCAATACTAAACATATATGATCTAAGGGAAGATGGGAATAATTAAGGAAATGGACTAGAAATTTTCAACCTAAGGAAATGGACCAGAAAATTTCAGCCTATAAATTATTGAGTTCACCAGTGAGGGTGGCTTTTTAGCTCTGGTACAGTCATACCATTCAGAGGGGGCAGTGTTTGTTTAATAGCTTAGGAAAGTAGAGAGATTAGACTATTCCTTTCTAGGACTCTGGGACAGATCTTACTTTGTATCTTTTTGTTTATTGAGACTAGGATATTAAGCTAGTTTTTGAAATAAGGATAAAAAAGAGGACATATCCGGTTGCCTCCAATTTTAAGTGGGAAGCAGATCTGGAGACATAATAAGATGGGATCACATTAATTCCAAATGGCCCTAGCAATTAAATAGTTAAAGGAAAAGTTAAATGAAAAATTACGATTGAGAAATGAGAAAAAGGGAGAAATCAACATAAAACTCTAGTGGGGAGAACCTCAATCTAATTCTCTTAGACCTAAAGTAATAAAACAAACAAATATACAAAAAAGAAATGAGGATATGAATGAAATTGCACACACACACACACAAAGCACATACAACTTTACAAATTTCTGAGATAGTTATGGTTTCTTTAAAAAATCAGCTATGTATTAGAGCGTAAAGCCTCACAAGTAAATATAGAAAATCAGAAATATTAATTATATTATATATGCATTATGATACTACGAGGCTTATGTTCAATAATTTTTAAAGAAAATATTAAAAATTTAATTGGACATTAAATAACATAATCTTAAAGCTGGTTGGGTTAAAAATGAGAGAAATAATAATTTCATAAATAGAATGACAAGTATGAGAAAGCATGCCAACTGTTTTTTGGGAAGAAACCAAAAGAATGCTTAAAGGAAAATGTATCCCTCTAATCACATTCAACAATGAAAAAGAGAAAGAGCTAATAAATGACAAGAAAAAATAAGAATTAGTGGAACCTATTTTGTCCATAAATATTCACACTAAATGAAAATAATGAATAATTATAAAGGTATTAAATGCTCAAATAGAATAAGAAATAGTTGACTTAAACCAATCTATGGAAAATAAATTTTAAAAGATATATCTAGAGGAAAAAAAACCTTTTAGCCCATATGAGTAGATCCCATCAAATGTTTAAAAATATTCAATCCCCATATTATATAAACTGTTTGGAAAATAAAACAAGAGAAATGGCCCTACAAAATTATTTCCATAATACATACCTAGTCCCATACAGTCAAAATGGAAAAAGGCAGCTGGATACCAATATCCCTAATGAATATTGATTCACAAATTTTAAATAAAATATAAGTAAAGGGATTATTGCAAAATATCAAAATGATTATGTACTTTCACCAGCACATATTTATTTATACCAAGGTTGTGGGACTGGTTAAGTTGCAGGAAAAGTGTAAGCATAAATGACCATAATAATAATAACAAACCAACTAAAATTGTATGGTTATATAATAGGTATTTGTAATTAAATAGATATTTTGTATGTAGGCTCATTTTATGTTGTCTTTTTGAAAAAAAAATTGGGGGGAGAGGAGGGGACTAATCCAGAAGTAGACATAATGATAAAAAAAAATTATACAGTTTTCTCCAGATTTGGCAATTAAGAGAGGTTTGGTAACTGTTCTTTATTTCATCAGGAACTAGATGAGTAATGAATGCATTGATAGAAATGCTAAATTTAGGTGAGTGGAACTACAAAGGACTCTGAACCCTGGGTAGCTTTTCCCCATAAGATGCAGCTTGGGTGTCACTAAACATTACATTATCTTTGTTTTTCCTTTCTGTCTTTTGGGGTTCTTAAAATAACAAATAAATGTTTTACTGATGTATTTTCTTTTTATATCATCTTTTTGATAGAAGAAAAACAATTAAATTAAAATATTCAATGTCAATATGCAATATATATTTATCCAAAGAGTCACAACATCTCCCTGTCACCAAAAAGTCAATATGTTTCATCATATTTTCTCTAGGATCTTCATTGATTTTTCTATTATTAAGAGGTTCATTTACTTTCAGTATTCTTTTTTTTTGTAGTTATAATAATTGTTTATATTTATGACTCTACTTATTTTGCTCTATAGGTTTTCATATAATTTATAACATCTTTACAAATTTCTCAACAGTGATATTTATCATTTCTTATTGATTAATAGCAACTCACTATATTCACATATTAGAATTATTGGGGGTTTTTCCCTCAATTTTCCATAATCTTTGTTCTCAATTTTTTCCTAACATAAAAATTATAGCTATGAATATTCTAATATACATTGGAATTTTGTTTCTATTTTCCGCGTCCTTACTCAGTATGCTCATAAGATATAGGAAATGCTAGGTCAAAGATATGCTTTGAAGATTGACATCCATAGGCATCAGATCAATTCAAGGCTGAGTTTTGATATTTTTCTTCAGAGGGTGGAGCCAAGGTGGTGGAGTAAAGCCAGAAAGGTGCTCAAACTTCCCCAGTTCCTCTCAAAAACCACACGAAAGAAGCCTTTGAACAGAGTCTGATGGAATGAAACCACTCTCCACTCTACGATAGACTAGAAAGACATTAAGAAAGGTCTGTCTCACTGGAGTAAAAAGGGTGTTCAGCTCTACTCAGATAGACTCTACACAAAGTGAAATATCTCATTAGAAAAACAGCCAACCTGAAAAATAGATCCAGAAGAAAAAAATTTAAAATGATTGGCCTACCTGAAAACCAAGACCAAAAAAAAAAAAAAAAAGAGCTACTGGACATTATTTTTCAAGAAATCATTAAGGGAAACTGCCCCCATATTATAGAAACAATACGTATTGAATGAATTCATCAATCACTTAAGAAAGAGATCCCAAAAGGGAAACTGAAAGTAACATTGCTGCAAAACTATAAAACTACAACCTCAAGAAAAAAAATACTGCAGCCTACCAGACAAAAACAATTCAGATATCAAGGAGCAACAGTCAAGATTACCCTGGATCTGGCAGCTTCTACAACAAAGAATAGAAGGGTCTGGAATACCATATTCCAGAAAGCAAAGGACCTAGGGTTACAACCAAGATAGAATTCTCCAGCAAGACTCAGCATCATCTTTCAGGGGAGGTGATGGAGCTTCAATGAAGTAAGAAACTTTCAATCATTTCTATTGAAAAAGCCAGAAACAAACAGAAAATGTAATCTACAAACAAAGGAGACACGAGAACCCTAGAAAGAGAAATAGGGGAAAAATATATATTATTTAAAGGTTAAGCAGTATACATCCTTAGATGGGGAAACAATAACTAATTCTTGAGAGCTATATCTGTCACTGGGGCAGACAGAAGGGGACATCCCATGGACTGAGGGCATAGCTGTGAATGGACTCTGAAGACATCAAAGGAAAAGAAATTAAGGGCTGGGAAAAGTTCTGTACAAGAAAAAGAAGAAAGGGAAATTATAATGGCACACAATTGATTCACAAGAAGAGGTGTAAAAGCCCTATTACAATCAAAGGAAAGAAAGGAAGAGATGTGTATTGTTTGAAGCTTGATCTCATCAGTTTTGGTTCTAAGAGGAAATAATTTAATTATTCAGTGGGAGTTAGAAATTTATCTAATCCTGTAAAGAAATAGGAGAAAAAAGAGGAAAGAAAGGGGAGGGGTAGGTTAGAAGAGAGGGCAGAAACTCTAGGGGAAAGAAGTAAAGGAGAGATGGGGTGATAGAAGATAAAGGCAGTGGGTTGAGTGGATTAAAAAAAAAACACACTACTAATGAGGAGGAGGGGTGATAGGAGATAAGGTAATCCTAACTGTGAATTTGAATAGGATGTACTCTGCCATAATACAGAAGCAAATAGCACAATGGATTAAAAAACAGCATTCTACAATATGTAGTTTACAAGAAACACATTTGACACAGAAAGATACATGCACAATCAATGTAAAAGGCTGGAACAGAATTTATTATACTTTAGCTGAAGTAAAAAAAAAGAAGCAGGAAATAGCAATTTTGATCTCAGATAAAGCAAAAGTAAAAAATAGATCTTATTAAAAGAGATAAGGAAGGAAAGTGCCTCTTGAATAGCATAAACAATGAAGTAGCAAAATTACAAAATCCATTCCAAAATATTACAAAACATGTTCCAAGTGGTAGAGCAGTCAAATTCCTAGAGAAGATTTTAAGCCTGTTATAGGAAGAAACAGAAAACAATACTAGTGGGGAACCTCAATCTTCCCTTCTCAGAATCAGAC
Organism: Antechinus flavipes; assembly: GCF_016432865.1. Classification (NCBI taxonomy): domain Eukaryota; kingdom Metazoa; phylum Chordata; class Mammalia; order Dasyuromorphia; family Dasyuridae; genus Antechinus; species Antechinus flavipes. Next base: position 242,319,616 of record NC_067400.1, on the reverse strand, counting down.
AAGTCTAATCACAAAATAAACAAGAAAGAAACTAGAGAGTTTAAGAGAATCCTAGAAAACCCAGATATGATAGACCTCTGAAGAAAATTGAATAGGGACAGAAAGAAATACACCTTTTTCTCAGTACTACATGGCACCTTCACAAAAAAATTGACCATGTTTCAGGGCATAAATTCAATTAAATTCAAATTCAATCAAATCCAAATTCAAATCAAATTCAAAAAAACAGAAATAGTAAAAACTTCCTTTTCAGACTTCAATGCAATAAAAAATTGTATTTAATAAAGAGGTAGGGAAAAACTAAAAACCAGTTGGAAATTAAATAATCTTAATTCTAAAAAAATAAGTGAGTCAAACAAGATACACAGAAACAATCCATAATTGCATCCAACAGAATGACAATAATGAGATAACATACCAAAACTTATGAGTTGTAGCCAAAGCAGTTCTTAGGGGAAAATTTTATATCTCTAAATATCTGCATGAATAAAACAAAGAAAGAAGAGATCAATGAATTGGGCATAAAAAAACTAGAAAAAGAAAACAAATTTAAAAACCTCAATTAAATAACAAATTAGAAATTCTGAAACTCAAAGGAGAGATTATACAATTAAAACAAAGAAAACTATTGAACTAATAAAGAAAACTAAGAGTTGGTTTTATGGAAAAAAAAAACAAATAGATAAACCTTTGGGTAATTTGAGCAGAAAAAGGAAAGAAAAAAATCAAATCACCATCATCAAAACTGAAAAGAGTGAAGTTACCACCATTCAAAAAGAAATTAAAGTAATAATTAGGAGCTATTTCACCCAACTGCATGACAGCAATACTGACAAACTAACCAAAATAAATAAATATTTACAAAACTGTAAATTGACCCGATTAAAAGAAGAGGAAATAAATTCCATTAAAAAAAAAAGAAATAGAACAAGCCATTAATGAACTCCATAAAAATAAAAAAAAAAATAAAAAAAAATTCTGTGGCCAGATTGATTCACAAGTGAATTCTACCAAACATTTAAAGAACAATTCCAATATTATATAAATGACTTGGAAAAATTTGTAAAGAGTCCTGTGAAATTCCTTCAATGTCACAAATATGATACTGATACCTAAACCAGGAAGAGCCAAAACAGAGAAAGAAAATTACAGCTCAATCTCACTAAAGAATATTGAAGAAAAAATTTAAAACAAAATATTAGCTAAGAGATTACAGAAATTTATCAGCAGGGATACACTATGACCAAGTGAGATTTATACCAGGAATGGAGGGCTGGTTCAATATCAAGAAAACTACTACCATAATTAATTTATATCAATAACAAAACTAACATAAATCATGATAAACACAATAGATGCAGAAAGAGCTTTTGAAAAAAAAATGCTATTAAAACACACTAGAGGGTATTAGAATAAAGGGAGTTTTCCTTAAAATAATAAGCAGTATCTATATAAAACCAACAGCAACATTATTTGTAAGGGAGAGAAGCTGGATCCATTCTCAATAAGATCAGAAGAGAAACAAGAATGACCATTATCACCACTATTATTCAACATTGTACTAGAAGTGTTGGTTTTAGCAATAAGAAAAGAAAAGGAAATTAAAGGAATTAGAATAGGCAATGAGGAAATAAAACTATCACTCCTTGCATATGATGATATCCTTAGAGAATCTTAGAAAATTATCCAAAAACTTACAAGAAACAATTCACAACTTTAGCATGGTTGCAGTATATAAAATAAACCCACACAAATCATCAGCATTGACAAAACTCATCAGTAAGAAATAGAAAAATAAATTTCATTTAAAATTATTGGACAAAATAAAATACTTGGGGGCCTACCTGCCATAACAAACCTAAGAACTATATTAACACAATTACAAAACATTTCTCACACAAAGTTGGTTCTAAACAATTGGAAAAATATCACATACTCATGGACTGGTTGAGCTAATATAATAAAAATGATAATTCTGACTAAGTTGACCTACTTTTTCTGACCTACTTTTTGACTATAGAATATTTAAAAATATTCTATAGAACTAGAAAAAATAATAGTAAAATTCATCTATTAGAGCAAAAGTTCAAGAATATCAAGGGAATTAATGAAAAAAAAATACCAAGGATGATGGTTTAGCAGTACCAAATCTATAATATAAAACAGCAGTCATCAAAACCATTTGGTGCTGGCTCAAAAATAGAATGATGGATCAGTGGAATACATTAGATACACATGACACAATAATCAAGATCTATAGTAATCTAGTATTTGATAACCTCCCAAATACCAATTTCTAGAAGAATTCACTATTTGACAAAAATTGCTAGAAAAACTGGAAAATAATACCAGAAACTGCATAGACTTATATCTCACACCCTATGCCAAAAAAAAAAGGTCACAATGGGTACATGATTTGGGCATACATACTATAAGCAAATTAGGAGAATAAGGGATAATTTACCTATCAGATCTTTGGAGAAGGGAGGAATTTATGACCAAAGAAGTACTAGAAAACATCATGAAAGGCAAAATACATTGTACACAATAACAGCAACAATGTGCACTCAAAATATGAAAGGCTTGCTTCTTTTCAGTGGTTCAGTGATCCAAAGTAATCACAATAGATTTTGAATAGAAAATGCCATCTGCATGCTGAAAAAGAACTAAGGTGACTGAATATAAACCAGCACATACCATGCTCATTTCTTTTTTCTGTTTATTTTTAAAATTTCTACCATGGCTTTTCCCTTTTGCTCTGGTTTTTCTTTCCCTATATGATTCATAAAATAATGTGTATTAAAGATAAATTTACTAGGAAAAAAAGACAAGTTCTAAGCTTTCATTTATATTAAACTGAAACATTTGTCTTCTCATAGCCCTTGAAAACTAATTTTGTTTTTTTTTTCATCATTGACAGTTTAGGTGATATGAGTTAACAATTCATATTCATTTTAATTTGTATGTCTATTACTATTATTATTTACTTACAGCAAGTTTTCATGTAGTCACTTGGTTATAAGTATTTTGAAAAAAATTCATATCCTTTTGTTATTTATCTACTGGGGAAGGACTTGGTGTTATATATTTTTGATTCCTGTGTCTCATGGACATCTACTCTATTATTTCTCTTCCAATTCTGCCTTCATAAAATTTGTTCATACAAAACTTTTTAATTTCACATAGTTAAATTATTTGTGTCATTTATAATATGTTCTACCTTTGGTTGGTCTATTATTTTTGTGAGGAAAGCATTTTGAAAATTGAAGAAGGGACCCCAAAACTTAAAAACTCCTTGAAGGAGAAAAATCTCCTTCAACTCTGCCTCAGTGAGGGGCCCTGCGACCTAGGGAAAAAAGATAAACAGTTTCATTCTGTTATTTAGGTGGGGCTTCTTAATATACCTAATAGCCCTTAAGTGTCAGTGTCTCTCATATCATATTATCAATTCTAAAGTTCTTGAGAAACTTTAAGAGTATCCCTGTTTTACTTTTTCTGACTACTTTGTGAGAGCTTACACTATGTAAGTTCTCCATAAAACAATTTATTGGCAAGCATATATTTGGCTTTCAAACAATGTAGTCAGTTCAACAGAGTTCCCGCATAAGAGACACTGGCATATGACTGCCCAGCATGCTGTGCCCTCATCAGAGAAGTTGCTATGCTATATGAGTACAGCAGAATTAAATTAGCCCAAAAGAAATGTGAGATGCACAAAATTAGAGAAGTTATCCCAAATCAGAACTCATATTGGTCTAATCAGCCATAGTCAGACACAGTATAACTCAACTCTAAAATAGTGAAGTCATTTTGGTCCTCTTCAAGTACAAGGGGATGCAAAAAGAAGCAAAAGACAATTCCTTTCTCTCAAAGAGCTTATAGTCTAATGATGGAGAATTATACAAAGCAAGGTTTGGTTTTGTTTTGTTTTTTCAGTCCTTCCACTCCTGTCTTACTGACTATGATTCCATTTAGGGTGTTCTTGGCAAAGACAAGGCAGTAGTTCCTTTTTAAAGCTCTTTTTTTAAGAAGTGGAAATTGAGACAAATGAGGTAAAGTGATTTTCCCAGGGTCATATAATTTAAGCTGTTTCTTACATCAAATTTGAATTCAGGTTTTCTTGATTCTGGGTCAAATGCTGTATTTGAACAACAACTAACCAACCAACAAACCAATCAACCAGTCTTAAGTAGCATTCTAGATTAGCATATCTGAAAAGGATTTGTTCCTCAATTCATTGCCTTAAATATTGCATATAAACATTATTCAGTTTTAACACAAACACACACAAATCTCACAATAATTAGCACTGCTTCATGTTACATTAAATAAGCAATAAAAAGCAATAAAAGCCCTTCTTTTTGGAACTTGTAGCTCCACTTCTATGAAGTTGCTCACTAAAGTCAATCAATTAATAAATATTTATAAAGCACCTACTATGTACCAGGCACTGTGTTAAGTGCTGGGGATGCAAAAAGAAGCAAAAGACAATTCCTTGCTCTCAAAGAGCTTACAGTCTAATGATGGAGATTTATACAAAGCAAGGTTTGGTTTTGTTTTGTTTTTTCAGTCCTTCCACTCCTGTCTTACTTGACCATGATTCCATTTAGGGTGTTCTTGGCAAAGACTAGGCAGTAGTTCCTTTTTAAAGCTCTTTTTTAAGAAGTGGAAATTGAGACAAATGAGGTAAAGTGATTTTCCCAGGGTCATATAATTTAATCAGTTTCTTACATCAAATTTGAATTCAGGTTTTCTTGATTCCGGGTCAAATGCTGTATTCACTGCACCATCTAGCTAAAAAGGAAATAATTAAAAGAGGAATAGCCATGGAATTAAGAAGGATTGGAGAAAACTTCCCCTAGAAGGTGGGATTTCAGTTGATACTTAACATAAGCAAAAAAAGTCAGTAATTTGAATAGAGGAGGGAGAGTGTTTCAGGTACGGGGATGGCCAGAGAAAATGCCTAAATCAGAGAAATCACATGCTTTATTCATGGAATTGCTGGGAAAGTAATTCATGGAATTATTATCAGGTTAGTGTATTATAGTTATGTAAAATTGAAAACTAAGTCACTATTTTGCCTTGAAATATAAACTCCAGTGTCAGCTTAAAATCTTGCATAAAAAATATCCCTTTATTCTGTTTTGTATAAAATCTCAATTGAATTAAAGTGTAATAGAAGTTTAGGTATGAACTCAGTCTTTTTTCCTACTCTAAAATATAATGGTTCATAATATTTCATCATTTTTTCATGTTCACACATTATTTTTGTCCTAAATTTTACAATTCAGCATTTTTTCAAACAACTTTTTTAAAAGTGTGCTTCAGGAAGTAGTACAGAAACAAGTGACATGCTTGTCTGTTAAATGAAATTGGTCTTTGAAAAAGATCTGTAATTATTTCTTGAGATAGGAGCAATATGCCATCGTTTAAAGAAAAATGCAAGATAAATGAGCAAGATATTTCAAACTTTAGAGCAATATTTTTTTGTAAAAAAATCAGTTAATCTACTCTATGATTTAAAGAATTAAATTCTTATGGATACCTGCTCTATTAATATCCCTAAACATCTTTAAGCTCTTGCTATTAGAATCACCTCATAAATAAAAATTTAACCTAATCTCCAACTGATACTTTGTAGTCAGTGTTTTTTAAAACCTGTACTGTGTATTTCAATAAAGACATTTTTAAGAAATAATAGTACTATAGGAAAAAAGAATATTTTGAAATTCATATATAATAGAAATATGCCCTTAAGTTTACATTTCTGTATATGTGTATAATGTATAATAATATGGTCCTGTATTTTCAATTATTAAAATACTTGTAGTTAATTTTTTCACTCAGAAGTTTTGGAAATATAATTAATTGTAAATCTCTGGCTCAAATCCCCACACTAATCTTTTTGTCTCATTTTCTTCAAATATATAATATATGCATATGTGTATGTGTGTAAATATATATGTATATATGTATATTTACACACACACACATGTTGTAGGGTAAGAAAGTGTTTTTCCTAGTATCCCCTGAGTTTCCTCTCCAGAGGTTAAGCTGGTGTCTGTTATTTCCCCTAAGCACAAGGAATCCACAATTGACTGGAGTATCATATAATCATTAGCTCCTTGTAAAGTTCAAATTTTCTCCCAGAAGACAAAAATAATATATATGGCATTCTTTATGTCACAGAAATTAATTTATCCTCTACTTCAAAGCATGAACAATTTGCTTAATTTTCAAAATATTTGATTTTCCCCCTTTTCTAAAATGTCAATCTATGTGCATGTTTTTCCTTCTCAGAGTTTATTATGCTCTAAGGATACAGTAAAGTTTAATTTATTTTATCTGCTTTTTCTTGTTAATTCCTTCCTTGCTTCCATGTGCTGGTAAGATTAGCAAATGCTCAGAAAATATAAATGAGACACTGAAGTAATTACTTTAGAGAATGTCACTCTGGGATTTAGGATTAAGGCTCACAAAAATCAGTATTTGACTATGACTAGATCACTACCAAAATCTCTTTTGAGTTGCTGAGAAAACTGGTTGTTTTAACTTTACTTCGCAATATTCAACAGAAGCACTTCATTCATGAATCAATCCTTAGTGAATCAATGAAGAAGATATTAAATAACTTTTATGTGCCATGAACTGTGCTATGTGAAAGAAATGAAATTTTACTGGCCAATTTAATGTCTAAATATGAATAAATTGGGAAGACATTTATTGTTACTCAAAAAATGTTTAAATTATAGCAAAACTATAAGCAAAAGCCAATACAGAAAAGTCTATAGACTCAGCAGTTGTTCTCCCCTTGACTTTCACTTTAAGTGGGTATAATGTGTGGGGTAGCTTTCTGGAGGTGCTCAGGATCAGCCAGAGTCCTTGGTCTTAGTGGAGAAGTGACGAAGGAGGAACAGCCACCACGAGGTTGGTCAAAGATAGAATGTCTCTTTTCCAGTCTTTCTTAGCCTTTATATACCTTATTGTAATTATATCAATACAGCACACTATGTATGTGTGGACAAGAGAACCATTACATCACCATGCTAAGTACTTAGTATATGTATAAGTACCTTTTTGACCTAGATTCAAGTACACCTTTTCAGAGTTCTGGCCCTCTACATATAGGTAGTATATTATTTGAAAGGCAAATGGAAGATTTATATTTTACATTAGCACCAAGATGGAAAGTAATATTAGTTCTAGATAAAGACATGTTAGTACTTAGGGCTATACAACAGGCTTCAAAATACCTTTAATATACAGAAGATAATATATAACTACTCAGGAACATATCTGCAACAAATGGTATATATATTTAGTTTTTTGTGTGCTTATACCAATTATAGAATGATTAAAAAAAATAGAAAAAATAAAAGATAAAGGAATAGACAGTTTCAGACATTTACTAACTGTATATTACCCTGGACAAGTCATTTAATTTCTTCTTGGCTCAGTTTCCTCATTTATAAAATAAAGAAACAAGTAAGACCTATCTCCCAAGGATTTTGTGAGGATAAACGGAGACAAAAATTGTAAAGTATATCGCAAACATTGAAGTGTCTATGTAAGCGCTAGCTATGTATATATACATATACATATACATATACATATACATATACATATACATATATATATATATGCATCTCTCTGCCCACATCCCTTTCTCCCTCTCCCCCTCCCTCTACCTTTCCCTCTACCCTCCCTCCCCCCGCCTCTCTCTCTCCTCCCTCCCTCCTGTTATCATTACTCTCCCTGGGCAGGCTCTCAGTGTCTCTAAGGGAAAAGTTACATAGGTGCTGAAATCTGATGGTATCTGCTTGTAATCTAATTACAATTGGCACATCAGGAACATAGATCAAGAAGTTGCCCAGAGAACCACACACACACACATACAGCTATTGCTAGCTATTGTGAAACTCTGAAGACTGACCATCTCTCCTCCTATGCTACACTTATGTTTCCCTTCAGGCTTCTGGATTCAGATATTATACCCCTTTATCTGACCCATAACAAAGTGTGTATTAAGTCTTTTCTCAGGTTAGTCAGGATGAGTTATGTAAGATATTTCAATGGAAACTCCATATTTAGGAAATATATAATTTCTTCTTCTTTGTTATGGCTAACAGACCATACACATATGTCGTTTATATTTTTATTCATAGGTAATGATAGTTGATTGTGAGAGTAATTGTTCAGATGCTGAGAGGAGGTAAGACACATTTCCCATTTAAAGTTTTTTTTTGTAATATTTCAACATTTTTGTTAAAATTTGGGATAATGTAGGTCTGGCCCTGCCAAGACCTGCAGGTGATACAACCACAGGTGATGATGAGCTGAAACCTCTTACTGCTTGAGTTTTTAAGTTGATAATTTTATATTGTCTCCAAATGTTATTATAAATATCCAAATGGCCCTTGCCAGAAAAAAAAGATTTCCTACCCCTGATCTAAAGGAAGCTTTGTTGCTCAAAAAAGTTTCCAGATATATTTTTAAAACTGCTTTTGACATCAAGGAGAAAGAGCTATTTCTAGCTAGCCAATTGCCTAGTTATCCCTTTTCTTCCACAACACTATCTCCTTTACTTAAAAATGATTTAATCATGAATCCATTACTGAACAAAAACAAGGCTCTGCTCACAGTGTTAAAGATTGAAGACAAAATGTTAAATAGATTTAAGGTTTAAAAATGTATAAGCTCTCATAGAGTATAACATCCAATTAAAACTCAATTTTAATAGTTAAAACTTAAAAGGATACAATTCAAAAATAAAACAAAAATTTTAAAAAGATAGAAAGTTATCCTTTTCTACCTTCTCCAATATCAAATCAGAAAACTCAAGAAAACAGCCCCTAAGTAGCAACATTTAGCAATCCTATGGCAGTCATTCATTTTGGTGTTCTCAGGAGCAGTAAAAAAATTAAAAAATTAAAAACAAATCAGTAGTATTCTCTGACAGTTGTTTTCTTCTCCAAGCTAGTTATTTTATATTTCAAGTTTGAGTTTCTAAAACTGAACTAAGTGATGGTCAATAAAGTTGAAGAGATCCAGTCTACAACCATAACCGACATAGGTCAGAAACATAAGCACCCTCTCCTCATTTTTAGTGATAAAGAAGTACACTCTTATCATGTCTCATGATGGCCAGCTCCTACGACAGACACATTCAATAGTTATTGGAGCAAGGAAACAGTTTGATGCAACAAAATTACTGTATAGACTACTGTAATTGTTTAGGCAAAAGATAATAAATACAGCTTTATTGGTGGCAGATAAATTTAATGCCTCTGAAATTACTGAAAATGATTTAACATATAGGAATGAAAGGGGAAAAATGCATTCTGTAAGCTCAACAAAATTTAAGATTAGCATAACTGTAATGGGCTGAAGCTTGAGTTGATGCACTGAGGTCCCAAGCACATGAGGCTAAATAGTAATTGGACCATACTCTATTAATATATATGCTTGGAGAAAGAATGGCCCCCACCCACTCTTTGTGCAAGTCCTGATGTGTTGTATGGGAAATTACATTTTTAGTGGGTGGACGCAAGGGAGTGGGAAGGGAAGAGGAAGGAAAGATGGCTGGCTGGCGTCTTGACACAGCTGCTTGCAATGCCATTGCAACGGCCCTTCATCTCCAATCCCCTTCTGCTAGCTGGCTTCCTGTCGCAGCTGCCCATATTGCTATCGCAATCTTTCTTGCACATATTGCTATCAAAATCCTTTTTCACCTCTTCACTTCAATGGCGCTATAGAAAGCCTGCTTAAGCTGATAGAAGATCAAGGGCTACTTATAACTTGGGAACAGAAAGCTAGACTTCTGGGTACATTAAAACGCATCTCCCTTGGTTCTTAGAGGAAGAGCAAATCTCTCCAGATAATTGGGCATTGATTGGTCAACAGCTCTCCGAATATTACAATGAAAACGGTCCTCATTCAATTTCCATCCAGGCATTCTATTTATACAATATAATACAGTTGGCCTTAAGACACTGTATAAGTTATAGAAGAAAAGGAAAAGGCTCTAGGAATAGCCAAATGGGGAAGCCTGAGATAAAGGAGGAAGACAAAGAACAGATTAATGACCATATCCCCACAGGGCATGAAGACTTAAGTGAGGCTCAAGGGTGTGGTGAATCTGAGGCAGCTTCAGCCCCACCTAAGGAGCAGGTAATTGACTCTCCTCGGCAACTCCATCCTCTGGGATGGAAGGAGTGATAGTAGGGGGGCACTGACAGCACCAGCACCTCCCCCCCAGCATCCAGCTTCTCCTAGACTAGATTGCAAAAGGGACTAATTAAGGCCAAAGAGGAAGAGAGAAATGTTTCAGAATTTCAACACCACATTTTTCCTGTAATTCAACAGTTTAATTCTTCAGGTCAAGAAAGTAGACGATACACTCCTTTTGATATAGAAATCCTCAAAGACCTGAAAAAGGCTTGCACTCTTTATGGGGCTACATCAACTTATGTTAAGATGTTATTACAGAATTTGGCTTTTGAAATCTTGACTCTTAATGACTGGAAATCTATAGCAAGGATATGCCTAGAACCTGGACAAAACTACTTGTGGCTTTCTGAATATAATGAGCTCTGTAGGATACAAGCCCAACAAAATAGTCAAAGTGGAGTTCATGCTGCAATCACCTGTGACCTACTAACAGGTGTAGGTCCTTATGCAGACATTGCAGTACAGATTAATTATTCTATAGCAGCATATGAGCAAATTGCTGCTAATACTATCAAAGCGTGGGCTTCTCTTCACAATAAAGATGACAAGGGTGGGGCCTTCACAAAAATAACACAAGGCCAAATGAACCCTTTGCTGACTTTGTGGGACGTTTGCAGACAGCTATCACAAGAACAAATGGGGAAAATGCAATAACAGACATTTTGATAAGGCAACTTGTTAAGGAAAATGCTAATAAGGTTTGCAGAAGAATTATACTAGGACTGCACAAGGATGCTCCTTTAGAGGAGCTCATAAGACACTATGCCACAGTGGGCACAAATGCCTTTTATAGCCAGGCTATGATACAGACTTCCCAAAATCCAAACATGGGAAGAAAGAGTCCCTCCTGGCAAGGGACTTCCAGAGAGACTCATAGATGCTTTCAGTGTGGAAAAGTAGGGCATCTGAAAGCTCAATGTAGAGACAGAATGGGAAATCAGGGTGGGAGAACAAGATCCACTACCCCATGTCCAAAATGCAACAGAGGCTTCCATTGGGCCTCAGAATGTAGACAGATTCAGGGAAACAGGATGAGGGGCCCAGCTCCAGGGCCCAAGGCAAAAAACACTTGAGGCATGATGGCAGCCAATGGTGCACCCACAGAGTGCCTAGAAGTCCAGTACCCAGACATGACAATCAGCCAGAAAGCCATATGATGGGAGAAGGGGATTACACAATCAGGAAGCAACCTGATGGGAGAAAGGAATTACAATTGGGGAGAACAGAGCTGTATGCAGCTGGGACAACTGAGATACCCCCTGGAGAGGGGAAATCTGTTCCTCTCCAGCCTATGGATCCCTTACCTCCAGGCACAGTAGGCTTGACCATTTCACCTCCTTTTTATACGTCCATCCACACACTGATGTGGGAAACTGGGGAATGTGTAGATAATATCCCAGTCACTAATACAGGTAGATGATGTGTGACTTATCGTCTAGGAGAAGTAGTAGCATCAGGTTTACACATACAGAATCCTAATAAGCAACCTGGTGATAGTCACCCAGATTCTGACTCCAGACCACAAAATCCAGGAATATACTGGACAGCAGCTGTAACAGCTGACCGACCTATGCTCATGATCTATATAAATGGCCTACCATTAGAAGGATTGGTAGACACAGGTGCAAATCATACAGTCATTAGAGGTGCCAATTGGCCCAGTCACTGGCCAGAGATTAAAGCAGACACCTACATGTCTGGAGTAGGAGGATCAATAGCAGCTGAAGTTACTGCTGCCTCTATGAGATGGACTTTTGAAGGCAAAACAGGAGTTTTTACTTCTTTTCTAGTTGAAAAAATACCCATCAATCTGTGGGGAAGAGACGTTTTACAGCAATTAGGGTTAAAAATGAGTACTTCAGCTTTTTAAGCAGGGCAGCTGTTGAAGGCCTGCCAACACTTTCACCTGTTCCTATCCAATGGAAAACTGATACACCAGTGTGGATAGAACAGTGGCCCTTAGGTAGCGATAAAATTCAGGCCTTATTAGATATCGTATAGGAGCAGCTTGAACAAGGGCACTTATAACCTTCTCTAAGTCCTTGAAATTCCCCAGTGTTCATTGTAAAAAAGAAATCTGGAAAATGGAGGATGCCTACTGATTTAAGAAAAGTGAATGAACAGATGGAAACTATGGGAACTCTTCAGCCTGGACTTCCATCTCCTACTCAGTTGCCTAGAGAATGGCCTCTTTGGGTCATCGATATTAAGGATTGTTTCTATTCTATCCCTCTGGATAAAGAGGATATGAAAAGATTTGCCTTTTCAGTGCCCAGCGTTAACTTAGCTGAGCCTTATAAAAGATATGAATGGACAGTTTTGCCACAGGGAATGAAAAACAGCCCCACTATGTGTCAAATGTATGTTGCTGCTGCTCTTGCTCCAGTAAGAAAAGCATTTCCAAAAGTTATGCCATTACATTATATGGATGATATGTTGGGATGTGCCCCTGAGGAACAAATGCTAGAATCATGTCTACAAAAGACCATAGAAACACTAAGATACTACAAATTGTACATAGCTGAAGAGAAAATTCAAAGACATGCTCCTTTTCAATATTTAGGATATGAAGGTGCTTACAGTAAAAAAACTGTCCTTAAGAACAGAGAAGCTAAACACCTTAAATGATTTTCAGAAATTGATAGGAGATATCCAATGGGTGCAACCAGTGTTAGGCTTGACTACTTATCAATTACAATCATTATATGGCATTTTAAGGGAGACAGTGCTTTAAGTTCACCACGCCAGCTTACAAAAGAAGCTCAAGATGCTTTGAGAAGTTGAACTGGCTTTATCCAATGTGGTTGAAAGAGTCATTCAAAAACCCTTGGAAATATTAGTTTTTGCCACACAAGAGGCACCCACAGCAGTCCTTCATCAAGGAGACAGTGTGATAGAGGGAGTGAACCTCCCGGCACAACCAGAACAAAGCCTTACTCCTTACCCAGTGCTTGTGGCTAGAATTTTATTAAAGGCCATTAAGTAAGCAGTACAATTATCTGGGACAAGACCTGATAAGATATACACCTTTTACACCAATACACAAGTTAATGTGTGCTGTGAGATCATCCGAGAGGCAAATTTTATTAGCCATGGCTCCCAATTTTACACATGGGTCTCCATTAAAGATAACCAGACTTTTACATAATTGGCGATGGATTCTTGAAGAAAAAGTTTCTAAAGTTCCTCTTAAAGGACCAACTATCTTTACAGATGCATCCAAACACAATATTTGTGCTGTATACTCTCGTGACTTAACTATAGAGTAGTCAGAACTCCTTTTCAGTCCACTCAGCAGAACGAATTATATGCAATCATGCTAGCTCTCACTTATTACCCAGGAGACATAAATATAATATCCGATTCAGCCTATTCAGTAGGTGTGGTACAAAGAATTGCCACAGCCCAAATAAAATTTGCAGCTTCTAATATATATCAGCTCTTTAAGGAACTTCAGGAGCAAGTGAGAAAGCATCCAGAAAAGATTTATATCTTGCATGTCCACTCACATAGTGCACTTCCAGGTCCTATTTTTGATGGGAATTTAAAGGCAGATAGCCTTTGAACTATGTTAGCCAGTATGCCTTTATTTCAGGAGGCCCAGGAATCTCATTCTAAATACCATCAGGCTTCTTGAGCTTTGTGTTTACAATTTGGGATAACAAAAGAGGAAGCTAGGAGCATAGTAAAAAGCTGTACAGCTTGTGTTTCTTTCCACGCTCCTACACTGCCTCCAGGGAAGAACCCTCATCGTTTGAGACCTATGAAATCTGGCAAATGGATGTGACCCATTATAAATCTTTCAGTTGTCTGTCTTTTATCCATGTTGTGGTAGACAACTTTTCAGGATTCACTTTTGCAATACCAGCAGCAAAAGAGACAGCCCAAGTGGTCACTGAATTCTTCACACAAGCATTTGCCATTATGGGTGTGCCACAAGCAATAAAAACATTTTGCACACTTTGTGCACGGTATAAGATTTTACACACCACTGGCATATCCTTTAATCCTCAAGGACAGGCAATAGTAGAGAGGAGAAACAGAGACATTAAGAAGCTGCTCCAAAAACAAAAGAAAGGGGGAGCCACAAGTAACCCTAGAGAACTTCTAAATCTAGCCCTCTATACTATTAATTTCTTGATTTTTGACAAAGATGCACTGGTTCCAGCAGAGAGGTTTTATAACCCACCAGAAGGGCAGTGTCCAGTGCGAGCAGCTCCACTATCTTTAGATAATCACCAGGTGATGTGGAGAGACCCAGAAAGTGGTGAATGGAAGGGACCAGATAGGCTAACTGCTTGGGGGAGAGGATTTGCTTGTATCTCTACAGGTGGAGAAGGAATCAGATGGGTGTCAACGAGCCGTATTCGCGTTGTCCATTGCAGAGAGATGGAGAAGACCCTTGAAACTAAGGAGAAGACCCAAGAAATATCAGGTGGTTCTGTTACTGATTGTGCTCATCATTGAAAGAGCGTGGCAGTTATGGCATTTGACTCATGGACATAGAAAATTGTTGAACCTCAAAACCCTCAGGAATAATTGGATTCTCTGAGACATAAGATTGTTGTAGGACTTGAAAGCCTTCAGGAATTATTAGATTCTCTGAGACATAAGATTGTTGTAGGACTTGAAAACCCTCAGGAATCATTGGATTTTCTGAGAAATATAAGACTCTTATAGGACTTCAGAATCTGCTGGAATCACTGGATTCCCTAACACATAAAAAGACTTTTGCAGGACTTCAAAAACTTGGGGGGGATCATTCAATTCCCTGATATGTGAAGCAATGGACAATAGATTGGTTTTGGACTATCTCTTGGCTGCTGAAGAAGGCGTATGTGTGACTGCTGTTTACATACCCTCCTTCTAGGACTTCTGGCAATCTTTTACAACACCATGTTGATTTATATTGTTTGTTATACCATTACTTGTGTGTACAATTCATGTTTGTCACACCACATCAAGCCTGCACTGACTGTGGGGAGAGTCATCACTAATAGCCTCTGCGTTGTTGCTATGTGCTTGTGTAATACCTCCCATGCTGATGGGTTTGTGCATAATAAGACCCTTCAGCCCAGAAATCCGCTAGCAATCCCCACTTCCCTTTGGTGCTTTTCATCTCCCTTCCTGTGATGTCAGGGAGGACGTGATTATCTCCTTTTTAGTGCTTTCACCTCCCTTCCTGAGAAGTCAGGGGGGTCCATGATCACCTTCTTTTCGGTGCTTTCACCTCCTTTCCTCAGAAGTCAGGGAGGGTGTGATCACCTCCCCTTGGGGGCTCTGACCTCCCTGAGGAGTCAGGGATGGCATGACCACCTGTGTTCTGAAACAAAAGAAAGCTGGAGATGTAATGGGTTGAGGCTTGAATTGATGCACTGAGGTCTCAAGCATGGATAAATAGTAATTGGACAATACTCTATTAATATATATGCTTGGAGAAAGAATGGTCCCCCGCCCACTCTTTGTGCAAGTCCTGATGTGTTGCGTAGGAAATGATGTTTTTTGGTGGGTGGAGGCAAGGGAGTGGGAAGGGAAGCGGAAGGAGAGATGGGGGTGGGGGGGGTGGGGGTGGGGGACGACATCTTGACACAGCTGCTTGCATTGCCATTGTGACGGCCTTTCATCTCCAATCCCCCTCTGCTATCTGGCTTCCTGTCGCAGCTGCCCAAATTGCTATAGCAATCTTTCTTGCACATATTGCTATCGCAATCATTTTTCACCTCTTCACTTCAATAAAAATTGAAGATTTTTCCCTTAACCTGAATTCCTGACTCCGGCTGATTTTAAATACACAGTCATCACACATAACAGCTTTAAAAAATATGACAGAAATACATTTTATTAACTATAAAATATCATGCATATCCAGCTAGGTTCTAATAAAAGTGAGTTCAAGTAAGGTGAAATTCAATTTAGTGTCTACTATAAAATGATTCCTTGTTGAATTTAATATGAGCCAAAGTTCAATTAATTCAAATATGAGTCAAAGGTTTTAACATGATACTAAGTTGTCAGTTTGTAATTACCCATCTTGTGTATATGTTTTAAGCTGCTGTAAATCATATTATCAGCAGTTGCTTTAATTTTTAAGAGGCTTGGAAATGAAAAGAATATTTCAGAGATAAAAACTGCCAACATACACATACATATATGTACATGCATTATTTATCACATTAGAACAAAAATTTGATGTAACTGAATAATTTAAAATGTCTATTGTAACTTTAAAATAAGATGAGATAACAAATGGCCTGAATCTACAGTAGGTACTGTAAAACATGCAGATAAAATAAAAGAGAAAAAACAAAGGTATATTAGGTTTTTGTGCTTTTCAAATAATTAAAAGGAAGAAAAATATAACAATGATAGAAATAGAATATATTTTAGTAAATGGATGAAGATTGCAATAAAAGATACATTGACCTTAGCAGAGCGGTCATTCAAAATTCAAGTTTATGCAAGGCAGTAAAAAAAAAACAAAAAACAAAAAAAACCCAAAACCAGTAAATGAAGTAGCTAGTGAAGAAATTTTCATTTAAAGTGTTGGCTGACTACTACTTTAAAAAAAAAAAAAAAACCTATGTAAGGTTAAAATTACTAGAGACAACCAGATGAAGATGCAGTAGCTAAATATCCTGATATTTTGAAGAAAATAAACAAAGAGGATGGTTATACAGATCCTATATTTCTAATATAGATAAAATAGGTATCAGTAGAAGAGAAAAATAGATGCCTTTGTATTTCTGAAAAAGAAAGGAAAAAAACCCTTCATTTAAAGGTAATAGATCACCTAATACCTTTATTGGGGGGTAATATAGAAGTCTAAACTTAAAGGTTTTTTATTACTCACAAAATCAGCTATTGTTTTCATTTTTTAGTAGTCAAATAAGAAAGCATGACTGACTAAAGCTGTTTCAGAAACCTATTTTCCTACTTACTTTAGTAAAAGTATTGATAAATATTGCAGAATTATGTTTAAGGTACTGCTGATTTTAGATAATATGCCATCTCATCTAAGTATATTTATTTCATTGTGTAAGAATGACCATCAAAGTTTGGGAAAAGGTTCTCTGTACCTACCAGTATATGCATGAAAATTTAAAGAAAGAGAAGACAGTTGTTTTATGTTGCCAAATATTTTAAATGACAATGATATTTTCATCATGTCATTAGTATAGGCCTAAATTTAGATGCAATTTTCAATATTTTTATGTGCAGATTTTTAAAATATTGCTTTATATATTCTATTAGTTTTTAATAAATTTGAATCAGAAAGCATCTTTCAATCCTTTGCTGTTACAATGACATTGAACAGATAAACTTTATAAAAGTTTTTATTACTCACTTCCTTTGGGCCAAAATAAATTGTTATATTTAACATATAATTGTAAATTCAAACACTGAATTTGGATAATGTAACCACTTCATTGGATTATTATTTATATCAATCAGAATTGAGTTGTAATTATTTCTATTTTTTGTAAAGTATATTAACCATCTCTTAAATTATCAAGTCTATTCTCTATCTCATCTGAACAGCCAGTAATTATATTCATGGTGTTATGTATGATAAGCAGATGATCCTACCAAATTCTAAACCTCAGAGCTTAAAATGAAAATTTTGGGTACATTTCCATAATGAAATGATATATTTTTTTCTCTTTTTCATCTGGCTCATTATTAATTAATATAATCAAATTATGGGGGAGGAAAGAGCTCTACTAAGCTTTGATTTAAGGTGCTTATTTCTATATAGTTTAATTTGGGGAATGTACTCCATAAATTCTTTTAAATTCTTTTCATTTAAAGTGTTGGCTGACTACTACTTTAAAAAAAACCTATATAAGGTTAAAATTACTAGAGACAACCAGATGAAGATGCAGTAGCTAAATATCCTGATATTTTGAAGAAAATAAACAAAAAAGATGGTTATACAGATCCTATATTTCTAATATAGATAAAATAGGTATCAGTAGAAGAGAAAAATTCTTTTAAATTCTTATGAGTAGCTTTTTGGCTTACTATAGGGGAGGGAAGAGATTTCATGATGAAGTTTAGCTGCCGGTTTCTCTCTGCCTCTGTCATTCTCTCTGTGTCTCTGTCTTTCTGTCTATTTGTGTATTGCGAGAATGTCTATGTGAGAGAAGAGTATCTTTAGGCAAAAATATATCAGTAGCACATCTTTTTAAGAATAAAACAACTACAATGAATAGAAATTGTAATTTTATGATTGTCTTTACTGCTCCATTAATTAATTTGCTCATTAGCAGGGGGAAAAGACAATTCTACAACAAATATTCTATTACAGTTTTCTTGTTTCTACTTCACAGACTTTTACACATAAAAAATTTCAAAATTCCACAGCTATACTATTTTTCTCTCATTGAAACATTATCTCAATGCATAAAATTCAGGGAATAATTTAGCAATGGAAAGTTATGCACACGATAGAAAATTACTGAATTCAAATTTTCTATTTCCTCCCAAACAATCATGGTGCAACCAAAAGGGAACATAAATTATTTTGTATTAAAAATACATTTGTTAGGTTTTGTTTGTTGAAAAATGCAATGACTTTCTTCCTCTAAGACTGTATGTTTACTTACTCTTACACTGATAACATGGGCAAAGACATTAGGAGTGCTGAGTTTTTAACTTACTTTCTCTTTTTTCTGATTCAATAAAAATATTAAGAATACTTTAATACCATAAAAAATGATGGGAGCAGAGAGAAAAATTATATATGTTTTGTTGGATAAAATGCTTTGTCTACAAAACTTTATTGAGATAAATACTACACAATTCTGAGAAGTTACAGTTAATGTACACAGTTTCATCTAAATATGGGTTCTATTGCTTTTCTGATTTCAAGCACTATAAAGTTGGGGCAGTAATTAGAGAATGGGTAATAGGCACTGTTTGCCAGTTGTGTATAAGCTTTAAACTGATAGCTCAGCAATTAGGAGAAAAATGAGCAGTAATTATACACATTTCACTTTCACTGATAGACAAATAGAACATTTCATTCTCATTGTTGAAAATCTGTCACCAAGTTTATTTCATTTTTACTGTTTAGTGTTTATTTTATTTGGATTAAGCATAATTACAGGCTAGAAAATACAAAAGGAATGAATGCTGTTATGTATATATGTTTAAAGAAATTATATATCATTTCTTATATTTATAAAATCATTTATATATTATTAAAATGTCATAACTTTCTTCAGAATGCATTTAAGCAGAGTCACATTAAAAAGATGGAAAAACCATTAGTTCTGTAATCAAACGACTTGGATTCAATTTCTACTTAAAATATAGGCACCTTTTTGTGGTGTTCTCTTCTTTTATATAATATAAGATGGTTCTCTCTGGGAGCAGGTTTCTTGGGGAGATTTCTGGAGGCAGCCTTAGTTTCAGTTCATAAGTAATAATCACCTCAAATACAGCCAGCTGATAAAATCCAAACATTTATTTTCTCCTTCCTTGATTCCAAGAACTCTTGCAGCTTGTCCTTTGCTTCTGCCTCTGCCTCAACTCTGACTCATGGCTTTCAATCTTCTAAAGTGACTTCTGGCTCTAGCTCAACTCCCACTCATAGCTTCTGAACTGACTCTCCTCCATTCTGAATCTTTTTAACTGAAATAACTCCCTGAAGCTATAAGAGCTTCTTTATATATGATCTCCCAAAGGTTGACTCCTCCTCTGAGAGAGTGGGATTGTGGGTTTCTGACTTGTGAATCTCATACTGAACACTGACTTGTGAATCTCCGAAAGTGTGAACTCCATTGAGTACTTAAGTACATTAGTGAGCTAGAAAATTTGCTAAGTACCATGCTAAATTAAGCAACTGACTTATCACTTTGTAAGGATTCTAACACTTTTTGATTCAGGCCAATTCCAATAGACTTGTGATGGAGAGAGCCATCTGCATCCAGAAAGAAGAATATGGGGACTGAATGTGAATCACATCTTAGTATGATCATCTTTTTTGTTGTTGTTTGCTTGCTTTTATTTCTTTTTCATTTTTCACTTTTGATCTGATTTTTCTTGTGAAACATGATAATTGTGGAAATATTTGTAGAAGAATTGCACATGTTTAACCTATATAGGACAACTTGCTGTCTAACAGAGGAAGGTGAGAGGAAGGGAGGGAAACATTTGGAACACAAGGTTTTGCAAGGATGAATGTTGAAAAGTATTTTTGCATATATTTTGAAAATAAAAGGCTATTATTTTATAGGCACTTTGATATTGGGTACCAGTTCACTTTTGTCTTTGTATCTATAATACCTAACAGAGTGCTTGGAACATAAAAGACACAATGCATAGTTATTGATCAATAGATTCCACTTTTGTTGATTGTTAATGGTGTGACCTTTGTCAAGTCAATTAACTTCTTTGGCCCTTAATTTCTTCAACTGTTTAATAAAATTTATTTATATGAATTCTGGGGCCCTTTCCAGATCCATACACTTGATCCTATGGTCTTATGATCAAAAATGTTTTGCCACTGGATTTCCATATTTACCCTTCTTCATGTTTGCAGATGATCCTGATTAGTTTCTTAAAAATCATTTTGTCTACAGCATTAACCAGTATTCTTCACCTTAGTCACTATTCCTAACAGAGGAGAAAGTGCTTACTTAAAAGAATTTAATAACAGAAGAGTAACTAATACTATTGTGTGTCACTTCAGTGAAACAAATGTAGGATCCTTGTCTCCCTGCCAAATGATTAGCAATATTATGAGTTAATATCACAGATGACAGTAAATAGAAATCTGGCCTTGAAACCAGAAAGACCTGAGTTCAGATACTGCTTTTGATACATATTATATTAGAAGGGAAAGGAACTTAAGCTCTTACTGTTCTTGGCAATTCTCAAATATGATAAATTAAAATAGAAGTGCTAATCTGTATTATTAAAGGAAGTTCTTTCCTGGGGAGCTTTCCCTACCAGGGAATCACACAGAGCTGGTACTTATTCCTATCCAGTTCAAATACATAATTAAAAAAAAAAAAAACTTTTCTTTGCTTCTGACAAAGTCCTACAATAGGACATGTTGTATAAATGGTGTCAGCTTTAAAAAGATTATTTTGAAACTTCAACATAAGACAAAGAACAAACAAGACTAAAAGACCTACAAAGACAAAAAACAAATTTGCATGGTTCCTTTGGTGATGGTAATATTGTGTGGTAACTGGATTAGTATTTAATTTATTTCATTAACATCTAATATTTCATTAATTTTAATTTTGTTTAACCCAACAATGAGCAATTCTTCCCAAGAGGCGTATAGTCTCGGATTATATTCAGATTCAGACAAGAGAACTTCTCACAATCATCATCTCTCAATTCATAGCATCACAATAGTGCTTGATAGCTCTCAGCTGAAGGTAACAGACTATCCACCAATTTTTGAAAATTCCATACAGTGTAGCCTTTTTACAATGTAGTTCTTCTTTATTACTTTCAATATAGTTCCTAATTGCTCCCCACAACTGATATCAATACCTCTTTTCCAAACAACTAGTTTTCTTGTCATAATTATAGAACACAGAGGGAAATGTTTCCATTACTGTGTCATGAAGAAAATATTTCACTATGTCAATTCTTTATTATGTTTGGATTTATTTTTCCTCAATTAGATGTAAAGAAAATTTTAACATTTTTAAAAATTTGAATAATAAATTCTTTTCCTTAATCTCTTCCTTGTGAAAGTAAGCAATTTTAAATAGTTTACAAAAATACAATTAGAGAACTAACACTAATTTATAAGAAATCAAGCCATTCTCCAATTGATAAATGGTCAAAGGATATGAACAGACAATTCTCAAACGAAGAAATTGAAACTATTTCTAGTCATATGAAAAGATGATCCAAGTCATCATTAATCAGAGAAATGCAAATTAAGACAACTCTGAGATATCACTGCACACCTGTCAGATTGGCTAGAATGACAGGGAAAGATAATGTGGTATGTGGGAAAACAGGGACACTGATACATTGTTGGTGCAACTGTGAATACATCCAGCCATTCTGGAGAACGATTTGGAACTATGCTCAAAAAGCTATCAAACTGTGTGTAACCTTTGATCTAGCAGTGTTACTACTAGGCTTATATCCAAAGAGATTTTAAAGAAAGGAAAAAGACCTGTGTGTGCAAGAATGTGACAGCCCTCTTTGTAGTGGCCAGAAACTGGAAACTGAATGGATGCCCATCAATTAAAGAATGGCTGAATAAATTGTGGTATATGAATATTATGGAATATTATTCTTCTGTAAGAAATGACCAACAGGATGATTTCAGAAAGGCCTGGAGAGACTTACATGAACTGATGCTGAGTGAAATGAGCAGGACCAGGAGATCATTAGATACTTCAACAACAATACTATATGATGATCAATTCTGATGGATGTGGCCCTCTTCAGCAATGAGATGAACCAAATCAGTTCCAATAGAGCAGTAATGAATTGAACCAGCTATACCCAGAGAAAGAACTCTGGGAGATGAGTATGAACCACTACATAGAATTCCCAATCCCTCTATTTTTGTCCACCTGCATTTTTGATTTCCCTCACAGGCTAATTGTACACTATTTCAAAGTCCAATTCTTTGTACAGCAAAATAACTGTTTGGACATGTATACTTATACTGTATTTAATTTATACTTTAACATATTTAACATGTATTGGTCAACCTGCCATCTGGGGGAGGGAGTGGGGGGAAGGAGGGGAAAAATTGGAACAAAAGGTTTTGCAATTGTCAATGCTGTAAAATTACCCTTGCATATAACTTGTAAATAAAAAGCTATAATAAAAAAAAAGATTTATTAAACCCAGTTGAAGGTAACCAATAGGCCTTTAAGTTCTTACTAAGTTGGGGGATATCTACTCCTACTAGAATAAGTGGATGAGAAAAGTTTGCTCCAATTCCCATGCAAGTAGCTAAAGCAGATGCTTAGCAGATGCTAAGATAGTCTTAGAACTTGGTCAGATATTGAAGATACCCAAGTGATTTCTCCTCCTCCCTGCCTCCCCTGCCCCCTTTTCCAGGCCATTATCTGTCCTTCTGACTTTTTTTCCATGCCATTGGACTTTGGTAATTCTAGAAGGGAAAGTGAGGCTGACAACTTTGTGCAACTCTGTCTCTCTTAAATCTAATTTAAGTCAATACATTACCCCCATGATTTCATTGGTTGTCTTAAAAAACAAACGACAAAAACAATTCGTAAATTCTCTTTTCCTCAATCTATTTCTAGGCCATTTGTTTTTTTCCAATGAGATATTTCAAATTTCTTTTTGTCTTTTCATTCTTTTTATAGTGTTTGATTTTTCTTAGAAGTCATTGGTTTTCATTTGTCCAATTCTAATTTTAAGGAATTATATTCTTCAATGAGTTTTTGCATCTCTTTTTCCATTTGGCCTATTCTTTGTAAAATGTTATCTTCAGTAGATTTCTGTGCTTCCTTTTCTATTTGTATCATTCTCATTATTCTTGGAAAATAAGCAAGTTAATATGCCACCAGAGAAGATCAAGGTAAAACCAAAAGAAGATAATGGTGTCAAATCAGCTACAAAGAAAACCTTGAAGAAAATATGAATTGGGTAAAAGCCCAACAGATTACCTAGAAGATATCCAAATGGATTTTAAAAATAAGATCAGAGAGACAGAAGAAAAATTGGAAAAATAAATGAGAGTAATTCAATAATATTAAGAGAGCCAACAGTTTGATAAAAGAAACACAAAAATACTGAAGAAAAACAGAATTTGGCCTATGCTCTGATCTTTACCAGGAACTTTTAATAATAACTTTATATTGACAGAATCCATGCCAGGGTAATTTTTTTTTACAACATTATCCCTTGCACTCGTTTCTGTTTCAATTTTTCCCCTCCCTCCCTCCAACCCCTCCCCTAGATGGCAAGCAGTCCTATATATGTTAGATATATTGCAGTATATCCTAGATACAATATATGTTTGCAGAACCAAACAGTTCTCTTGTTGTACAGGGAGAATTGGATTCAGAAGGTAAAAATAACCCGGGAAGAAAAAAAAAGATGCAGATAGTTCACATTCATTTCCCAGTGTTCTTTCTTTGGGTGTAGCTGCTTCTGTCCATCATTTATCAATTGAAACTCAGTTAGGTCTCTTTGTCAAAGAAATCCACTTCCATCAGAATACATCCTCATACAATATCGTTGTCGAAGTGTATAATGATCTCCTGGTTCTGCTCATTTCACTTAGCATCAGTTCATGTAAGTCTCTCCAAGCCTCTCTATATTCATCCTGCTGGTCATTTCTTACAGAACAATAATATTCCATAACATTCATATACCACAATTTACCCAGCCATTCTCCAATTGATGGGCATCCATTCAATATCCAGTTTCTAGCCACTACAAACAGGGCTGCCACAAACATTTTGTCACATACAGGTCCCTTTCCCTTCTTTAGTATTTCTTTGGGATATAAGCCCAATAGAAACACTGCTGGATCAAAGGGTATGCACAATTTGATAACTTTTGGGGCATAATTCCAGATTGCTCTCCAGAATGATTGGATTCGTTCACAAGTCCACCAACAATGCATCAGTGTCCCAGTTTTCCCGCATCCCCTCCAACATTCATCATTATTTTTTCCTGTCACACACCTGACAGGTGTGTAGTGGTATCTCAGAGTTGTCTTAATTTGCATTTCTCTGATCAATAATGATTTGGAACACTCTTTCATATGAATGGTAATAGTTTCAATTTCATCATCTGAAAATTGTCTGTTCATATCCTTTGAACATTTATCAATTGGAGATTGGCTTGATTTCTTATAAATTAGAGTCAGTTCTCTATATATTTTGGAAATAAGGCCTTTATCAGAACCTTTAATTGTGAAGATGTTTTCCCAATTTGTTGCTTCCCTTCTAATCTTGTTTGCATTAGTTTTGTTTGTACAAAGGCTTTTTAATTTGATATACTCAAAATTTTCTATTTTGTGATCAGTAATGGTCTCTAGTTCATCTTTGGTCACAAATTTCTTTCTCCTCCACAAGTCTGAGAGATAAACTATCCTATGTTCCTCTAATTTATTTATAATCTCATTCTTTATGCCTAGGTCATGGACCCATTTTGATCTTACCTTGGTATATGGTGTTAAGTGTGGGTCCATGCCTAATTTCTGCCATACTAATTTCTAGTTATCCCAGCAGTTTTTATCAAATAATGAATACTTATCCCAAAATACCAGGAACTTCTTTGTGGCCATGTACTCAGGAGAATCAGCACTCCTCCTGACCCTGGGTCTGTAACCAGGTTTCCCCCTATCCTTCCACTGCAACTGCAAGTTCTCTCCTCTGTCTTGGAATTGAAATGAAGTACTCTACTCCCTAGTGAGTGACCAAAGTGGCCTTATAATGATAGGAAGACTTGAGGGTTATAATTGCAGTGAATTTGGACCCTATGGGATTAATAAAGGTCATAAACCTAAGCAAGAAGACCTTAGATGTTGCCAATATCATCAGAGACAAACACTGTATAAAGAAAAATCTGTCTCACCTACAAAGCAGAAAGTTTTATGTTATTTATTGGACAGCATAGAGAATTTCCCAAAGAGGGCAACTTTGGAAATGGACCTGTGAATAAAAAGTGGTCATATGGGAACTAATTGCTTCCTGAAGTAGATGCATGACTAGGTTCTTGGGTTTTGTTAAGAGGATAGCAGGAAACTAAAGACAAATTCTTCCTTTAAGGAAGAAAAAGGGCCTGCTTACCCGAAGGAGGCATTATAGTATACCATTGGAAAGATTGTCTTTTCAGCTCATGCTCAACTTGATTTTTAAAAATCAGGCTTGTGGTTTTATTCTTCCCATATAGATTATTATATTTTCTGCAACTAAGATCAGGTTCCTCACTGTCTTAACTCAAAGGAACAGTTAATAACATTTATACTTCAATATGGTAAGTACCTGTAATGTCATTGGCAGAAATACTTGATAATGGAGATAAAGAAAAAAAAAAAAAACTGGTATTCTATATCTAAGATGATAGACCTATTAAATGTCACCTCTTCAAAATAAAAGGAATCAGAGAATGATTAAGTTGGTTATAATCATAAAACTACATGTAAGTCATAAATTATCATCAAGATAATTGCAGAATTAGAAAGTAGCTAGGACAATACCAATCAAAATCACGAATCTCTTTTAATATGTAATCATTATATAGTAATCAAGCATCTTCTTAAATATCTCCTGTGTGAAAGAAGTCACTACTTCCTAACATTCTACATTTTGATACAACTCTAGTTCTAGAAGGTTTTTCACAACACTGATCCCAAAATATAGGCTTTTGTAATTTCTACCTTTGATTCTTTTTTGTCCTCTATTGGAGAATACAGTTTACTTTCTATTTTAGATGATAGCCCTAAAAAATTGAAAGTAAGCTGTCTTTTTACATAAATATCCTCTTTTCTAACTTAATTTTCAATTTTTTTTCAAAAACTAATATGTTTACTCATAATCTGAATGAACTTCAGTCTTATCAATTTATACAGTTCTCAAAATTCTACACAGAATTCTAGCTATTGTAGTCTGATCCACTTAAAGTTATAATAGAACTCTCATGTCTTATTGTAAGTTTATTCCTGTTATTAAAGACTGATATTATATTGGCATTTTGATAATCAAAGCAAAAAAACAGTTTCGTGTTAATTGTATATTCTAAAAAATTAATTTTTATGAATTATCATATAAATTTTCTTTCATGCTTTATTGATAGATTTGGTTTTTTAACATTTATTGGATTGTAGTTATACATATTAAATTTTAGTTCAAGATAATTTTATAACTCATCTTTTAATTTAATTATTAATTATCTCTTCTATTTATAATTATGATAGCAGGATATCTATTTTGGTCAAAGAAACTGATAAACATTTCAGATTAAATAAAATTGAAGAGAGATCCATGGAATTCTTCAAGTGAAACTTCTCCATAGAAAAAAAACCTGATAATTGTAGCATTCTTTTTCCCTAGTAACTTAAAAAATTCCAAATTGTGTCTAGTAGTAAAAACACAGGTATAAAGAACTTCCAGGTCACTTGACCAACAAAAAAAGAATTTTAGACATTTTCTCTGATCCTAAAATATTTCAGAATTTCTCCTAATAATAATAGCATCTGAGAGATAGAATAATTGTAGATGTCTACATTAATCAAAAAACCAAAAAAAAAAAAAAAGCCTTTCAAGCTAACAACTTTATTAATAATAATAATAATGTTATTAAGTCACTAACATTCTCAATAAGCAGCCTCAGGCAGGTTTCACACTCTAGTGTAGTGGCAAAACCCAACCCTTGGGCTTGGGTTCTGGTTTCTACATAAACATTATATTGCTGATGCTGCAGTTTCTTCCAGAACACTACTCCTACTCTCACTCCACTATTCTATGGAAACAGCAATAGAACTCAACTCTTCCTCACAAGACCTATAGAGAAGGTAGAGGTGGAAATTAAAGATTTTTTTTTTTTGGCTTGGGCTGGCAGGATGAAGTAATATATCATTGTTCATCAGAAAACTAAAGAATAAAAAGGGAGGCCAGCATGCAGGCTTGCAAGAAAGAAATCACTCATGATGACCAATTTAAATTTATATCGATGATGCAAAAATGCATTAACATCAGGAAAACAATTTATGTTATTGCTCATTTTAAAAACCAAAAGTATATGACTATTTCAGTAGATGCAAAAAAAAATTTTTGTTGAACTACAATACTGACACTAAATATCCCTGCAAAGTAGATGTATCTTTAAAAAATATATATGCCACATAAAATATCTATTTTAAAATAGAAACCAAGCATCATTTACAATGGGGATATACTAGATATCTTCCTAATAAATATGTAAACAAAATACCTAATTTACCTACCATTATTTGATAGTTGTTCCAGAAATGCTATTAAAGGAAATAAGGCAAGAAAAAAAATTAAATGTGTAAAGATAGACTTAAAAAAAGATAAATTGTCACAATTTCCTGATGACAAGATAATTTATTTAAAATCCCCTGGAGAATTTTTTGAAACAAAACCTTCAGCAAAATTGCAGGTAACAAAATATCCCACAAAAATCAATAGCATTTTAATATAATAAAATCCAAGAAGTAGCAATAGAAAATTGGTGAAATCCCATAAAACATAAAATGCAATAAATATTTTGGAATCAATCTTCTAAAACAAAGAAAGACTTGTGTAAGTCCAATTATAAATCATACTTAAAATTAATAATAATTTAAATGACTGGAGGAATATTGATTGGTCATTTCTGGATTGTGCCAATATAACAGCCATGACAATACTGACAGCTAATTTATTGTTTTAATGATATGTTAATCAAAACATCCAAAATATTATTTATAAAATTTGATTTGGAGAAAAATAGATATGAAGTATTAAGTAAAAGAATAAAAAGTAATGTAGGAATGAAGGGCAATGACACTTTCAGACCTTAATCACAGCCATTTGATATTGATTTAAAAAATAGAAGAGATCAATTCTAGTCTAGACAGTGGTGAATCGGAAACAATAGAAGTCAATAATTCAGTGTTTACTTAACTGGAAAACGTAAATTACTCATAGAAGAACTCCCTATTTATATATAGCTAGAGAGATAGATAAATATACATATATTACCAAAAAAAAAAAAAAAACCCTACTTAACCAAACTAAAAAGCAGTCTGGCAGAAACTGGGACTAAACTAATGTCAAATATCATCAGCATAAACAAATTAAAAATGGGTATATGATCTTAATATTAAAAATCATATCACAAAAATAGAAAGGAAGATGATTATTTGCCTTTCATATCTATAAGTGACATATTTTTAAGTAAACGAGCAAAAATATCAATTAGAAAAAATAAAATACATAACTTTGATTACATGAAACTGAAAAGTTGCTGCCTAAACAAAATGAATGTATCCAGGATTAGAAAGGGAAGTGGATAAATGAGTTGAAAAAAAATTAAATCAAATTTCTGATATGAGACTCTTGTCTAGGACTTATGGAAAACTAACATGCAAATGTATACACAATTGTATATGTATAAATAAAATTGTTTGTACATGAGTATGCATGAAATTTTATACACATTATCTTATATATTATATATTCTTCCCATAAGAGTTATGATAAAAGGAGAAGAAAAAATAGTTTTCAAAAGAAGAATTGCATTTCATTAAAAACTGTATGAATTCTTTATATCTTTAATAAGTAAAATGTACATCAAAAGAAGTCTATGGTCTTACTTGATGCTTACCAAATTGCCAAAGATGATAAAAAGGTAGAAATAATTGATGTTAGAGGAGTTGTGGGAAGATAAGTTTTATTGATAAAACTAAAAAAAAAAAACCAACATTTTGGGAAACAATTTTAAAACAAATAATATGAAAATGAAGTCACTAAAATGGCTATACTCTTTTACCCATAGATTCTATTGATAAGATTATGTTCCAAAATGTTCACTGATATAAAGAAATCCCTATAAACACCAAAATATTTATAGCATTACTTTTTTTGTGGTAGCAAATAATTGGAAACAAAGAAAATGTCTATCAATTGGGGAATAACTAAAAAAATTGTGGCAAATTAACATAATGAATATTAATATTCTATAGGAAATGGTAAATCTGATGAATACAGTGAGACATGAAATGATTTATATGATCAACAGAGTGAAATAAGCACAACAAATAAAAAAAAAGGATGCACCCAATTAATATAATAATGTCAATGGAAGTAACAATCAGAAAATGATCAAAAGTAAATGGTGAAACAATACTATATGAGGATCAATTCTGATAAGTGGCTATCTTCAACAATGAGAGGATCCAAATCAATTCTAATTTATCAGTAATGAACAGAACCCAGGTACACCCAGCGAAAAAACACCGTGGACCACAACATAGAATTTCCACTCTGTTGTTGTTTGCTTACATTTTTATTTTTCTTCTCAGGTTATTTTTACCTTCTTTCTAAATCTGATTTTTCTTGTGCAGCAAGATAACTGTATAAATATGTATACATATATTGTATTTAATATATATGTTAATATATTTAACATGTATGGGACTAGCTGCCATTTGGGGGAGGGGATGGAGGGAAGGAGGGGAAAAGTTGGAACAGAAGTTTTTACAAGAGTCATTATTGAAAAATTACCCATGCATATGTTTTGTCAATAAAAATCTATAATAAAAATAAGCAAATAAAGATAAATAACAAAAAATAAAATAAAATAAAGTGAATTAAAAGTTATAACATCACAGAGTGATTCCAATGATATGGGAACCAGGTGGTGAAACTCTATATTCTGTGTTTCTTTGAGAGTATTTAAGAATTAGGAGAAAATTTTAGAAATCATCTACTCCAAAACCTTATTTTATAAATGAGGAAACCTAGTCCAGAAAACTAACTTGTAACAGAGCAGAGAGATTATCCTTATTCTCCTATTTCCTAGATCATTTCCCATTGTCTCTCAGATTATTTTATTAGTTTTAGGATTATAGATCTAGATATAGAAAGGACTTTCAAAGATCATCTAGTCCAATTTTCTAATTATACAGATGAGGAAAATGAGATGCAGAGAGATTATCATTTTCCAAAATCATACAGATAATAATCATCAAAGATAGTATTTAATCCTAGATTCACTATTTCAATGCCTTAGTGTCACTATTATTATTTTCACTCATTGAAAATTATAAATAAAAACAACTTAAAAGAACTTTGAAATTTGTTGAGTATCAGGATTGTTCCTGATATTTTCCTATATATAGCAATCAGAAAAATATTCAGCATATACTAAATACCTAAATAAGGTAATTAAAAGGATGTGATTTTCAGAGGAATAATTGTTACCCTTTTTAAAAATGTTGA
Source organism: Antechinus flavipes (assembly GCF_016432865.1). NCBI lineage: Eukaryota > Metazoa > Chordata > Mammalia > Dasyuromorphia > Dasyuridae > Antechinus > Antechinus flavipes. The sequence continues at coordinate 242,288,465 of NC_067400.1, read as the reverse complement.
AAAATTACAAAGAACATGCATAGCCATGAAAAAGTGATAGAAGATACCCCAACCCAGTCCTTTGCAGAGGCCCATAGAAGTGATACATCACATGTATTTTCAGATTTTTCAATTAATTGAGGGATTTTTGATAATTTAACTTTTTTTTATTTTTCTTTTCAAAATTAAAACTGTTGTTTGATATATTGATATCGTTTGGCATGAGGAATTTGTTATGTGAGCATACTAGAAGAAATTGCTGTGGCATTAAAAAAATTTTAAAAAAAATCAATAAAATTATACTTAAAACAGCTTTAAAGGAGATAAATACCTGACAATGGTCTTCTTTAAAATTGATTATAAATCCTTTGTATCTATGAAAGGAACTTTATATTTGTGTGTTATCAAAGAAGCAGGATTTAATGGCAGATTTATTGACAATTTTTACCTTTCAAAATGCACTGATATAGAAATTTTCAGGAAATTTTCTATTTATTTTGCATGATTTTCCATCCCCCCATAACAGACCACTACCATCACCCTCCCTTAATTTAAGGGTAAAGATAGAAACTGTTTTTTTATATCACATTAACAAATGAAAATTATTCTAAGTGACAAAAAGACCTATAAGTGACAAAAAGATATGTCATATCTTTGTATTCCTCCCAAGTACCTAGTATAGAATTTTGTACTAGGTTTCTACCTAGAGAGGTAGCATCCTTGGAAGTTTATTAATTTTAGCTTAAATTGAATTCAATATTCCAAACTCATAAGGTTAAGGCTAAATGAGGATCAAGTAAAGGAAATGTGGATTATTGGCTCAGAAAAAAAGAAGACATGGTGGTAGAGGAGGCATGGTGGTTTTATTTTTACATTTGAAGGGTTATTAGGTTTTACTTGGCCCCAGAGAATAAAATTAGAAGCAATTTTCAGACAAATATTTCAGAATCACAGAATCTTAGAATCTGAAGAGACTTCAGAGGTCAACAAGTTTAACCCCCTATAACTTCCCTATAATTCCAACAATCTTCTCCACTACATCCCTCAAACAAGTGATTATCAAGTTGTTTCTAGACCTGAAGTGAAAAGGAACTCTACTTTCCAAGAAAACCTTTCTGAACTTCTCTAATTATTAGGACTATACCTTTCTGCAAATAAACTCATTGCTTGTACTTCTGATCTCTGTTAACAAGCAGTTCATCCTTCAACATGCCAACCTTTCAAATATTTGAACATGCCAATAAAGCTATCAAATATATTTCAGAAGGAGCCACACACATGCATCTGGTAGCTAGGAAGATGTTTTAGATATTGGGAATACAAATACAAAAGTGACAGTCCCTACCCTTAAGGAGCTAAAATTCTGCTAGAATGACAATGATTATAGGAACACTACTTCTTGTAAGAACCAATAAGAACTCTTAAATGAGGGAGACTTTTGGTTGAGCCATTAAAAAAAAAAACTATAGGTTTTAAGAGGAAGAGTTAAGGAGGGAGAATAGGCTAGAAGTGTATAAAGAAAGAAAAAAGCAGAAGACACAATGGAGAAAAGGCAAGTACTGTAGTTTGGCTATAGCAGTAGTTCTCAACATGTAGTCTAGAGTACCCTTCAAGACTCAAATACTCTTCCAGTTGTCCATGTGGTAAAAACTGTTTTCATTTCATTACTAAACTACATTAATTACTAATATAATAAATATCAATAGATATAGCCCACAAAAACAAAAGTTCGTTAAAGGTCCCATAATATTTTTAAAGAGTATAAACAGGTCTTGAGAATTAAGAGATTGAGAATTCTTGGTCTAGACCATAGAATACATGAGGGAAAGTAATGTATAATGAAAATATAGGCTAGAGACTAAATGTGAAAAATTTTGCATAAATAATAAAGGAGTTTATATTTTATCATGAAAGAAAAAGGGAGCCATAGAAGTTTCTCAAGCACAAAAAACACATTAATCTATGTGCAAAAATATATTTATCTAATTATGCATTCTGAATTTCTAACCTATCAGGAGGTGTTTCATGTTTAGTCTTCTAGGACACAGGTTGGTTATTATATTGATGAGTTCAATACAACAATATTCTATCATATTTATGTACCATAAATTCATCTTCTATTCTCCAATTTATATGTATTTTTTCAAATTTCCATTATTTGCCACCTTAAAAAGAGTTATAGATATTTTTAATATATCCTTAATTAGAATTGTTTTGCTTTGGACTAATCCCTCTCTTAATCTATGTTTACTTTACATCCTCCTCTCTACTTTTCCCCTTTCCCTACTTTTTCCATGTTACTTGAAATGTATTTTAATACACAAATCTTTATGTGTATTTTCAATGTTTGATCACTTCAGATAAGAGTGATGTTCAAGTGTCAGCTATCCTCTCCTACTTCTCCTCTTTTTTAAAAAATAAATTTCTATATTTGCATCCTGATTGATTACATGAGATAAGCTCTCCTCATTTTCCTTTTCCTTTCTCTCTTCTCCAAGGATATTCATTTTTAAAAAAATTTCTATTCTTTTCTTAACATCAAGAAATAAAAGAATTAATCCTTGCCTTCTTTAATTGGAATCCCTCTGTGTATTCTGATAATAAAAATGTAGCATTTAAAGGAGACACACCATTTTCCCATATTTGAAAATCGTTTGTTCTTATTTAGTGCTTTATCATTTTTTATTCATGTTTACCTTTTTATATTTCTTTTTACTCTTGTGTCTGAATTTCCAAGTTTCTCTGCAGTTGTTTTTTTTTTTTTTTTTTCTCCAATCAGCAATGTTTGGAAGTCTTCGATTTTTCTAAACATCTTCCCCTCCTCCCATAGCATTATATTCAAAATGACTGGAGAAGTTATTCTTGAATATAAGTCTATAATCATTGCCTTCTGGAATATCATATTCCAAGATCTCTGATCTTTTAGAGTGATAATTGCTAAAAATAACACTTCTGACAGTGGCTTCTCAGTATTCAAATTCTATCTTTCTGAATGTTTATAATATTTTCTCTTTGTCTTAGAATCTCAGAATTTGAGTTATGATGCTCTCAGGAGATTTTCTTTTGGGATTTCTTTCAGGAGATCAGCAGTGAATTTCTTGTATTTCTTCTTTGCCCTCGGGTTCCAAGAAATGTAGTCATTTTTTGGTAGAGGGGCACAGATAGTGGGGGAAACTCTGGGTGAGATATAAGAACCTTCAGCCCAGAGGGAACCTGCTAACAATGTCTGGTTCAGCTCTTCATCTTCCCTAAGGGCTCTTGGCTTTCCTGAGAAGTCAGGGGGTGGTGACAACCTGTGTTGTAATTGAAGCAGAGGGACAACCAGAGTGAACCAGGGTGAAATTCTACATATCATAGCAAGTGGTCCCATGTACATGTACACATTATATACTTAGCGCATGGGCAACTTTATTTTGATTATATAAGGATATGAGGGTATATAAGGAGGAGAGAATTTGGAATAAATCCACCATCCTTGGGAGTCTTGCCTCATCACTCCTCCACTAAGAAAGTATATTTTAATTATCCTGGCATGGGGGCTCTAGAAAGCATGGTACATTTTGTCACCTCAACTTGGGGGCTCTAGAAAGCAGGACACAACATTTTTTCTAAGATTTCTTAAAATGTGATGTTATGGGCTTATTTTGTAATATCATTGAGCTAGTACAATGATTCTGAATTTTTTTCAATCTGTTTGCCAATTGTTTTTGCTGTGAGATACCGTACAGTTTTTAACCTCTTGCTTTAGCTTTAATATATCTTGTCTCATAAAGCAATTTACTTCTCTTTGCTCCATTCTAATTTTCAGAGATTTGTTATGCAAATTTGGTTACTTGGGTCAAACTGTTACGTCCCTTTCCAATTCATACTTCCATAGCTATCATTTCCAAGTTTTTCTTAAGCACTCTCATTTCATTTATATATTAAAAAACTTTATTATCTAAAAAATCTTGAAATTTTCCAGGAATTCTAGTTGAATTTGTGCTCAATCTGTGTTTTTTTTTTTTCCTTTGAACTGGGTTTTAGAGTAATTTTCTTCTTTTGGGCTTATGTATGAGACATCTCTGTCACCAAATTAGCTCTTAATGGTAGTGATCTACTTCTTTGTTTGCCTATTCTTCAAGCCCTCTGACCTTAGACTTGATGTGGCTGGACTCTGCTATACTTTTGGATGGAAGGCTTAGGCTGCCTTTCTTTATATTTTTTAGTATATTAAATGTTGTTTTATCCCAGGACCTCAGTTTGAAGCTATAGATTTGAAAGTTTTCAGTGCTCTTACAGTGGTCTGATTCAGGGTAAAGCCTATTTGCAGCCTCCTTGTTTAAACTCTCCAAATTCCTGACCTGTGTTTGGGTTGGTGAAAGACTACTCTACTATCAGATTCAACTCTTACAAGCTATCTGGAAAGTTTTTGTAGTTCACAGTGGTAGAACTATAGGCGCCTCCTGGGTCTGGGATTCTTGCTCTAGCTTTCCTCTTCAAGTTGGACTAACTGCTGGGAATGAGACGCTGCTTTGTACCTGGGAACTGAGTCATATCATTCCTGATTCTGTCTTTTGAATTTCCTCCTTTCTTAGTACATTGCCTAAAACTCCCTTCCTCAGAATTCTATCCCACTGCATTCATTCCATATTCTTCTGTGGACCTATGAAACTAGAGTGGACATAAAACTGAGTAGTGGGCAAAAAAATTCCTACTTCACACCTATACTCAAAAGCAATGTTTGGGTATGGATCTGGGATTTCCTCTTGCATTTGTACACAGACTATTCCTGGGTCTTAATCCAAGCAGTGTTCCTAACATGTTCTATCCCTGCCTGTCTTCCAACAGTGAGCTGTGCTGGACAAATAACTCACTTTGACTTTTTCTGTATTGCTCCATAATGATTCCGTTTATTGCATATTTTTAATCTATTTGTAGGAATCTGTGGAAATAAGTTCACTACTCTGCTTCCTGCCTCAAATTCATTTAATCATGTTATCATCTAGATCAAATTCCTCTATCTTGTCCATGATCATATCATGAGATACTTTATCAAATACTTTGGTGAAATCGATCCAATCATTCTGGAGAACAATTTGGAACTATGTCCAAAAGGCTATATAAATGTGTATAGTCTTTGACCCAGTAGTGACATTGATGGGTATGTACCCCAAGGTTACGATCAACTAGACTCCTTGTCATTTTTTTCTTAGAGTTCCTGATCAAGATTTAATCTCATATTTTCTATATCTTTTTAAAAGAGGTCTTGAAATTATTTATTTAATTATTTTCTTGTGGAAGGGAAATTTGCTTTCCTTCCTATTTCTCTACCTTGACTTTACTAAACTTACTAATGATTTCTTAATTGCCATACCTAATGACCTGTTTAATAGCTTCTTCCTTCTTGATCTCCCTTTAGAATTCAATATTGTTGACTTTCCTCTCCACTTGATTTTTTTTTTTTTTTGGAATTTTCATGACATTACATTTTTGATTATCTTCCTTTGTGTTTAAAGACTTGATGAACACATCTGTTCCAATAGTGTAATGGGCTGAGGCTTGAGTTGATGCACTGAGGTCCCAAGCACATGAGGCTAAATAGTAATTGGACCATACTCTATTAATATATAAGCTTGGAGAAAGAATGGCCCCCACCCACTCTTTGTGCAAGTCCTGATGTGTTGTATAGGAAATGACGATTTTGGTGGGTGGAGGCAGGGGAGTGGAAAGGGAAGGGGAGGAGAGACTTTTGGGATTGCCATTGCCACGGTTGGCTCAGCTCACATCTCTCTCTGTTAGCTGATTTGTTTCAAAAGGAAGGGGAGGAGATGGCTCAGTGGGTCTTGAAGTCAAGAGGACCTGAGTTCAAATCCAGCCTCAGACACTTAACAAACAGAAAAGTTGTCGAGAGCAGCAAAAGCAAAAAGAAGAAGAGAAACAAATCAGCTAACAGAGAGAGATGTGAGCTGAGCCAACCGTGGCAATGGCAATCCCAAAAGTCTCTCCTCCCCTTCCCTTTCCACTCCCCTGCCTCCACCCACCAAAATCGTCATTTCCTATACAACACATCAGGACTTGCACAAAGAGTGGGTGGGGGCCATTCTTTCTCCAAGCTTATATATTAATAGAGTATGGTCCAATTACTATTTAGCCTCATGTGCTTGGGACCTCAGTGCATCAACTCAAGCCTCAGCCCATTACACAATAGGTTCAATTATTCCTATCAAATAATTTCAAGATGTATCTGTCTAGTGCCAATCATTTTTATAAGTTCCATTTCAAATTGCTAATTTTATGTTTCAAATTGTTTTTTTCTAACTCAAAATGCTCAAAGAAGTACTATTATCTTTTCCTCCAAAATCATACCTTACTGATTTTCCCCATTACTGTTGAAGTCTATTGAAAACATCACTATTTTTTCTGCTATCCAAGTTTAAAATTTCAGTGTAATCTTTGACTCTTTTCTTGTATTCAGACCACAAATTTTCATAGAGACAAAATAGTCTAGATGGAGCCAGTTCCATTGCACACTATGGAAGAGTGAACATTCTGCTCTTGATTTAAAAAAGAAGATAGAGTTGGTTACCATACTTCTACTTTTAAGTTTGGTTTATATAGTTTTTGTAGTTCACACAGAAATTCTTTATTATATATGAACTTAAATTTCTGTATGAGCTACAAAAAATTTATGAACCCAAACTTAAAAGTAGAAATTACAGCTATGTTAACCAACCCTATCTTTATTAGACAAAGAACATATTTGAACCTCCTTCCCATATGAAAATGGGGGAAAATAATACTTGAAGTAGTATCATAGGGCTATTGTGAATTTCAAATGACAATATAAAATGCTTGTCAAAAGCACTATATAATATATAAAATCAGTTGGGGATTTATTATTAATATTACTAGTGCTAATATTTATAATGAACTTCTATAGTTGTATCCCTAGTACCTAACAGAATAAGCATTTAATAAGTGCTTTTTAATACATAAGGACTGATGCAAAATAAAATAATCATAATTGAATAAATTATATATACAATGAAAAGAATAATCCCACAAAATAATTGAAAGTAAATGCTGCAAAATTAAAAAAAAAACAAGCATGAGTTTCAAAACTAGATTTGAGAAGTCACATTAGCCTAAATATATGCAGAGGTAAGCAGTTCATAAATATGGACTATTGTGTGTATTTTCAGACTTTTTTTTTTGACAAGTTAATCATTTTTGTTAATGTAATTTTGGTCCTGCTCTCCAGACATGTTATATGGGTGGAGAGAAGGATGGCTTCAGTTTCTGATCTTCCTGTAGCCTTGCTGAATATCCTCTATAAATTTCTTTTTATACTGAATTAATTTTTAATTTTATTTATGTGTGCCTGAAAACATCAGAGTCCTTTAAGATCTTTTTAGGGTAGTAAAACTGAGATGCATGCATGAAATTAAATATATATATATATTGATTTTTATGTGGTTATATCACCTAAATTTTCCCAGCACCTTTTCCCCTATCCTTCCCCAGAGAGCCATTACATGTAATAAGAGACATTTTTAAATTAAGAAAAAAAAAAAGAAATAGAAGGAAAACTACAACTTGTATATATTATATCATAGTTTCTTTTAACCACAGATGGTGTATTTAGGGAAAAAATTAACATGTTACTTACTGGCTCATATTTTTAATGAATATCTAGTGTCTCTGTTTCCTTTAAGTTACATAATATTTCTGAACAACTCTGCCTTAGCATTTCCATTGGAAATCTAAAACTTCATATATGTCTGCTTTCCCACATTCCCTCTAGCATTTGTCATTTTTTTTTTTTTGTCCAGCCTGATAAGTGGAAGTACTTCAGAGTTGTTTTAATTTGTCCCTAATTATTATTGAAAGCTTTTTTAATATGGTTATTTATAACTTTGATTTCTTCTTTTTAAAAATAACTGTTTTTATTCTTTGAATATTACTTTGGAAATGGCTCTTACACTTCTACATGTGATTCCATTTCTTAATATTTTAGAAATAAGACCTTTATCAGTGAAACTTGCTGCAAAGATTGTTTGATATCCTTATTGATATCCTTGTAATTTTTGCGGTTTTAATTTTCTTTGTACAAAAAAAGTTAAACTATATATAATCAAAATTATTCATTTTACTTCTCATGAAACTCTTTAGAACATTTTTCGTGACAAATTCTTCCTTTATGCATACATCTGATAAGGAATTTCTTCTATGTTCCATTAATTTGCTTAGAATATAACTGTTTACATCTAAATCATTTACTCATTTTGAATTCATCTTGGTATATGATGTGAGATGTTGGTCTGTGTTTAATTGGCCTGTGTTTAGTTTCTTTCAGACTATTTCTGTTTTCCCAATATATTTTGTCACATGATGAGTCCTTGTCCAAATACTTGAATATGTAGGTTTATCAAGCACTAGAGTGTTAGGATAACTTAATATTGTATATTGTGTACCTGATTTGTTCAAGGCATAACCTCTCTCTCTTTTTTTCTAGTAGCAAATTACTTTGATGGTTATAATTTTCTTGTCAGTCCTATTTTTTTTTCCTGAGGCAATTGGGGTTAAGTGACTTGCTCAGGGTCATACATCTGGGAAGTGTTAAGTGTCCAAGGCCAAATTTGAACTCTAGTCCTCCTGACTTCAGGGCTGGTACTCTATCCACTGCTCTACCTAGTTGCCCATCAGTCTTATTTTTTAGGAGCTACAATTAAAGCTTTAATTTTTGAAATAGTATGATCAAAAATAGCAGAATAGCAGATAGCCTCCTTCCACCACACTCATCTTCTGTGTGATTTGCACTCATGCAATATTTATCTTGAGAGTCACTGGTCTCATCTTCCACTATAATTTCACCAGTTGATCTGATCCCTCCTATATCATTATTTGAGAAGAAAGACCTTTTCCTACTTTCTGGATCTAATTGTCCCTAAGGCAGGCTGGTTATAGGATGTCCCAATGAATGCAAGAGTGTGTGTGTGTGCACATGTGTGTGCCCACAATGGCTTAATATATAATACGCTTCCTCTTTAGAAACTTCAACTCTTCCCTTGCAGATGATTATCAGGGAACCAACTATAATAGAAATTCACCATATGTGTGGCCAAGTATGAGTAATAACCCATCTCCAACCACCTAAAAAAAGTCAAAATGCAGTGGTCTTCTAAAATTTATAATTAATTTATTTGTTAAAGCAAGTTGTGAGACAGCTTATCAAATAGATCCATAGAATCTTCATATTGGCTTCATTCAACAATGATCTCAGGAGCTATCACTGACTCTTCAAATTACTCTTTGAACTTCTTTTGAAATCTATCTAAATCCTTGTTGGCAAAACTGACTTACTCCCTCCTTCCTTAGTGGTAGAAATCACATTTTGTGGAGTAGAATAAATCTGGGATTTTCCAACCACAATTGATGGTTGTCTTTTTTTTTTTTCCTAGTGTCATTTTCCATTCTTACAGCTGTAATTTTTAGCATAACTCAGGAAAAAGCTCCCAATCAAACATTATACTTTATCCCTTGGCCTATTTGTCTCTATTGCCCATCAAAGAATTTTCTTTCTTTCATGGTCAGAAACCCGATTAGTTCCTCATCTATCATAGTATGGTCCTTAAAAGCTTAGTGTACTGTTTCAAGTTGTCAGATATGTTAGATCAGTTTACTTTTAGTCTTATTGTGCTGGCAGTGCATTGTCTTCTGGCAGGTGGTTAACCATAACCAGGAAATACTGGAGTTAGGGCTTTCTTTACCATTTACCAATACAATAGCAAACTCCTCCAGTATCTTTGTCAAGCAAAGCCTAGATAATTTGGGTCATGATGAGTCTGACATTATTGAAAATTACTGAGAGACAATTTTTCCACGGAAACATGTACTGTCAAGGAGTTACATCTCCTTTTTAAAACCTTGTCATAAAACAAGATCAACCTAGTCAGTGGCTATTAGGAAGCTATTTCAAAGGAAATATAGTTTAAGCTTTATCTCACATCCAAGACTATGAAGTTATCCCTTTGTTGCCCTTCAGGGAAAAAAAAGACAGAACAGAACAGGACAAACAGAACACAAAAAACTAATGTAGTAATAATAGTTCTGAGAAAAATAATGGGGATGTCGTTTTGTGGTTCAAAGTCAGAAACAATAGATATAGCCAGCCTCTTCTCTTCCAACTTTTCTCTAAGGGAGACTTTAATTTCTGGCAAGAGGGAAAGGTAGAGGGCAGAGTGGGGTACTGGGCTAGAATTATATCTCTCTGCTCTCTTAAATATTATTTATCTAGGAGATTTATATCTAAGTTAAATGTAATAGCTGATCATTGCTTCATTAATCAGGGGAGGAAGATCCTAAGTTATTTAAGATATGAGTCTCTTTGAGCTTAATACCTAGACAATATAGTGAAACATTTCTCCCATAAAGTTTGAGATAATGAGAGGCGGGAAGGGAGGGAGAGAGAGAAAGCGAAGGAGGAAGAGAAGGAGAGAAAGAGAGAGAGAGAGCGACAGAGACAGACAGAGAGAGAGGGAGACAGAAACAGACAGACAAACAGAAAAAGAAACAGAGAAAGACAGAGAAAGAGAGAGAGATAGAGAAACAGAGAAAAAAAGAGAAAGACACGCAGAGAGAGACATAGAGAGAGGGGTGGGGGGAAGGGGCACAGGGAGAAGAGGGAGAGGGAGAAAATCCTAGATCCTTAGATCTCACTGCAGGGAAAGTTCTCTGAAGTTTCCAATGTTGCATATTAGTTTCTTCCCAGAAACTTTTGCTACAATCTGAAATGAGTTTGGCATCTTCTCTCTTGAAACTGAAAGCCAAAGGCCCAAAGAGATTTGAAGCAGTTCCTAAGGACAGAAGAGTTTTCTCTCTTGCTATCATTCTTCAAGCTGAGAGGAATAACTCTCCATCATCAAGGACAAAGATCCATATGAATAGGCTTTGGGAGTGGAGTTACACTAACTTATTCCTTTTTTTTTTTTTTTTTTATGGAGAAGAAACAAAGATAAATATAAACTATCACACCAACAACATACTAGAATTAGAGAATAATTTAGCTGAGTCAATAAAATAGATTGAGAAATGCATCAAAAATAATTAAACTCTGTTGATAATATAAACTATTTGGAAATCTGCCTGCCAAGAAAAGTTAGGAACTATATGAATACAACTACAAAACACTTTCTACACAAATAAAATCAAATCTAAACATTTGGAAAAAATATCAAGTGCTTATGGGTAGGGTGAAAAAATATAATAAAAATGGAAATGCTACCTAAATTAATCTACTTATTTAGTGCCATACCAATCAAACCCCCAAGAAATTATTTTACAGATCTAGAAAAAATAATAACAAAGTTCATCTGGAAGAACAAAAGGGCAAGAATTTCAAGGAAATTAATGGGAAAATGTCAATGAAGGTGACCTAGCTGTGCCAGAGCTAAAACTATATTATAAAGCAGTAGTCATCAAAACCACTTGGTACTGGCTAAAAAAGAGAGTAGTCAAGCAGTAGAATAGGTTAGGTTCACAGGACAAAATAGCCAATAATTATAGCAATCTAATGTTTTACAAATCCAAAGCCCCCAGATTTTGGGATAAGAAGTCACTATTTGGCAAAAACTGCTGGGAAAATTAGAAACTAGTATGGCAGAAACTAGGCATTGAACCACATCTAACACCACATACTAATAAAACGTCTAAATGTATTCATGATTTATACATAAAGGGTGATATTATAAGCAAATTAGAAGAACATAGGATAGTTTACCTCTCAGATCTGTGGAGAAGGAAGGAATTTGTAACCAAAGAACAACTGGAACACATTACTGAACACCCAATAGATAAGTTTGATTATATGTTTTTATACCAACAAAACTAATGTAGACAAGATTAGAAGGCAAGCAATAAATTGGGGAAATATTTTTACATTTAAGGGCCTCATTTTCTAAAATATATAGAGAGAATTGACACAAATTTACAAGAATTCAAGCCATTCTACAATTGATAAATAGTCAAAGGTATGACCAGACAATTTTCAGATGAAGAAATTAAAACCATTTCTAGTCACATGAAAAGGTGCACTAAATCACTATTGATCAGAGAAATGCACATTATGACAATTCTTAGATACTACTACACACTTCTGAGATTGGCTAATATGACAGGAAAAGATAATGATGAATGTTGGAGGGGATGTGGGAAAACTGCCAACACCAAGACATTGTTGGTGGAATTGTGAATGGATCCAGCCATTCTGGAGAACAATTTGAACTATGCTCAAAAAGTAATCAAACTGCATACGCTTTGAACCGGCAGTGTTTCTTCTGGGCTTATATCCCAAAGAGATGTTAAGGGAAGGAAAGGGACCCACATGTGCAAAAATGTTACACAGTGGCAAAAAATTGGAAACTGAGTGGATGTCTATCAGTTGGAGAATGATTGAATAAATTATGGCATATGAATGTTATGGAATATTATTGTTCTATAAGAAACAATCAGCAAGATGATTTCAGAGAGGCCATGGGAGACTTACATGAACTGATGCTAAGTAAAAAATGAGCAGAACCAGGAGATTATTTTACACAGCAACAAGAAGATTATACAATGATCAATTCTGATACACATGACTGTTTCCAACAGTGAGATTATTCAGATCAGTTCCAATAATCTTGTGATGAAGAAAGCCAGATATACCCAGAGAGAAAACTGTGAATGTGGACTACCACATAACATTTTTACACTTTCTATTGTTGTTTGCTTGCATTTTGTTTCCTTTTCTCATTTTTTTTCTTCCTTTTGATCTGATTTTTCTTGTGCAGTAAGTTAACAATATAAATATGTATGTATATGTATATATATGATTTAACATATTTAACACGTATTGGATCACCTGCCATCTAGGGAAAGGAATGGAGGGAAGGAGGGAAAAATTTTGGAACACAAAGTTTTGCAAGGGTTAATGTTGAAAAATTACCCAAGCATATGTTTGTAAATAAAAATCTTTAATAAAATTAGATATAGTAATTAAACCTTGATGGGAAAAGAATGGACAGTCAAGGCTTTCTATATAATGGTTACAAATTGTAATACTGATATTTAACATACCATGCAGTAGGTATTAAAATTATTCTCAGTAAATTTTATACTCAAAGGCCATGATATAGAAGTGGTATAGTTTTTTGGCATTTTTTTTCTCTATGAAAAAAACTGAAAACAAGCCCTCAAATGCCAGGATTTAAAGGTGGTATTAAGGGTATTTTTTAAATTATGAAAATTATTCAGCATTTTAATATAATTTGGCTACCTGCTAAAAAATAATAATTTGTCTCACACAAATAACATCAGATCTAAACAATTGGAAAATATCAATTATTCATGGGTAGACTGAGGTAATATAATAAAAATTATAATTCTGTCTAAATTGGTCTTATTGATTATTTCCATACCAATCAAACTGCCAAAAAAAATTTATAGAGCTAGAAAAAACAATAATAAAATTCATCTGGAAGAAAAGTGCAAGAATATGAAGGGAATTTTTTTTTTAATTCAAAGGATGATGGTCTAACTGTACCAGATCTAAAACTATGTTATAAATCAGCAGTCATCAAAATCATTTGGTGCTAGCTAAGAAAGACTGATGGATCAGTGGAATAGCTTACATATGACATGACACAATAATCAATGAGTATAGTAATCTAGTATTTGATAAACCTCCAAACTCTAGCTTCTGGAATAAGAATTCACTATTTCACAAAAATTGCTTGGAAATCTCAAAAATAATGTCAGAAACTCTATAAAGACCTACATCTCACACTACATACCAAAATAAGGTCAAAATGAGTACATGATTTGGGTGTAAAGGGTGATTTCATAAGCAAATTAGAAGAATAAGTGATAATTTACCTATCAGATTTTTGAGGATGGGAGGAATTTATGGCCAGAGAAGAAATAGCAGAACATTATGAAAGGCAAAATGGACAATTTTGATTACATTGAATTAAAAAGGTTTTGCAGAAACAAACCCAACACAAGATTAAAAGGGAAGTACAAAGCTGGCAAAAAAAATTTTTTACCCAATTTTTTCTGCTAAAGTTCTCATTTCTAAAATACCTTAAAGAATTGTGACAAACTTATAACAATACAAATCATTCCGCAATTTATAAATGGTCAAATGATATGAATAGGCAATTTTCATATGAAGAAATTAACACATCTATAGTCATATAAAAATGCTCTAAATCATTATTAATTAGAGAAATGCAAATTAAAATAACTCTGAGGTACCATCTCACACCTCTCAGATTGGCTAAGATTATAGGGAAAAGACAATGATAAATGTTGGAAGGGATATAGGAAAATTGGGACATTAATGCATTGTTGGTGGAGTTGTGAAATGATTCAACCATTCTGCAGAGCAATTGGGAACTAAGCCTAAAGAGCTATAAAACTGTATATTCTTTGACCCAGAAGTACCACTACTGGGTATCCCAAGGAAATCATAAAGGAGGGGAAAAGACTCACATGTGCAAAAACATTTATAGCAGCTCTTTTTGTGATAGCAAAGAATTGGAAAATGAGTAGATGCCCATCAACTGGGGAATGGCTGGACAAGTTGTGGTATATGAAGGCAATGGAACATTATTGCTCCATAAAATATGATGAACAAGCCGATTTTAGAAAGGACTGGAAAGATTTGCATGAACTGATGTTGAGTGAAACAAACAGAACTAATAATACATTTTACATAGTAGTAGCAAGATTGAGCAGTGATCAATTATGAAAGACTTAGCTTCTCCTCAGTGGTTGAGTGATCCAAGGCAATCCCAATAGACTTTGGATAGAAAATGCCATCTGCATACAGAAAAATAACTATGGAGATTGAATATCAATCAAAACATGCTATATTCGGTTCTTGTTTCTATTTTTCCCCCTCTCTCATGTTTTTCCTTCTTTGTTCTGTTTTTATCTCTTTCAACATGATTCATAAAGAAATATGTATTTTAAAAGGTAAGATACATGCATAACCAGAAAAAATAAAATCATCAATACAAAAAATAACAATTTGACAAAATGATTGAAAATTTTAAAACATGACAGAAAATAGAAGAAATTAAGGGTAGGAATTGCTGATCAATTGTAAATAAAAGAAAATAAAAAAATAATAAAATAAAAAGAGAAGTTCTTTTGATGATTGTTTTTTGCTTTTTAAAAGAAATGTTTGAATTGATAAGAAATTAGGAATCATAAGATAAAATGTATTTAAATAACTTTAAAGAAAATGTCATTAGTAAATATTGTCAAAATATTATTAAACATGCTTAAAACAACATTAAATAAATTATCATTTTCCTTTTTTTAGTACAAGGATTACTGAGCTCTTTTGCATGTAAAATCATTAGTTTATAGAAGGGAAATGGTAGGACCTAATAGAGCTTGGGAAGCAATGGGAATTGTCAATATTAATTTACTAGGTGATTAATTTTAGCTTGCTAAATACTTTTGAAGTCCATATGATGATAGTTCAATATGACCATGTTAAAGATGGGTGTAATCAAATAGTTTTTTTAAAAATACAGTTTTTAATGGAGATTTGTTCATTGTATTTATAATGATAACTTTTATTGTTTGTTATTGAATTGTTTTTCATCACATGTAACTCTTGGTGACTCCTTGTGTGGTTTCCCTGGCAAAGATATTGGAGTGATTTGCCATTTCATCTCCAGGTCATTTCATAAATGGAGAAACTGAGGCAAACAGAGTTAAACTAAGTTAAACAAAAATTCCCTTTCTGATATAAATATAAAGTTGCTATTATGTACTTCTCTAAAAACCTCCTGTGAAGGAAACTCATTAATTGACAATAAGTTCATCCTAGTTTGGTTTCAAGAAGGTCTGTATCGGTCAATATATATATAAAGCATTTTCAGCAATACTATATCATAGACACTGTCGGAACTGGAACTGGAACTACTATCTCATCATTCCTCATTATATTGTCTTTATAATTGTAAAATTATAATAAATTTTTATATAATTAGTTATATAACATACAAATATTATATATTACAAAATCACTTTTTATTTTTGAAAAACTGGAAATTCAATATATTGACAAATCTGTTCATCTGAAATCCTATTCGAGGCATAAAATTGTAAAATTTCCATTAAAATAAAAACCCTTGAATAAAAATTTAATTAAAATTTTCCAGTTCAGCAGATGCTTCCTTCTGGAATTGAATCGGTCAGGATTTGCTTTGTTTTTTCAGTATAATTTATGTAATCAGAACACAAAATAGCTTATGATTTATATTAGTATGTGAAGTATAGAATAATGTAGAAAGTTGGAAGCATGATATACTGAGAAAGTATACACAAGTCATTCATCTTAATAAAAATCACAGAAGCAAGAAAGATGAAGTGATGCACAGTTGAGGTCAACTATCATTGGAGATAATTTACAAAGACAATTCTACAGTTGTCACTTCTTTATATTTCACATCATGTGCTTAACTCATGGCCTTTGCTACATCTATAAAGACATTGTCCTTTTTGTGAAGTCATCTGGAAAAATGTGCCTTCTAGATCTAATATGCCAAGGTTTGGAAATTAATTAATATGCAGTTTGCACTTCTTGAGAAAAAACCCCAAAAAACATTATTTCATAATTAAACCAACGTGACATACTGATCGTTTTACAATGAGCTGAGTAGAAATTCTTTTGCACATAATCACATGGGGTAAAAAGAACTTATATATGAATTATCATATTTATGAAGCTTAATTATAACTAAATTGCCAATCAATAAAATGAAGCTACTTTAGAATACTGCTTTGAAATTCAAAATAGAAAGAAGATGATATAGTTCCTTTGAGATATCTCTGAAATATATACAAAAATAGATAAATAAAAACGGTATCAAGACATATGATGCATACAAAGCAAAATGAAAATGACATTTTATACTATACACACAGATTGCTTCTAAATTGTAATCAACCAAATCAAATTCTTGACTCAAGTAATCATTAATTTGGGATTAATTCCTAAAAGCAATACAATCATTATTAATGTTAATGATTATTTTTGCCACTTTATTTTTAAAATATACATTCCACTCTACATGTAACATAAATATGACATAAACTTTGAACCAAAACAATAAGCAGCTTGAAATCATAAGTATTAACTTAGAAGGAAGGAAAAGTGTTTTAGAATAACTGGAGCACGATATTTGAAATTCAGAAGAACATGAGTTCATAATTAGTGCCTTCTGAAGAAATCAATTATAACTTTCACAAAACTCTATGATAAAAGATAAACATAAACATTTGAAAATAACCCTGACAAAAAGTGATTATTATACATAAATAATTATTTGCACACACATACATCACACACACTGCATGATTTTCCTTAGCTCCTTCAACAACTATGTTTCTCTGTTTATTTTCATCTGTGTAAGAGATGTAAAATGGAACCTGAGAGATGAAATCCACCAACTTTCTAGAAAGAAATAGGTAGCATGTTTCAACTTCTCTAGAATCATCATTTAGTATTGTATTAATCAAAGGGTTGAAATCATTTAGTTGATTGTCTTCATACCGCTGTTGTAATTACATATATATTTCCGTTGTTTTACTCTCTCCATTTTGCATTACTTAATGAAACTTTTGGTTTCCTCTGAAATTGTCAATTTCATCATTTCCGTGATAAAACAACATTCATTTATATTAATATACTATGATTTGTTTAGTCATTCTCTTATATGAAGATTCTATTTGAAGCTATTGTTTGAGTTGCTGTTTAAAAATAGATTTTAAAAAAACCTATAGATCTTTTGCTACTTTCCTTAAGTTTGAGGTAGTAAAGACATAGTTGGGTCATACAGTTATGCATAATATCTTTTTTGTGCATAGTTTCAAGTTGTCTTTTGGAATGAATGTATAAATATGCACTTCTCTCTTTAGGAGAGAATGTATCCTTTCCTCATTAAGAGGGATTAGATGGGAGATTTTTGGGGGTGGAATCAAGATGGCAGAATAAAGTCAGGAAGCTGCTTGAGCTGTCCCAGTTTCCCTTAAAAACAACAGGAAATAAACCTCTGAACAGAGTCTGTTCATGGAATGAAACCATTCCCCAGCTCAAGATAAGACTGAAAAAAAACTTCAAGAAAGATCAGTGTCACTAGATATTCAGGCTAGCTCAGAGAGATTCTGGAAAGGCCAGTAAGAGGGCCTTAATTACAGCAAATCAGCAACTAAAACCCTAACACCTGGATCAGTAGAGGAGCAAATCAGCTTCCAGTCCCAGCTCAGAAGGCAAATCAGGCTGTTTCCTGAAAAGATCAGACAAAGCTATCCTCTACAAACACAAGGTACTCTTATGTTCAAAGCCAAGCCTCAGAGCTTCACAGGAAGCTTGAGAAAGCAGACTCCACCTTAAAAGGAAAAAAAAAAAAGTGAAATACCAAAAGAAAAGGTAAGAAAATCAGCAAGAAACAGAGAAGAAACTTGACCATAGAAAGCTACTATGGTGACAGGGCAGAACAAAACACAAACTCAGATGAGGATAGAATGTTCAGAGAATCTAAAAGAGTGATATAAATTGGTCACAAGTCCAAAGGGGCTTCTTGGAAATGCTCATAAAAGATTTCAAAAGGTAAATAAGAGAAGTAAAGAAAAAAATGAGACAGGAAATGAAGTATACATGAGAAAGTCAACAGTTTATAAAAGGAAGGGAAATTATTTCTGAAGAAAAAAACTCTTTAAACAGTAAAATAATCTAAATGGAAAAAGAGACACAAAAATAACTGAAGAAAATCATACATTAAAAACTATAACAGGACAAAGGGAAGCTAATGATTTCGTGAGAAAGCAAAAATCAGCCAAATAAACTAAAATGAATGAAAAAATGGAAGAAAATGTGGAATATCTCAGTGGCAAAACAGCCAATCTGAAAACTATATCCAGAAGAGACAATTTAAAAAATGTTGGCCTACCTGAAAACCATGACCAAAAAAAGTATCCGGATAGCATTTTACAATAGATCATTCAGAAAAAAAAATTACCCAATATTCTAGAAACAGGAGGAAATACTCATTGAAAGATTCAATCAATCACTTCTGGAAAGAGATGCCATAAGGAAAAACACTAGAAACATTTTTGTGAAGCTCCAAAACTATAATCTCAAGGAAAAAAATACTGCAAGCTGCCAGACAAAAAACAATTGAAATATTAAAAAGCAATAGTCAGGATTAACTGGAATCTGGCTGCTTCTATAACAAAGTTATCAGAGGGCCTGGAATACCATATTCCTGAAGACAAAGGGCCTGGGGTTACAACCAAGAATTTACAACCCAGAGAGACTCAGCATCATCTTTCAGGGGAGGAGATGGAATTTCACTGAAGTAAGGGACTTTCAATTATTTCTATTGAAAAAAATAGAACTAAACAGAAAATTTAAGCTACAAACACAGAACTCAAGAGAATGATAAAAAGTTAAATAGGGAAAATATACATACATACTTACATATATATGTATATATGTATATGTATGTGTGTGTGTGTGTGTGTGTGTGTGTGTGTGTGTGTATGAATGAATGAAGGTTAAACTGTTTACATCCCAAAATGGGAAAATGGCAGAAAATTTAATGTACAAAAACAGAACTGAAGAGAAGCATAGAAAGGTAAACAGGGGGAAAATACATATTATTTAAAGATTAAATTTCTATATGGGAAAATGATATCTATTACTACTGAGAAGTATATCTGTCACTCTGTCACTGGGACAGTCAGACATGGACTAAGTGTGTGGCTGTAAATAGACAGATGTGATGACATCAAAGAAAAAGATATTAAGGAGTGAGAAAAGATCTGTAGTGGAAAAAGAGGAAAGAAGAGGTAATTTGTGACAATTAGTTCACACCCAGATGCTCAAAAGATATATTTCAACCAAGGGAAAAAGGGAGGGATATAATTTATTCATTCAATTGGATATAGAAATATACCTAACCTTATATAGAAGTAGGAGAAGAAAGAGAAAAAGAAAAGGAAGGGACAGGATAGAAGGGAGGGCAGAAACACTGGGAAAAGGGGGTAAGAGAAGGGAAGAAGGGATGATAGAAGATAAGATAGTGAGTGAGGTAGATTAAAACAATTTATTTAGAGAATAGGGAGGGGAAATAGTAGATAAGATAGTGGGTGGTATGGGTTAAAAAAACACATAACTGGGGACAGTGTAGAAAGAGACAACAAAAATCTATACAGGAAAGAAAAAAGGATAAAAGGAAATACAGAGCTGCTAATCATAACTGTGAATGTGAATGTTATAAAATATTAGCAAAGAGATTATAGTAACTTATCAGCAGGATAATATACTATGACCAAATGGGATTTATAGCAGGATAATATACTATGACCAAATGGGATTTATACCAGGAATGCAAGGCTGGTTCAATATGAGGAAAACTATTTCCATAATTGACCATTATCCGTAACAAAACCAACTGAAATCATATAATAATCTCAAAAAATGCAGAAAAAGCTTTTGACAAAATAACAGCACTGAAGCCCATTAAAAATATTAGAAAGCATAGGGATAAAGGGAGCTTTCCTTAAAATAATAAGCAGTATCTATGTAAAACCTACAGCAAACATGGAGAGAAGTTGGACATATTCCCAGTAAGATAAGGGCTGAACAAGGATGACCATTATCACCATTATTATTCAATATTATATTGGAAATGTTGGTTTTACAAATAAGAAAAGAGAGGGAAATTAAAGGAATTAGAATAGGCAATAAGGAAATAACACTATCACTTTTTGCAGATAATACTATAATAGAGAATCCTAGGAAAAAACTATCCAAAAACCTACTGGTTTTAGTATTTTTTTGCAGGCTATGAAATAAGCCCACATTCAAATCATCACCATATCTATATATTACTGACAAAGTCCATTGATAAGAGATAGAAAGAGAAATCCCATTTAAAATTACTGTAGAAAAAAATGAAACACTTGGAGGTCTACTTGCCAAGACAAATTCAAGAACTATATGAACACAATTACAAAACACTTCTCATACAAATAAAATTAGATCTTAACAATTGGAAAATTTTCAGTTGTTCATGGCTTGGCTAAGGTAATATTACTAAAAATGATTAATCTGCAGAATCTTTTCTTTGATTGATAATTCTGAAATCAGGCAACAATATTCCCCGGAGTTTTCATTTTGGGATCTTTTTCAGGAGGTGATTGGTGGATTTTTAGAATGATATTTTATCTTTGGGTTCTAAGATATCGATGCAGTTTGTCTTAATCATTTATTGAAAAATGTTATCAAGGCTCTTTTTTATCATGACCTAAATTTACTTGTTTAATATTTTTTAAGTTATCTCATACAGATTTGTTTTCCAGGTCATTTCTTTTTCCAATGAGCCATTTTACATTTTCTTCTGTTATCTCATACAGATTTGTTTTCCAGGTCATTTCTTTTTCCAATGAGCCATTTTACATTTTCTTCTGTTTTTCATTCTTTTGGTTTTCTTTGATTGATTCTTAATGTCTCATAAAATCATTAGTTTCTACTTGCCCAGTTGTAATTTTTAAGGCAATATTTTCTTCAGTTAGCTTTTGTACATCCTTTTCCACTTGGACAATTCTATTTTTTTTTAAAGTTGTGGAGTTGTTGTTGTTGTTGTTGTTGTTGTTGTTGTTGTTGTTTTTGGGGGGAGGGTTCTATTCAATTTTTGTGCTTCCTTTCCAAGGTTTTGTTTCTTTTTTTTTCATAATTCTCCTGAATAATTTATCTTCCCAATTTTTTTCTACATCTATTGCTTAATTTTTAAAAGATTTTTGAGTTTTTTTACAAGAGAACTTTTAAAATCAATTTATGTTCCATTTGATGCTTCACAAATAGTCATTCTGGTGTTGTTGTCTTCTGAGTTTGTACTTTGATCTTTGTCCCTACCATAGTAACTTACCATAGTAACCATAGTCAGGTTCTTTTCTGTTTCTTACTCATGTTTTGCCTATTTTGTGGTTTTTAATGTTGAGTTCTGCTTGTAGTGCTCAGGAAGCACTTTCACAAGCATCTTATGCTGGAGACCAATGGTTTGGTTACTGGTTTTCCATACCAGGGCTTCAGAAGCTTGCCCATTGTATGGGATAGCCTTATCCAGTCATGCTTATTGTGCTAGGGTTCTAAGATTGGAAGTTTGCCTTATGCACTGTGGTTAGAGGCCTCACAAGTAGCCTGCAGTGCCACTGGCATAATGAGCTATGATTGCTCCCAATCATATCAGATGCTATTCTTTACTATGGCTAAGAGCTTCCCACTTACTTGCCTGGACATTGACTGCTCTAGATTGTACTTTCTTTTATTCAAATAAGACATTACTTTCCTGAAGGCTTTCTACGTTATCTTAAACTAAAAAATTGTGTAAGTCTATCTTTTGTGGATTATGTTATTCTAGAATACCTTTAGAAAAATGATTTAATATGATTATCTTAATAGATGCAAAAAAATCATTTGATAAAACCCAACATCCATTCCTATTAAAACCACTAGAGAGAGAGGAATGAATGGACTTTTTCTTAAAATAGTCAGTTGCATCTATTTAAAACCATCACCAAGAATCATATGTAATGGGGATAAATTAGAAACCATTCCCAATAAGATCAGGGGTGAAACAAGGTTCCCCACTATCACTATTACTATTCAACATTGTATTAGAAATGCTAGTTTTGGGAGCAGCTACAGAGCTCAGTGGATAGAGCACCGGCCCTGAAGCAAGTCACTTAATCCCAATTGAAAGAAAGAAAGAAAAAGAAAGAAAGAAAGAAAGAAAGAAAGAAAGAAAGAAAGAAAGAAAGAAAGAAATGCTAGCTTTTGCAATAAGAGAAGAAAAAAAATTAAAGGAATTAGAGTAGGTAATAAGGAAACCAAATTATCACTCTTTGTAAATGATATGATGATATACTTAGAGAACCATAGAGAATCAACTAAAACACTATTAGAAATAATCCACAACTTTAGCAAAGTTGCAGGACACAAAATAAATCCACATAAACCATCAGCATTTTTATACATCACCAATGAAGTCCAACAGCAAAAGATACAAAGCAAAACTCCATTTAAAATAATTGCCAATAGAATAAAATATTTAGGATTCTAGCTGCCAAGGGAAAGTAAGGAACTATATGAGCACAACTACAAAACACTTTCTACACAAATTCAGATCACAACAATTGGAAAAAAAATACATATATATGTAATCATGTTCATATATAAACATTTATATACATCTATTTAAGGCTGATTATGCTTGTTTGTCTTTTGCTTCTATGAAAGCAGAAAATGTCATGCTTCATAACACTAAGTCTTTCCATATTTTTCTAAATCCACCACTTGAATTATTGAAGCATAGCCACATTCAAACCTTATACTATACAATTATTTGAAATACCAGCCCTTCTCTCCCATCCAATTTGTCTATATCAATTATTGCTCTAACACTTCATTTGTATAAAAAATTACGCCTTTTACATTTTTTACATAGTTTTGTATTGCAGAATCATATTATACTGAGATCTAATCCAGTCTTTCTTTTGAACTATGGAATTACTAACGAGAATTTTAGACTTGCTTTACATTTCCACATATAAAACTTAAACACTTTTTCTTTATTGGATTCCTTAAAAGTAGTCATTGATGAGCACTTTGTACTTCTTTTGGATCTTGCATATCAAATTTTCTATTAAATTCACATCTTTTGCCACAAAATCCTGAATATCTAGCAATTCATATTGACCTTTTTGTTGCTATTATTAAGAATTATGCTTGGGGAAGAACCAAGATGGCAAAGACAACACATGATTCTCTCTGACCTTCTCTACAACATTCACACTAATTATGAAATTCAGCCTCTGAATTAGCTCTGGATGGGCAGAAGGCACAAATATTGGGAGTGCAACAAATTATCAGCAAAATATAATTTTGAAGATCAACAAAAAAGGTCTGTTTCAATTAGAAATGGAAGGGAGACAGCCAGCACAATCAGCTGAATACAAATGCCAGTGCAGGGTCCTGGGGTGGTACAGTCTCCATGTGGTGGTGCAGTCTCCATGTGGCAGAGAATCTACGGGGAGGAATCTACAGCAATATTGGCCATTCTGCCCTGATTGCAAGCCAGTAGATTAGCAGAGAAGTTATAAAACATCCAACACAAATGCAAAGGGCAATGCCAGAATCTCATGGGACCTGGCAAGGCCCACATAGCACCAAGAGTGAATCATCATTGACCCAGTGCAGTTGCAGCCACTTGTAAAACCTCCAAAAAAAAAAAAAAAAAGCAAAAATTGATCTAATTAAAAGAGATAAGGAAGGAAACTAAATCTTGCAAAAGGGTACCATAAATAATGAAGCAATATCAATATTAAGTATATAGGCACCAAGTGGTGTAGCATCTAAATTCTTAAAGAAGTTAAGAGAGTTGCCAGAAAAAATAGACAGCAAAACTATAATAGTGGGAGATCTCAACTTTGCTCTCTCAGAACTAGATAAATCAAACCACAAAATAAATAAGAAAGATGTTAAAGAGGTAAATAGAATACTAGAAAAACTAGATATGATAGCTCTTTGGAGAAAATTGAATGAGATCAAAAGGAGTACACTTTCTTCTTGGCAGTTCATGGAACCTATACAAAAATTGACCATATATTAGGACATAAAGACTTCAAAATCAAATGTAGAAAGACAGAGGAAATTAGAGCAATAATTAGGCATTACTTTGACCAAATTTATGCCAATAAATTTGACAATTAAAGTGAAATGGAGGAATACATAAAAAAATATAGATTGCCCAAATTAACAGAAAAGGAAATAATTTACTTAATAAATAATAAATAAATAAAATAAATTACTTAAATAGACCCATTTTAGAAAAAGAAATAGAAAAGCTATTAGTCAACTCTTTAAGAAAAAATCCCAAAGACCAGATGGATTTACATGAGAATTCTACCAAATATTTAAAGAATAATTAATTCCAATATTATGTAAACTATTTGAAAAATTAGGAAATGAAGGACTCCTACCTAATTCCTTTTATGACACAGACACCAGTTAGGATGAAAACAGAGAAAGAAAATTATAGACCAATCTCCCTAATGAATATTGATGCAAAAATCTTAAATAAAATATTAGCAAAGAGATTACAGATAATCATTCCCCAGGATAATAGACCACGACCAAGTAGGATTTATACCAGGAATGCAGGGCTGGTTGAATATAAGGAAAACTATTAGCATAATTGATTATATCAATAACCAAATTAACAAAAAACTATTTGATTATCTCAATAGATGCACAAAAAGCATTTAATAAAATCCAACACCCATTCCTATTAAAAACACTAGAGAATATTTGAATAAATGGACTTTTCCTTAAATTAGTCAGTAGTATCTATTAAAAAACCATCAGCAAGCATAATATGTAATGGGGATAAACTGGAACCATTCCTAATAAGATCAGGGTGAAACAAGATTGCCCACTATCACCATTGCTATTAAATATTGTAATAGAATTGCTAGCCTTGGCAATAAGAGAAGAAAAAGAGATTAAAGGAATCAGAGTAAGTAATGAAGAAACCAAATTATCATTCTTTGCAAATGACATGATGATATACTTAGAGAATCACCTAAAAGCTATTAGAAATAGTCCACAACTTTAGCAAAGTTGCAGGATACAAAATAAATCCACATAAATCATCAGTATTCTTATATATCATTAACAAAATCCAGAAGTAAGAGATACAAGGAGTAATTCCATTTAAAATAAATGTTAATAATATTAAATATTTGGAAATTTTTCTACCAAGGAAAAATCAGGAACTATATAAAGAAAATTACAAAACACTTTCCACACAAATAAAGTCAGATCTAAGCAAATGGAAAAATATTAAGTGCTCGTGGATAGATTGAGTGAATATAATAAAGATCACAATATTCCGTTAACTAATCTATTTATTTAGTGCTATGCCAATCAAACTCCCAAGATACTATTTTACTGACCTAGAAAAAATAACAAAATTCATCTGGAAGAACAAGAGATCAAGAATTTCAAAGGAACTAATGAAGAGAAAAGGAAAGTAAGGTGCCCTAACTATACTAGATCTAAAACTATTATAAAACAGTGGTCATCAAAACTATTTGATACTGGCTAAGAAATAGAGAAGTTGATCACTGGAATGGTTAAGTTCATAGAACAAAATACCTAATGACTATAACAATCTAATATTTGGCAAACACTAAGGCCCTACCTTCTTGGAATAAAAATTCACTATTTGACAAAAACTAGTATGGCAGAAAGTAGGCATAGACCCTCATCTTACACCATTTACCAAGATAAGATTGAAATGGATTCATGGTATAGACATAAAGAATGACATTTTAAACAAGCTAGAAGAACATAGGATAGTTTACCTCTCAGATTTGTGGAAGAGGAGGGAATTTGTGACCAAAAAAGAACTAGAGATCATTATTGATCATAAAATAGATAATTTTGATTATATTAAGTTGAAAAGTTTTTGAACAAACAAAACTAATTCAGACAAGATTAGAAGGGAAGCAATAAACTGGGAAAACATTTTTTTTTATATCCAAAGATCTGATAAAGGCTTCATTTCTAAAATATATAGAGAACTGACTCAAATTTATAATAGCTCAAGCCATTCTTCAATTGATAAATGGTCAAAGGATATGAATAGACAATTTTCAGATGAAGAAATTGAAAGTATTTGTTGATTTGTAGCCACATGAAAAGGTGTTCCAAATCACTATTGATCAGAGAAATGCAAATTAAGATAACTCTGAGATACCCCTATACATTTCTCAGATTGGCTAAGATTAGGAAAAGATAATGACAAATATTGGAGGGGATGTGGGAAAACTGGGATACTAACATATTGTTGGTGGAACTGTGAATGGATACAACCATTCTGGAGAGCAATTTGTAACTATGCTCAAAAAGTAATCAAACTGTGCATACCTTTTGTTGCAGCAGTGTTTCTATTGGGATTATATCCCAAAGAGATCCTAAAGGACGGAAAGGGACCCACATGTGCAAAAATGTTTGTGGAAGCCCTTTTTGTAATGGCAAGAAAGTGGAAACTGAGTAGATGCCCTTCAATTGTAGAATGGCTGAATAAATTATGGTATATGAATGCTATGTTCTATAAGAAATGACCAGAAGGATGACTTCAGAGAGACCTGGAGAGACCTATATGAACTGATGCCAAGAGAAATGAGCAGAACCAGAACAATAAGAACATACAACAATCAATTCTGATGGAAGTGGCTCTCTTCAACATTGAGATGATTCAAACCAGTTCTATTTATACAGTGATGAAGAGAGCCATCTACACCCAGAGAGAGAACCATGGGAACACAGCAAAGCATTCTTACTCTCTCTATTGTTGTTTGATTGTATTTTATTTTCTTTCTCAGTTTTTCTTTTTCTTCCTTCTTGATCTGATTTTTCTTGTGCAACAAGATAACTGTATAAATATGTATACATATATTGGATCTAACATGTATTTCAACATAAAAAAAGGATTATGCTTTGACAATAATACTTTTTACGTTTTTACATATAGTGTTCCAAGACCTGTGGTCTTTTAATGTATCCACTGTCAAGTCTTATGTGATCATAATTGTTGTTTCACCACAACTGATTTTTTCTTTTTGTTTATAATATTTTCTCCTTGATCTAGAGGTTATGGATTTTGGCAATGATGTTCCTGTATGTTTGACTTGTAGGATCTCTTTCAGGTGGTGACTTGCAAACTCCTTTCTATTTCTATTTTCCCTTCTTATTCTAACATTTCTGGACTATTTTCTTTAACTTTTTATTTGATAAAGATTCTTTTTTAATTGTAGCCTTCAGGTAGTCCAATTATTTCAACATTTTCTCTTTTTTGCTCTTTTTTTAGATTTCTTATTTTTCATTCTTTATATTTTGTTTTATCATTTCTTGGTCTTATAACTTTGTTGTCTTCCCTTTGCTCAATTTCAGTTTTAAAAGACTCATTTTTCCTCTTAAGATTTTTGATCTGCTTTTCTACTTGGTCAGCTTTTTTTTCATCACCTGCTAATTTTTCTTGAATGACTCTTCCCCGCCTTCAGTTTTTCTCACTTGATTTTTAAAGTCTTTTCCAAGTTCTTCTATGAATTCTTTTAGGGAAGGTGAACTCTGAAGATGAACTGCAGTCTTTCCTATCCCCATAGTAACTTTCTAAAATTGTGTTCTTTCTCAGTGCCTCATTATTTTTGGTGTAATCACTTCTAGTACTGGGGTGGAGTGGGGGTATGATTATTCCTCTGACCTCAGATCTTCCTTCAATTCTTCATACTGGCCTGGAACTGACCCCCAACATTCCATTTTCTGGTAAATTCCCACCAATAGCAGCATGTCTGCCCTCCTGCATCTGCACTTACCAGATGAGTGCTGGTTCTCTCTTGCCCAGGGTTGCATCTCAATAACAGAGCTGAGGCTGGCATCCCTTATCATTAGAGGTTGCTTCCATGTTTCCTGTCTCAAATAACAGACTTCTCACACTGTTGGGGAGGTAAAAATTCCTGTTGCTAGAGCCAAGCCTATCTCTGAATCTACCCCCAGGGCTTATTGTTAGCTAGTATAGCAGAGCTAGCCTGGAGGTACTTATACTTCACAGGGACCAAAACTTTATTCTGATGTCTTTGATATTTTCCAGTTTTCCCAGGAGGATCATTGTTCTGTCACGACTCTTATATGTTTTTACAGTTCTACATTCTCCCTGAGGCATAATTTTGTCTTGTTCATGAAGGAAATTTGGAATGCTTGGAATTTTCAGACTTACTCTTCCATCTTCCCAGAATCCTGTCCAGAGAGACATTCTTTAAAGGAAGAAAAGGACTTTATGCTGTGTGTTGTCCTGGTTCTAATTCCATAAAACTTTTAGAAATATAATTAATACCAAAACTTCACAAATTATTCTCAAAAATTGAGAAAGTACCCTACCACATTCTTTTTTATGAGTTAAACATTTTCTTAATATCTAAATCAAGGGAAGATTAAAATACAAAAGGAAAAGTATATGCCAATATAATGAATGAATATTGACTGAAAAATTTAAGCAAAATTCTATCAGCAAATAATGATTTTATTCAAGAAATCCTTCTTTATGACTAGGTGGGATTTATACCAGGAATATGAGGATGGTTCAATGTTAGGAAAACAATCAACATAATTAATCTTATTACAAAGCAACACATACAAAACAACATGATCAAATCAAAGGATACAGACAAATCCTTTGACAAAATATAGTATTTTTATACTAAAAATCCTACAAAGTTTAGGCATAGAAGGACCTTTTAACAATATTATAAAAAGCATTGATTGAATAGCCAAAGCATGCCAAAAAAAAATTCTTTCTCAGAAATAATAGGTTTTTGTGTGTTTTGTAAATATGTATATAGCCTAATGATAAAAAGAATATAAATAAATTAAAACAGTTAACAACAGCAGGGTTGCCTATGTTACAGTTATGATAGGTGCTTTACAACTATTATTTCATTTAATCCTCACAACTAACCTTTGACGAAAGTGCTGTTATTATCCCCATTTTATAGAAGAAATGACTAACATAAAAATAAATATAATATTAAGTGACTTGCCTAAAGTCACACAGCTAATAAGTGTTTGAGGCTATATTTAAATCCAGATGTTCTTACTTCAAACTCAGTGCTCTAAAAATAGGAATATCTAGAAAGAAAATTTCATTTAGAAAGTAAGATATAAGCTGTGTCTTGAAGTAACAGATCATGAATACAGGAGTAACAGGCAAAGGGAACATGAGTATAAATTACAGAAATTAAAGAAAGAGTGAAATGTAAGAAAAATACATTGTTTAAGTTGACTAGATTATACAGGGTAAGAAGATGAATAATATAGAATAAGGCTTTAAAAGGCTTAAGTTTTATTTGTCGAAGATGAGTTTTTAAGTCTGCAATAAAAATGATTTGATGGTAAAGATAGATAAAAAGGAAGAATTGCAGATTTATAGGACCTGATCTCTAATAAATAAGTATTCAAAACATATGAGTAGTCAGTATTCAATTAGGAAATGTAGGCTATTACAACTATAGGAAATATCTATCAATTTCACATATGTAAAATATGTGGCAATTCATTAAGAACACAAATTAAAACAAATTAGAAATAATACTTCTTATTCTGTTATGACAGAAATTAAAAATCACAATTGATGAAAGGGCTATAGAAAAGGTACCTATTAATAGAACTTTACATTAGTTTCACAATTCTGCAATGCAATGTAGAAATATGCTGCAAAAATCATTAGGCTGTTTATACTTTTTAACTCAGCAATATCATTTACTAAATATATAAGGTCAGAGAGGTCAAAATCAGAAGGTAAGACTCTATAGGGGGAGTAGTGTGTATGTATGTATGTGTGTATACACACATACATACTGATACACATATATCCATATGTATATGTACTTGTGTACAAATATGTGTGCAAGATTATAATATAAATTTCTTGTTGTTTTTCAATCATTTTCAGACATATCCAATTCTTTGTGAGCCCATTTAGTGTTTTCTTGGCAAAGATAGTGAAGTGCTTTTTCCAGTTCATTTAACAGATAAGGAAACTGAAGCACAGAGAATTGTTTATTGCCCAGGGTCACATAGCTATTAAGTGTATGAGGCCATATGGGAACTCAGGAAGATGAATTTTCTTAATTCCAGGCCCAGCATATTTACTCATTGTGCTATTTAGCAGCCCAATAATATAGGTAAAACATATAAATAGAATTTTTATTAACGAAGTCACCAATCATGATATCAGAACACTAATGGTGAAAAGTGATAGAAGTTCAGTGTAGAACAACTTTTTCAGATATGACCATTTTGTGAGCTAGTTTTGCTACACTGTGATTATGTATTACAAAAGAATGTTTTAATTGGAAAGGGAAGACATGAGTTAGTAGGCAATGTTAGGATAACAAAAGAGGAAAAAAATAAAATACCATCAATAAAATAGGATTGCTTTGGTAGTATCATATTAAATTTAACATGTACTTTAAAATTCAATGGGCTATTTGATGGCAGAGTAGATCAAATGTTGGGTTTAGAGCTAGGAGGAATTAAGTTTAAATCCAATTTCAGATCCTTACTAATTGTGTGACTTGGGTAAGTAACTTAATCCTGTTTGCCTTAGTATTCTTATCTATAAAATATGCTGAAGAAGGAAATGGCAAACAACAAAAAAATCAGAAACAATTGAATAAATTTAAAACCAAACTTGAAAAGGAAGTTCATAATTCCACGTATAATCTTTTTGGTTTTGTATATGCAAATATTTCTTTTTAGTTGAAAATTGGTAAATTTATAATAACAAAATAGAAAAATGACAGAAATTTGAAAGATCATCATCATTTTATGCAAAATGACATTCTATTTCTCTTTTAAATGGAAAGGAAATGGCTGTTTTTGCAAAGTAAAACTGGTTATTGATATGTAGCTATATAAAATGCAGTACTAATAAATATCATTCAACCAAAGGAAGGCCTAAATCAAGAAAAAAAAAATGAGTAAGATTTACTGCTATGATTTTCTTTATTTTTGTGGGAGGTAGGAGATTTTAAGAGAGTTTAAAGTCCAATATTAGATGTTTCGATCTTTCATTTTGCTGCAGAAATTCAAATAAGTGAAAAAATATATGTACTTACCTGAAGTATCAGCATAACTGTCAGCAATTTTTATCTTCTTGTCAATACCATGTTTGGCAATAAAAATTTGTAAAACAAGTTACTGTATGACATATACATTAACATTTTATAGAGATAAACATTTATTCATAATCATTATATGTAAATAAGGCTCAAATAATGTTTCAGGTTTAGATTCAGGTGCCAATTTAGAAGACACAATTTTACTTAGCAGAATCTTTTTCACTCATTCAAAAAGCAGTGATCAAAGAATAAAGATTGAAGTCTGAAAAATAAAGAAATAAACTAAGTAGAAAAAAGAAAGAAATCTGGAAATACAGGCCATACTTTACTTCACCAATAATTATCTCTGGCAGCTGCATGATTAATTCAAAGATCTATTGATTTTTTTTCTCTACCGCTGACCTGCTTTTTACTTGTCTATGTGGATTATACTCCTCTGTTCATATGGGTACGACATAGTTCCAGTCTCTGCGATTTCTATATAAAATTTTCTTTGGTTTAGTATTAATAGCTCCTGAATATATAATAAGGACATGTCCAAACCATTGTCTTTAAAGTAGCAATAAATTAATAAAAAACAAGGAGCCTACATTTTTCTGAAAGGCATGACAAGAGAATTCATCTTTCTAAGTTCAAATCTAGCCTCAGACATTTAATACTGGTGTAAGCCTGGGTAAGTCACTGATCTCTGCCTTGGTTCCTCATCTTAAAATGAGCTAGAGAAGGAAGTGGCAAATCGCTTCAGTATCTTTGCCAAGAAAACCCCAAATGGGGTCACAAAGAGTCAGATATAATTGAAATAACTAAACAAAAATATTGTCATGTCCAGGAGAAACATTTATTAAAAAAAAAAAAAGGCCATCATGAAAGTGATTTAGCTTTTGCCATTATATCTGATACTGAGGATGAAAAACATAGAGAGATTCTTCAAATATTTGATAAGACTCTCCAAAATAAAGTATAAAGTATTCTTAATGATCTAAAGTTTCTATCTAAAATAAATATCCATGTTTTTAACACCAATATTCATAATGGCAGCAAGGTTAGAGTGGTTAGAGTGCTCAGCCTGGGCTCAGGAAGTCATAAGTTCACATCTGTCCTCAAAACCCCTGGCCAAATCTGTTAACCCTTTTTGCCTTAGTTCATCATCTTCAAAATGAACTAGAGAATGAAATGGCAAATCACTCCACTCTAGTATTTTTACCAAAAAACCTCAAATGATGGGTCATGAGTTAGACATGATTGAAACAACTGAATAACAATGAAAAAATATAAAGCACTGATTAATAATAATATTAAACACATTATAATATTTAAAAACTTAAACAAAAGTTAGGTAAAACTAGGGAAGAAATAGAGCGCCAAACTATGACAGTGGGGGATTTCAATATATGCCTTTTAGACTAAATTAAATTTACTTAAAACATTAACAAAAAAGATACCATAGACATGAATAGAATTCGAGAAAAATTAGATATGAAAGACCTATGAAAATCATTCTATAGGAATAGAAAGGAGTATATATATATATATATATAATTATTTATCATACCTTTACAAAACTAACCATGTATTAAAGCATAAAAACTTTACAAATAAATGCAATGTAAATAAGCAAAAACATTAATCACATCTTTCACTGATAGTGATGCACAAAAAAGTATATTCAATAAAGGATGGTTAATGAAATGATTAAAATTATTTGGAAACAAGATAATTTTAAAGAAGAGTAGTTCAAAAGATAAATAAAAAATTTACAATTTAATTAAATGAAATGGCAGTAAGAAGACAACCTATTAAAATTTTGGTTATGCAGACAAAAGAGTCCTTATGGGGAAAATATATCTATAAAAAAGTTTAGGCAGTAAAAGGGAGAAAGAAATCAATTAATTGAGCATGAAAATTAAAACACCAATTAAATGCTAAAATATGTCCCCAAAATATATATGTGAAAGACAGAAAAAGAGAAAAACAGGCACACATACTCACATACTCAGAGAGAGACAGAGACTGAGAGAGATGGAGAAAAGAAAGAAGGAAAAGGGAGAGAAAGAGGAAGAACAAAAAGAGAAGGAAGAAGAGGATGACAAGAAAAGGAAGGGAGTAAAGAAGAGAAAATGAAAGGAAGGAATCTTGAAAGCAAAATAGCATTTAATGAATAAGTAATACAAAAAAAATCTTGTAAAAATTAAAATAATTAAACCATTAGCTAATTTGTTTTAAGAAAACCAAATTACTAGAATCAAAGTGAAAAAAGTAAAAAAAAAAAATCGTATCAAATAGAAAGAAAATAATTAGAAACTATTTTTTATATGTCAATAAAACTGGTAATCCAAAAGTGACAAATGGATTTTATTTTTGTTCATAGTCATTTTCAGTTCTGTCTCACTCTTCATGATCCATTTTTTTGGGGCGGGGGGCAGGGTTGGTAGTTTATGATTTCCTTCTTGAGATCATTTTACTGATGAGGAAAATGAGACAAACACAATTAAATGACTTGTCTAGGATGATACAGTGAGTATCTGAGGACTTTTATTTTTTTTGAGGCAACTGGGGTTAAGTGACTGACTTTCCCAAGGTCACACAGATAGGCAGTGTTAAGTATCTGAGTTCAGATTTGAACTCAAGTCCTCCTGACTTCAGGGCTGGTATTCTATCCACTGCACCACCTAGTTGCCCCCTGAGAATATATTTTAACTTAGATATTTCTGACTCCAGGCTTGAAATTCTATCCCCTGTATGAACTAGATACCCTATTATTTACAAAAAATATAAAGAACCTTGACTAAGAATAAGAAATGGAGGACTTAAATAATATAATCTCAAAATAATAAATTAATAAATAGATTCCCAGAGGGAGGGGAAATAGAATCAGATAAATGTGCAAGTAAATTATATTAAATATTTAAAGACCAGTTGTCTAATATTACATAATCATTTTTTTAAATGAGTAATTAAGTAGTTCTACAAATTTTTTTCTATCAAAGAGAAATATTTTATCTTATTCTGTCATGTAATATACCAGGAATGTACAAGTGATCAATAGAATGAAAACTAGAAATATAATTGATCTCATCAGAAAGTAGTATAACAAAATCATATAATCCATAAATAGAAACAGAAAAATGTTTTTGATAAAATATAACATTCATTCCTTCTGAACAAGAAACATATTAGAAATCATTGGCTTTTATATATTTTCCCTTAATATGAGTAGTCCTTATATAATTTTTTTTTCCCCCAGACTACTTGTTGACTTTGTACTTTTTGTCAAATTTGAACTCTATTCCTATGAGGGTGGGGGGAGACATTGTTCCAAGCAAGAATATTTTACTTATTTACTTTTTGCACAGCTGTTTTTAGAGCTAATTCTGGGCATTTGAAACTTTAATGCTTCAAGTTGCTGTGATTTGGAAAGAGAGGTGTTCACTGCTCTTCTGATCTAAGCTCTGGTCCTTAATCAGATACTTTGGGAATGCTCATTAGGGTCCCTTTTCTTTTGGGATTGGAAGTGATACTACGCCTCAGGGCCCTGCTCCCTTGGACTAAAAGGAATGTTGCTTCTCAGAGTTCATTACAAATCACTATTCTCCAGCCTTGGATTATGATCCAGAAATGGGTAGAGGCAGAGCTGCCAAATGCATCTGGTTCTATGCACGTTCTAGCTTGTGTCACCCATTATTTCTTCTTGAGAAATAACCAGAACCACTTGTGCGATGCCCTTGCTACCTTTAGCTTGAAAGCTTCCAAAGCTCCTTCTGTCATCTTCAAGACCCACCACTGGTATTACATCCACTTAGCTTTAATTCAGCTCTCAATCCAACACTACAAAATTCCCCCTTTGATCAGCTACATTGTGTTGAACTGGAAGAATACCTAATCATGACTTTTTTGTTTTCTGCTCTAGAACTCAAAATTGTTGAAAGGAGGATGTTAGCAGAGTCAGATGAATATTTCTGCTATTCTACCATCTTGGTTCTATCTCCTGGAAGTCCTGATATATAATTCAGGAAAATCATTTTGGCAGCTTTTTTGATGAGAGATTTAGGATAGGATATAAATGAAAAGTCTATTGAAATGATTAAACAAATGTTAATGGAGACATGAACTTGAGTGGCAGATATGAGAAAAGAGAAAGGGGGCTCTTACATTAAAAAATGTTGTTAATATAAGAGCAATAAATTTTAACAACTGATTGGATGTGTTGGATGAGGGAAAGGAGGAACTGAAGCTGTGAACTAGGAGCCTTGACAGAAATAGAAAGTTTTGTTTTTTTTTTTAAAGGGATGGATTCTGGGGGCAAAGATAACGTTCTCTCTTTTGATCATGTTGAGCTTAATTTAAGTGACATGAACTTGAAAGCATGCATCAGTCAATTAATAATATGGGACTGGAGTTTAAAAGAGACTAGCATTTAATATTTAGATCTTGGTGTCATCTGTATAGAAATGATTATTAAAATCATCAGGAGTGATAAAGTCATTAAGAAGAATATAGAAAAGACCCCCTAGAAAGAGCCTTAGGGTACATAATTTATGGAAGATATAATTGATGACTCAGTCAAGAAGATTAAGAAGTAGCATTTAGATATGTATGAGGGAAACTAAGAACATTACAAAAACCCAGAAAAGAGAAAGTATACAGGGAGAAATCAATGGTGTCAAATAATGCATAAAAGTTAACAAGGATGATAATGGAAATTCCCCAAAATGAATGGATTCCAATAACTTACTACAAGAGAGAAACAACACTGAATTCTCCAATGTAATGCCACCTAAGCAGAATCTAGAATTCAGAAAGTACTTCAAATACTGCAATAGAAATAGAAATATAGAAGACTATATCTGATTTTACAAGATAATTCAAAATGCTGGAAGCAAATCACAAATAACCTGTCAAATTAATGTTGTTTTAGCTAGCCATGTACAACCATTACCTCAACATCCTATCTCAAATTATGAACTCACATAGTTCAGATCTGATCTTTTAGACTGACCACTATTGAGATTCCAAAATTGTTCAATCTCCAAGTAAAACCACTGAGGCAGAGATCTGAACCAGTGATATTTTATTTAAGGGCTCATAAAACCCTCTATATTCCTCATTATTTGAGATGCCCCCTTCCTCTGGACTAATCCTTGATACCTGGAAAATATGGGAGAAGCAGACCAAAATGCAGAATCTTATTGATACATAGACTTGACCTTGAGTGTCCAGGATGGTCTATACAAAATAGAGAATCCCATTGGTTGACAAACAGGCAAATGAGCAACATTGACAGACTTATCTTGATGTTTCAGGAGGTCCATTTCAAAACATCTACACAGGTTGACAGATCAGTAGATAAGCTACAGATTGACAAACAGAGCCAACTTATTCATCAAGTGTACATGATCATCTCCCCATGTTGGGCAATAGACGAATGACAAGGGATGGAATAGCAACACTGACATAAGGAACAAGGAAAAATAAATTTGCGAGACCTCTGATTAGTTTCCTATGATTAAGCAAGTGAATTGAAAATCTGCAGCTTCACAGCTCTAAGGGCCAATTTCAGAATTTATATTACTTCCCTTATGGACTCATATCAAAGTGATTAATACTGATTGGAATAAAATAGTAGTCTAATTAACCATCCATCAAACCCACAAATCTTTATTATTATTATTTTTTTTTTTTGGTATATTACCTCTACTTGGAGTTAGTATAAGAAAATCTCTAACTGTAGTTTATGCTTTTGTTTTTCAATTTACCAAATATGGGTAATTGGCCCCAATTCCCACAGAAACATGAAAATTCACAAAATATTGGGTAGAATATCCTTTATTTCACTTAACAAAAAAAAGCCAGAGATACAAAGTATTTATAGGATCATAATAATAGATAACAAAATATATTAAAATGCACATAACCTATAACATTCCTTTGAAAAAGAATTGAACTTGGGGGTGCAACAAAGAAACCCTTTAATAGTCTAATGAATCCTTAAAAATAATAAACACTTACATAATTTACATGCATTTTTATATATATTCTAATTTTAGTCCTCTCAGAATTCTCCACAGTTCCTCTTGGATTTTTAGTTTTACCCTGCTGTTTGTATTCCCTTCAGATGCAAATATACTTTGGAGCTGATTAACTAATCCTCCTTTAATCAGAGCTTCACTATTCAAATAGCTCACTGACTTTTGTTTATATATAGGATATTATTCAGGAACTATGTGGAACATGCTCTTCTTTCATAAGGAAAATATGGTATCAAGAAATCTTTTCCTAGAGGCTTTAATCTATAAATTCTAAGACCACATAATGTAGGAAACAATTTTTAAAGATATTGTTGCCTGACTCTCCCCTACCTTTCTAGTATCACAGCAGAAGGGAATTAAAATTTCTACTTACTCACCTAAGAAGTTAGAGCTCACAAAAATTATACACAAATGCTTAGATCCTATGGGAATGCACAAAAGGGTATATTGTGCAGTTCTTCAAGAAATTTGTGCATCCTGGTTGCTGGCATATATAAAAAACTTTTTCAAGCTGCCTACACATGCACAAAACTCCTATGTATCCTTGCCTTAAGCAGTTATTTTTTATTCCTAGTTTTGGAAAATTCTATACAGGTTTCTGTCCCCTAACAATCATGCCCACTCTGGTGTGTCTTACTTTATCTTCTTATCATAGAAAGACAAAAAGGAAGTCATTGAGAATAAATTAGTTGATTTCTTAGTTTGTCTTAGTGGAATATTGGCAGAAGAGTTTCTAGATTGGAAGGATTAACTATTGTAAGAGAAGTCATTCTCCATGGCCTATAAAAATTAAGCTAAGAAGCTCAGCAATATTCAGAAGGTATACCCACTTTCTCCAAAGGGGATGCCTCCAAATAAAGAATCACATGCTTTAATATCAATGAAAAGATCAAGGTAGTCATCAAAAATTTTTTTCAGAGTAACACCCAGGAGATTTCCAATGCCAAGATGGCAGAGTGAGGAAGTAAATCTCTGGACCATTCCAAATTTTCCTACAAACAATCTTGGAACAATGTCACAAATAAAATAGTGAAGCAGGGAAAATGCTTATCTGTCCTAGATAGCTTAGAGCATGGCCAGCTAGTGGCTACAAACCAAAGGGGCTTGGAGAAAGATTAAGTCACAATACAAGAATCCTGAAACAGTGCACTCTTCATTTCAAGAGCAGAGACTAATTGTAACATAAAATACAAAGTGTCAAAATTGGCAGTAAAATGAGCAAAAAAAATACTCAAAACAAAAGATCCTGACTTTGGAAATGCATTTCCATGATAAGGAAGATAAAGGCACAAACTTTGAAGATAACAATGATATCAAAATGGCTACATGTAAAGTCTCAAAATAAAATGTAAATTGGTCTCAGGCAAAAAAAAAAAAAAAAAAAAAGAAACCTCACAAAAAAACTCATATATGACTTAAAAAGCAAATAAGAAATGTAGAAGAAAAACTAGAAAAAGAAGTGAGTAATGCAAAAATAATCCTGATAAAAGAGTCAACAACTTAAAGTTTTTTTTAAGAAAATATACAAAAAGATTCACTTGAAGAAAACTCCTTTAAAAACTTTCTGAGTAGAAGGAACAAAGGTACCTAAAGAAAATAATTCCTTAAAAATTATAAATGGGTAAATAGAAACTAATGACTCCATAAGACATCAAGAAACAAATCAAGTCAAAAGAATGAAAAGTAAAAGAAATTGTTAAATTTCTCATTGGAATATACACTGATCTGGAAAACAGATCCAAAAAAGATCATTTAAAAATTATTAGACTGGACTTCTAGCCAAGATGGCAGAGAGGAGGCACACAGCTGCATAAGCTCCGCGTTTTCTCTCAGAATTCATTTCATTACAAGCCTCTGAATTAATGCTTGACTGAAAAAAAACCCCACAAATAGTTACCAAGAGAATCCATCCTTGAAATTCACCAGGAAAGGACTGTTTTTGCTTGAATGTGAGGACGGTTTTAGATCAGGCACAGGCTGAGGACAGGCAGTGCAAGCAAGAGCGTGGCAGGCAGCTCACAGCAGAGCAGACCAGAGTGGGGTGGGGTGTGATCTCAGCCATATCTGTGGGGAGAGCTTTGCTATAGGATTGGATACTTTGCCCCAGTAGCAAGCCAGTAGACAAGCAGAGAAGCTAAAAACACAGGGGGTGAAGAATACAATCCAGAACAGCTAGAGTCTCTTGGGACCTGGCCACCCCTCCTCCACAGTGTCTCAGCACGCTCTCAGAGTCTCAGAGCGCAGGCGCAGCACAGCCATTGCTGTCCTGCTAGTGCCTCGCTGCTGCCCCACCCCCTGCAGTCTGTAGAGGAAGCTTGGTAATACCACCCAGCCCAAAAAAGAAAGCAGATTCCTTGTGGTTTTTTTTTTTTTCTTTTTTTCTTTGCTAGTTTATCTTTGATTCTTCTCTGACAAAATGAGCAAAAAATTGAAATGGACCTTAACCATTGACAGCTTCCATACAGATAGAGAGCAGACTCTAAACCCTGAGGAGACTAAAAACAGACTCTCTCCAGATGACTCCCCAAAGAAAGAGATCATCTATTCCTCAGCACAGATTACTCTCATAGAAGAAATTAAAAATGCTCTCACAAGAGAGCTAGAAGAAAAATGGGAAAAGGAAAGAGAGGCTTGGCAAGAGAGTCTGGATAAGTCATCCCACTTATTTAAAGACAGAGTGGATAAAGAAAGCAGATCGTTGAAAAATAGAATTAGTGAACTGGAAACAGAAAATAGCTCTCTAAAAAATAAAATTGTCGAAATGGAAAAAAATTCCACAGAACAAAACAACTCATTTAAAAACTCAATTGGACAATTAGAAAAAGATATTTAAAAAGTGAGTGAAGAAAATACTTCATTAAAAATCAGAATCGAACAAATGGAATTGAACGACTCGAGGAGACAACAAGAATCAGTCAAGCAAAACCAAAAAAGTCAAACAATGGGAAAAAATGTCAAATACCTTCTTGGGAAAACAACAGACCTGGAAAATAGATCTAGGAGAGACAAACTGAGAATTATTGGACTCCCAGAAAAGTATGATTTAAAAAAAGAGCGTGGGCACTATTTTCCAGGAAATTATCAAAGAGAACTTCCTAGAAGTCATAGAAACAGAGGGTAAAATAGACATTGAAAGAATACATCGATCACCTACTGAAAGGGATCCTAAAATCAAAACACCAAGAAATATAGTGGCCAAATGACAGAACCCTCAGATGAAGGAAAAAAATACTGCAAGTGGATAGAAAAAAACAATTCAAATATAGAGGATCCACAATAAGGATTACCCAGGATCTAGCAACATCCACATTAAAAGATTGAAGGGCCTGGAATGTGATGATCCGAAAGGCTAAGGAACTCGGTATGCAACCAAAAATAACTTACCCAGCCAGAATGAACATCTTTTTCCAGGGAAGAAGATGGACATTCAACAAAATAAGCAAATTTCACCTATTTTTGATGAAAAAAACAGAACTTAACAAAAAGTTTGATCTACAAATATAGAACTCAGGGGAAACCTAAAAAGGTAAAAGGAAATCTTGGGAACTATATTTCTGCTATAAAGATGTATAAAGAATACATGTATACCTTGTTTTAGAAACTAGAGATGGAAAGGACATTGTAACAGAAAAAGGGTAAAGTGGGGGTACTACATCTCAGGAAGAGGCAAAGGAAACTTATTATATCTAAGAGAAAGAATGGAGGGGGATGAACATAGTGTGTATCTTACTGCCATCAGAATTGGCTTAAAGAGAAAAAATTTAGACATATTCAATTTATGGTGAATCTTCTCCCACCTCATTGAAAAGTGAGAAGGGAAAAGTGAAAAGGGAAGGAATAAGCTAAGGGGAATGAAATACGGAAACTGTGAGGAAAAGGAGTAAGATGGGGGAGGAACTCTAAGGTGGGGGGAGGGATACTAAAAAGGGAGGGCTGTGAGAAGCAAGTGGTACTCACAAGTTTAATACTGGGGAGGGGGGTAAGGGGAAAAGAAGGGAGAAAAGCGTAAACAGGGTTTAATAAGATGTCAAGTAATACAGAATTGGTAATTTTAACCATAAATGTGAATGGGGTAAACTCCCCCATAAAGAAGAAGTGGTTAGCAGAATGGATAAAAAGCCAGAATCCTACAATATGTTGTTTACAGGAAACATGCCTG
Organism: Antechinus flavipes; assembly: GCF_016432865.1. NCBI lineage: Eukaryota > Metazoa > Chordata > Mammalia > Dasyuromorphia > Dasyuridae > Antechinus > Antechinus flavipes. Next base: position 242,246,513 of record NC_067400.1, on the reverse strand, counting down.
AAGCAGGGAGATACATACAGAGTAAAGGTAAAAGGTTGGAGCAGAATATACTATGCTTCAGGTGAAGTCAAAAAAGCAGGGGTAGTCATCCTGATCTCAGATCAAGCTAAAGCAAAAATTGATCTAATTAAAAGAGATAAGGAAGGGCACTATATCTTGCTAAAGGGTAGCATGGATAATGAAGCAATATCAATATTAAACATATATGCACCAAATGGTGTAGCATCTAAATTCTTAAAAGAGAAATTAAGAGAGCTGCAAGAAGAAATAGACAGCAAAACTATAATAGTGGGAGATCTCAACCTTGCACTCTCAGAATTAGATAAATCAAACCACAAAATAAATAAGAAAGAAGTCAAAGAGGTCAATAGAATACTAGAAAAGTTAGATATCATAGATCTCTGGAGAAAACTAAATGGAGACAGAAAGGAGTACACTTTCTTTTCAGCAATTCATGGAGCCTATTAAAAAATTGACCATATATTAGGACATAAAAATCTCGAACTCAAATGCAGTAATACAGAAATAGTAAATGCATCCTTTTCAGACAACGATGCAAAGAAAATTACATTCAACAAAAAGCCAGGGGAAAATAAACCAAAAAATAATTGGAAACTAAATAATCTCATACTAAAAAAATGATTGGGTGAAATAGCAAATCATAGACATAATTAATACCTTCACCCATGAAAATTACAATAATGAAACATCATGCCAAAATGTGTGGGATGCAGCCAAAGCAGTAAGAAGAGAAAATTTCATATCTCTAGACGTCCACTTGCATAAAATAGAGAAAGAAGGTCATTGAATTGGGCTTGCAAATAAAAACGCTAGAAAATGAACAAATTAAAAACCCCCAGTCAAACACTAAATTTGAAATTCTAAAAACAAAAGGAGAAATCAATAAAAGTGAAAGTTAAAAAACTATTGAATTAATAAAACTAAGAGTTGGTTCTATGAAAAAACCAACAAAATAGACAAATGCTTAATAAATCTGATTTAAAAAAGGAAAGAGGAAAATCAAACTGTTAGTCTTAAAAATGAAAAGGGAGAACTCGCCACTAATGAAGAGGAAATTAGAGCAATAATTAGGAGTTACTTTGCCCAACTTTATGCCAATAAATTCGACAACTTAAATGAAATGGAAGAATATCTTCAAAAATATAGCTTGCCCAGATTAACAGAGGAAGAAGTAAATTCCTTAAACAGTCCCATCTTAGAAAAAGAAATAGAACAAGCTATTAATCAATTCCCTAAGAAAAAATCCCCAGGACCAGATGGATTTACATGTGAATTCTACCAAACATTTAAAGAACAGCTAACTTTAATGCTATATAAACTATTTGAAAAAATAGGGATTGAAGGAGTCCTACCAAATTCCTTTTATGACATAGACATGGTACTGATACCTAAACCAGGTAGGCTGAAAACAGAGAAAAAAAATTATAGACCAATCTCCCTAATGAATATTGATGCTAAAATTTTAAATAAAATATTAGCAAAAAGATTATAGATGATATACTATGACCAAGTAGGATTTATACCAGGGATGAAGGGCTGGTTCAATATTAGGAGAACTATTAGCATAATTGACTGTATCAATAACCAAACTAATAATAGATTCAGAAAAAGCATTCGATAAAATCCAATATCCATTCCTAATAAAAACACTTGAGAGGATGGGAATAAATAGACTTTTCCTTAAAATAGTCAGGAGCATATATTTAAAACCATCAGTAAGCATCATATGCAATAGGGAAAAACTGGAACCTTTTCCAGTAAGATCTGGAGTGAAACAAGGTTGCCCACTATCATCATTATTATTCAATATTGTATTAGAAATGCTAGCCTCGGCAATAAGAGTCGAGAAAGAGATTAAAGGAATTAGAATAGGCAATGAGGAACCCAAACTATCACTCTTTGCAGATGATATGATGGTATTCTTAGAGAACCCTAGAGATTCTACTAAAAAGCTATTAGAAATAATTCATAACTTTAGCAAAATTGCAGGATACAAAATAAATCCCCGTAAATCCTCAGCATTTTTATACATCACCAATAAAATCCAACAGCAAGTGATACAAAGAGAAATTCCATTCAAAATAATTGTTGATAGCATAAAATATTTGGGAATCTATCTACCAAAGGAAAGTCAGGAATTATATGAGCAAAATTACAAAAAACTTTCCACACAAATAAAGTCAGATTTAAATAATTGGAAAAATATTAAGTGCTCTTGGATAGGCTGAGTGAATATAATAAAGATGACAATATTCCCTAAACTAATCCATTTATTTAGTGCTATACCAATCAGACTTCCAAGAAAATATTTTAATGATCTAGAAAAAAATAACAATAAAATTCATATGGAACAACAAAAAATCAAGAATCTCAAGGAAATTAATGAAAAAAAAAATCAAATGAAGGTAGCCTAGCTGTACATGATCTAAAATTATATTATAAAGCAGCAGTCATCAAAACCCTTTGGTATTGGCTAAGAAATAGGTTAGTTGATCAGTGGAATAGGTTAGGTTCACAAGACAGAATAGTCAATTATAGCAATCTAGTGTTTGACAAACCCAAAGATCCTAACTTTTGGGATAAGAATTCATTATTTGACAAAAAGTTACTGGGATAACTGGAAATTAGTATGGCAGAATTTAGGCATGGACCCACATTTAGCACCATATACCAAGATAAGATCAAAATGGGTCCATGATTTAGGCATAAAGAATGAGATTATAAATAAACTAGAGGAACATAGGATAGTTTATTTCTCAGACTTGTGGAAGAGGAAGAAATTTGTGACCAAAGATGAACTAGAGACCATTATTTTTTTTTTTGAGGAAGTGTCACAGATACTTTATTTTTTTTTTTTTACCTAGATAGAATTCTTTTTTTTTTTTTTTTAAATAACTTTTTATTGATAGAACTCATGCCAGGGTAATTTTTTACAACATTATCCCTTGCATTCACTTCTGTTCTGATTTTTAACCTCCCTCCCTCCACCCCCTCCCCCAGATGGCAAGCAATCCTTTACATGTTGAATAGGTTACAGTATATCCTGGATACAACATATGTGTGCAGAACTGAACAGTTTTCTTGTTGCACAGGGAGAATTGAATTCAGAAGGTATAAATAATGTGGGAAGAAAAACAAAAATGCAAGCAGTTTATTCATCTCCCAGTGTTCTTTCTTTGGGTGTAGCTGCTTCTGCCCATCTTTGATCAATTGAAACTGAATTAGCTCTCTTTATCAAAGAGATTCACTTCCATCAGAATACATCCTCAAACAGTATCATTGTTGAGGTATATAATGATCTCCTGGTTCTGCTCATTTCACTTAGCATCAGTTCATGTAAGTCTCACCAGTCCTTAGAGATCATTATTGAGCACAAAATAGAAAATTTTGATTACATCAAATTAAAAAGTCTTTGTACAAACAAAACTAATGCAAACAAGATTAGAAGGGAAGTAACAAACTGGGAAAACATCTTCACAGTTAAAGGTTCTGATAAAGGCTTCATTTCCAACATATAGAGAGAATTGACTCTAATTTATAAGAAATCTAGCCATTCTCCAATTGATAGGTGGTCAAAAGATATGAACAGACAATTTTCAGATGATGAAATTGAAACTATTTCCACTCATATGAAAGAGTGTTCCAAATCACTATTGATCAGAGAAATGCAAATTAAGACAACTCTGAGATACCACTACACACCGGTCAGATTGGCTAAGATGACAAGAAAAAATAAATATGAATGTTGGAGGGGATGCAGGAAAACTGGGACACTGATGCATTGTTGGTGGAGTTGTGAACGAATCCAGCCATTCTGGAGAGCAATCTGGAATTATGCCCAAAAAGTTATCAAACTGTGCATACCCTTTGATTCAGCAGTGTTACTACTAGGCTTATACTGCAAAGAGATACTAAAGAAGGGAAAGGGACCTATATGTGTCAAAATGTTTGTGGGAGCTCTTTTTGTAGTGGCTAGAAACTGGAAAATGAATTGATGCCCATCAATTGGAGAATGGTTGGGTAAATTGTGGTATATGAATGTTATGGAATATTATTGTTCTGTAAGAAATGACCAGCAAGATGAATACAAAGAGGCTTGGAGAGATTTACATGAACTGATGCACATGAACTGATGCTAAGTGAAATGAGCAGAACCAGGAGATTATTATATACTTCAACAACAACACTCTATGAGGATATATTCTGATGGAAGTGGATTTCTTTGACAAAGAAAAGATCTAACTCAGTTTCAATTGATCAGCTACACCCAAAGAAAGAACACTGGGAAATGAATGTAAACTGTTTGCATTTTTGTTTTTCTTCCCTGGTTACTTTTACCTTCTTAATCCAATTCTTCCTTTGCAACAAGAGAACTGTTCAGTTCTGCACACATATATTGTATCTAGGATATACTGTGACATATTTAACATGTATTGGACTGCTTGCCATCTAGGGGAGGGGGTGGAGGGAGGGAAGGGAAAAGTTGGAACAGAAGTGAGTACAAGGGATAATGTTGTAAAAAAAAAAATTATCCTGGCATGGATTCTGTCAATAAAAAGTTATAATTATTAAAAAAAAAATTAGACTATCTAAAAGCTATGATAAAAACCCTGGACATAATATTATAAGAAAGTAAGAAAACTACCCCGATATCCTAGAACTAGAGGGCAAAATGGAAATGAAAAGAATCACCACTGACCACCTGAAAGGGTAACAAAATAAAAGTTCTAGAAAGATCACAATCAAATTCTGCAGCTCTCAGACTAAAGAGAAAATACTTCAAGCAGCCAAAAAACAACATTTCAAATATCATAGAACCATAGTAAATATTAAGCAGGAGAAGCTTTTATACATTAAAGAACTGAAGGGCATGGGATAAAGTATTCTTGGGGGCAAAGGAAGCAAGATTACAACCAAGAATCACCTACTCAGAGAAACTGAGTATATACACCTCTTAAAAGGTATATATAATCCTTCAGGGGAACATAATCTGTTATGTTGACAAAATAGAAGATTCTTAAACATTTCTAATTTTAATGGTATTTTAATTTTCCAAATACACACAAAGATAGTTTTTAACATTCACCTTCACAAAAATTTGTGTTCCAAATTTTCCTCCCTCTCTCTTCCTCTTCTTCTTCTCCTAGACAGAGGTTAATCTTAACCAACATCAATTAAGCATGTGTAATCATATTAAACATATTTTTATACTCAAAGCAAACTCATCAAACCAGAGATGAATAAAATTTTGATCTTCAAATACAAGTCTCAAGAGAAATGTAAAAAGGTAAGAGAAAACATAAGAGTTTCAATAATATTAAACAGTCTATGCAAAATGATGCTAATAATGCTTATGAACTTTATCATTATTGGGGTAGTTAGAGTATAGATAAATAGATAGAACAAGTATGAGCTAAGTATGATGGGGTAATATCAAAAAATTAAGAGGTTAGTAAGATCTCATGAGAAAATGAGAGAAGAGAAATTGAATGGAGTGAATTTCTGCACAAAAAGAGTTAGTTTAGCAAAGAGGAAGATTGGAGTGTGGTAGCAGGCAATACTTTAAGCTTTCATCAGACGTACCTTAAAGAAATACTACCATATTCATTCAATTGGATATAAAAATCTATCTTACCTTATAGAGATATAAAAGAAGGCAGGGATAAAAGGGGGAACTGAAAGCAGAAAAGAGAGATTGAAAGAAGAGGTTATCAGAAATAAAATACTTGCAGAGAGGGATAGCTAGAAAAGTAAAAGAGAGAAAGAAAAGAATAAACAAAGGAAAAATAGGAGGGAATGAAATACATTATAAATTATCACAACAGAAAATAAATAAAATAAACTAACCCATAAAATAGAAGCAGATAGAAAAATAAATTAAAAATCAGAATCATACAATTGCTATTTACAAAAAACACATTTGAAGAAGAAAAATAAAGAATAAATGTATGATGCAGAAAAAGCCTTTGACAAAAGACAACACTAATTTCTATTGAAAACTTTAGAGACAAAGGAACAAATGGAGTTTTCCTTAAAATTATAAGTAATATTTATTTAAAACTATCAGCAATTATTATCCTTGATGAAAAAAAGCTAAAAGCATTTCCAATAAAATCAGGCATGAAGCAATTGCTGAACCAAGGCTGTTCAATGGCTTGTACAAGCTTATAAAAGGACAATATAAATAGTAAAACCCCTCAATACAAGTGAAACATTTGGGAAAGTATACCTCTAAACTGCATTTCTCATAAGAAATATTTGCTCAAAAAAAGCCACCATGAAGATAATTTGAGTTTTTACCAAAGTACCTGCTGCTGAGAATGAAAAAAAAAAAAAATGTTTGTTTTTTTTTTTTTAAAGAATTGAAGTCACTCCAAAATAAAGTATGCAATATTCTGATTGATTCCAATTTTCTACCTAAAACTAAGGCCCATTTTAAAAAATACAATATTCATGCTAGTGGCTAGATGGTACAATAGATAGAGTGTTGGGCCTGGAGTCAGGAAGACTCATCTTCATGAGTTCAAATCTGATCTCAGATACTTACTAGCTGTGTGACCCCAAGCAAATCACTTGACCCTGTTTGCCTCAGTATGTATGTAAAATGTATCATGAGAAGGAAATGGCAAATCACTCCAGCATCTTTGCCAGGAAAACACTAAATAGGATCACAAAAAGTTGGCCTCAGCTGAACAACATCAATGCTATATAGTTAGGAATTGTGGAATACCACAGTCTCTGAAGACTTAAATTTCTGAGTCTTCCAAAGGTTGAATAAGAGGCATATGTTGTATGTGAAAATGCTCAATTTCCAAAAATATACTTCATAGAGAAAAATGATAAAAAGGATTCCATCAAACAGATATATGACTAGAAAATAAGGTTGCCTAATAATTCAGAAAGAGTTCCATGTAGGCATCATTTGATTTTTTAAGAAGAAATCTATATTTTGAGTAGACCTTCCATGGAGGATTTATAAGATGTCACTCAATGTATAAAGTAGTGAATGAATTACTATCTGAACCACTGGAGAGCATATTTTGATTGATGAGACCATAAGTCCAAAAAGAGTTCAATAACATTGCCAAATCACATTTTTTCCCTCCTTTCCCCTTTTTACCCAGAAAAAAAAAAGAAGGCTAAAATGCAGAAATGCAGTTTGAAGGTATACTTTTCCAAAATGGTTTACTTATATAGAGGGGTTTTAATGTTTCCTAAGTACTTACATCTTTCACTAAATAACTATCTTTTGAGGTAGACAGGAGAGGTATTACTATTAAAATTTTTATAATTGAAGAAGCTAAAACTTATAGTAATTAAATGGCTTGAACAAGTAATTACACATTACTGATAAATGGCAAAACCCAAACTTAAATCCAGATCCTCTGATTCAAATCCATGATTCCTCATACTGTACAAACTATCTCTCATGAAAAAAACCACTGCACCCCCAACTCCCAAAACACATCAGAAACTGGTTTTCTGAGATAGTCATCATAACCAATGAACATTTTTTGAGTTTATAATGATCTATATTGTCATAATATTAATATAAATAGAACTCATTGCAATTATAAAATCAGATATAATTAAATAACTGTTAGAGTATTTCAGACAGATATAGCAAAAAGTACATAATCAGGCCTGGTTCACTTGCATTATTTTCTTTTAGACTTTACTAAATATTTGTTATAACTTTATGTGTCCCAAAAACAAGTTTAGTATCATACATAACCCAGAAATTCAGAATCAATCCTATTCTGAATAAGCAGCCTTAAAACCTAAAAAAAAATTCATTTTTATAAAAACCATAAATATCGCCATGTGCTTCCTCATTAATATTACTGTTTAGACTGAAATAGCAAACTTAGTTTTATTTCAATGTATAAGCATATCTCTATAATACCCATATATATTATCTAATATGTAATAGACAAAATCACAAATAAATAAAAAATCAACTAAAAAAACCCATTGTTTTTAAGAAGAAAAAAGTCTCCAAATGCCATACAATTTGAAATGTACAAGTTGAAAAAGGATAACATGTAACTATGCTCAGGATCCACAGAACATATATATGTGTGTGTGTGTGTGTGTGTGTGTGTGTGTGTGTATAAATATAAATATGTGATCCTGAATTTTGCTTTGTTTTTAATATAGTGAGACACTGAACATATACTAATATATTGTATGTATTATATCCTTTATATTGTTGTCTATGAACTTACAAATATTTTTATAAAGATATTTCAACATAATTTGTTTCATTTGAAATCCTATGTGTTTGAATTTATGTTTTTTAAAAATATTTTGAGAAAGGGATTATATATTTCAACACTATTCAAAAATCCAAGCTATAAAAAGGTTAGTGATTCCCTGATCTAAAAATAATCTGAAGCTACTTTGATCTTGAATGAGGAATAACTTATAGTGACTAATGAGGCAAAGAAGTAAGCTTATGCCCAGCCTTCTCTAATACCAACAAGGATGTAATCCAACCTATCAAAGAAACCTGAAAATCCCAGAGAACCCAAAGAAAAGCTAGTGGTTTAATGAAATGGTTCTTACCACCAGCACTGATTCTTTCCCTTTCTCAATTGTCAAAATCCAAGAATATAAAAATTAGCCCAAAATTGGGAATAAAGATTATCCAAAGCTATTTTCAAATCACACAGTTTTGAAACTTAATTAAATGCAAGTAGCAATTCTTATTAAAGCCCTTTAATTCAGCACATTCTTAAATTCTTGAGCAGGCAGATTGCCTCCTAACTTTTGGATTAAAAACACTATTTATTTGTTTTTAAATGCTCAAAGATAAACCTCTAGATGCCCGGCTGCATAAACATAATGTCCACTCTACCATCATAACTCTAAGCAAAAAAATATCACTGGGTTAAGAAGAATAAGACAAATTAAATATAAATTAAACATTTCTAATTTTAATGGTATTTTATTATTATTATTAATAGTATTTATTTATATCAACATATAAAAGAATCTTTGTTTAGTAACAAAAATATTTATTGTAAAGGTAACTAGTTTTAGTATGAAATACACCCTTTAATAAAAACCCTTTAAGATCATATAGAATTAATCACATATCTTCAGCATGAAAATCAAGCAATGAGATTAAAATAAAATCAGAATTTCATAGATATGTAACGTTTAAACTAAAAGCTATATTACTCAGGACATAACACTTGAAATCTCTCACTAATTAACACAGAATATAAATAATTTTCTGTTAAATTAAAATAATTCTTTTCTACTGTACCAAAAATCCTATGTCTTTTTGCTATCAGTCGAAGTGCATATTAATACTACAAATAAAATATGAGTAAATGAAAAGTACAAAAATAATTTTTAAATTCTTCATCAGTTGAAAATCAGCATCAACATGAAATGCACTTCTATCAAACAACAATTTAGTAAGAGAATGTAATGTCAGGCACTATGATAAATGCTGGGACTAAGAAAGCAAAATTGAAGTCGTTTCTTCCCTCAAGGAACTTAATCATATAACTTCCTTTTTATTGTAACAGAAATAAGCATTATCATTTAGTCTTAAAATTTTAAATAAATCATATCTAAGACCAATCATAGATGCAGAACAATAGAAATAAAATTTAGGGCGACACTCTACCTGAGACAAGTGAGACGGTGTCTTTCTCCCATGAGACAACAGTGATATATGCCTCCACAGAGGAGGAGATAATGCACTTGAAGACAGCTACATTGCCTCTCATGGTTTTCTGGTCCTCCACACGGACTGTATAAGGTTCCCGTAAAACTAAAATAAAATAAAATGTTACTCTCAGGGAAATATGTTTCTTTTTTTAATATTTTATTTTATTTTATTTAATAATAACTTTATATTGACAGAATCCATGCCAGGGTAATTTTTTTTTACAACATTATCCCTTGCACTCGTTTCTGTTCCGATTTTTCCCCTCCCTTCCTCCACCCCCTCCCCTAGATGGCAAGCAGTCCTATATATGTTAGATATGTTGCAGTATATCCTAGATACAATATATGTTTGCAGAACTGAACAGTTCTCTTGTTGCACAGGGAGAATTGGATTCAGAAGGTAAAAATAACCCGGGAAGAAAAACAAAAATGCAGATAGTCCACATTCGTTTCCCAGTGTTCTTTCTTTGGGTGTAGCTGCTTCTGTCCATCATTTATCAATTGAAACTGAGTTAGGTCTCTTTGTCAAAGAAATCCACTTCCACTCAGAATACATCCCCATACAATGTCGTTGTTGAAGTGTATAATGATCTCCTGGTTCTGCTCATTTCACTTAGCATCAGTTCATGTAAGTCTCACCAGTCCTCTCTGTATTCATCCTGCTGGTCATTTCTTACAAAACAATAATATTCCATAACATTCATATACCACAATTTACCCAGCCATTCTCCAATTGATGGGCATCCATTCATTTTCCAGTTTCTAGCCACTACAAACAGGGCTGCCACAAACATTTTGGCACATACAGGTCCCTTTCCCTTCTTTAGTATTTCTTTGGGATATAAGCCCAATAGAAACACTGCTGGATCAAAGGGTATGCACAATTTGATAACTCTGGGGGCATAATTCCAGATTGCTCTCCAGAATGGTTGGAAATATGTTTCATAATGTATTGATAATTCAATTTTTTTGTTGATAAAAATTTTATGGGCAAATTTTAGCAGTATTTTTTTAAATTAAAAAAATACCTTTTTCAAATTTAAAAGACAAAACACTTTTATATCTCACTGTTGAAATTCAAAATATTAACTGTTTAAAAATAATTTTACATGTGTACTTGAGAAAAGTAACTTTAATGTAACTTATTTGGCTCTGGCATAGTCTATCTAATCTTTTGAGGTGGAAGACAATTATTGAAATGGGAATAGCCTTCCCTAAAAATTAATGATAATATAGTAATGATAATAAATATGCAATTGTTATTCGCATATTCTGTGGATTAGATATTTAAAAAAAGTTTGTAGCAGGAGATGTTTTGATTTTTTAAAATTAAAAATTTTTTGACTTTTGACTAATAAACAAGGAAAATTTCCTCTGGCCATTCCTGAGAAGACTTATTACAATGTTTAGGTCTGGACTGTAAGTCTTATCTAATAAAAACACAAAAAATGTGCTTGAGAATAATCAGGCTGATATAATTCTCAAGAAATGAAGTTTGTTAGTGAGCCTCCTGAACTATTCCAAATATCAGTATGGAGAAATCGGATATGGCTATATGCCAATTCCAAGTACCTTGTCCAAAAGGACAGAGGAGATAGTTCATAAACTGTATTTATGTATCTAGCATAAAGAATTTACATTTTTTCTTAAAGATGAGACTATAGCACTGTATACTGGGAATTGTTATTCACTAGCAATGTTATTTACATTTGCTCTGAATCTTAACTCTTAGCAAGTAAATTCATTCTGACTCTGCCACTAACTAAATGTATGACCCTGAGTAAATCATATAAATCCTCTGAGTATCTATGTATGTAAGAAAGAATTAAGTCTCTCATTGACCTTGACCTCTAAAATTCTATCATTTTGATTCATTGTTTCTAACTTTTTTTCCTAATTGCATTTTTATTTGTTTCAAACAACAAAAATCCACCTTATCACACTCTTACTCCTACCTCATCCCAACTGAAAACAAAAGAAAGACATTATAAACATGTATAATCAATCAAAACAAATTTCCAGATTAGTCATGGCCAAAATGTTTTTGTGTCATTTGGCACTATATTTAATCTCTTCATCAGCACATTGTAACAGGATTTATCATTATTTCTCTGGAATCATGGTTGATCATTATACAGATAAGAGTCCCAAATCTGACAGAGTTATGTGATTTTACCATAATATTGTCATTGAATAAATTATTTGCTTCATTTTGATTACTTCACTGTTCATCAGTTCACATAAGTCTTCCCATGTTTCTCTAAAATCATTATTACCATTATTTCTTAAATTCCAACAATAGCCCATACTGGTAAAGTGAAATGCATTTCTGTTCTCTATATGTATATTCTGCTTGTTCGTACAGATATTTATTTATCTATTATTACTGTTGAGTCATGTCAATCAAGTTTGACTCTTCCTGATCCTATTTAGGATTTTCTTGGCAAATATGCTAAAATAAATTGTCATTTCCTTATTTAATATATACTTGTACATAATTTTGCGAGACAATTTTCCTTAACCTTCCTTTCCCTCTCCTTCCTCCCCAGTATATTTCTTCTCTCTCTCCATTCTTCTTGTAATATCATTGATGCATAACAATCAAGACATAAAACTATCATTCCCAGGCCATATATACTTAGACTAGTTCTGTGATCCCTAATGATTAGGTTTAGAAGGAGTATTTGTATCATCTTCCCATACCAGAATATAAGAAGTTGATTCTTGTTTACTGCTTTATCAGAGTTCATGCATATTTACCATTTTTGTGTTTCTCTTAACTCCCATATTTTAATTTCAAAGTTTCCACATATTTATGGTAGTTCCCATTAAGAATTTTTGCAAGTTTTCTATTTCACAATAGATCCCCACTCTACCCCCATTGCTTTATACTTAGTTTATACAGTAAATTACTTTTGGCATGAGGCAATATCTTTTTTTTTAATACTGTATTCCATAAAGGGAAAGAATATTTAATCCCTCTGCCCTTTGTTGTGGATGCTACTAAACAGTGTGATAGTAGTTCTTCAGCATTTGGATGCTTTTCCCTTGATCTGGAAACTTAGGGAATTTGGCAATGATATTCCTGAGTGTTTTTACTTGAAGACTTTTTTCAGGAGATCATTGATATGTCCTTTCCTATTTCCGATTTTCTCCTTGGGTCTAAGAGAACTGAGCACTTTTTAAAAATTCTTTTAAAATTATGTTTAGAGTATTTTTTTTTCTTTTTGGTCATGGCATGCCATTATTCTAATGATTCTAAAATATTTTCTTCTGATCTGTTTTTGAGGTAAACTTTTTTCCTGTGAGATACATTGCATTTTCTTCTACTTTTTCAGTCTTTTGAGTTTATTGTGAATTCTTTTTTATTTTTCCCTTGAGTTACTGGCTTCTAATTGATCCATTCTAATCTTTAAGGAGTTTGTTGAATTCTTCCATTACTATCAACTTCTTTCCATTTATCCCTCAATTGAACTCATTCCATGTTTAAAAATAATGTATTAAATCATATTTTTAAAAAGCTCTTGCTTTCCAGGCACTCTAGTAGTTGAGTTTGTACACAAGTTGTGTTTTCTCTGAGGCTTTGCATGTAGATGTTTTGTAGTTATCCTTTTTTAAGTTTAGGTCTTGAGCTTCCCTGCCACTATAATAGTTCTTTACGGTGGGATGCTCATTCTTCCTGCCTACTTCTTGGATTTGGACTGAATATTCAGGGTGGGCTCTTCTATGCTTCTAGAGCAAAGGTCTAGGCTGGTCTGGTTGTCATGTTCCCTGAGTATTTATTGAAGATTGAGTTTTTCCATGATCTCCATGTAGGCTGAGGACCTACAATCTTTTAGTACTCTTAAGATAGTGATTCTGGAATTTATTGTATAACCTTTCTGGTTTATACTGCATTAGTTATTAAAGAGAATTCTTCCCTTTATTATTTATACAAGGTTTAATTTGCCAAACTACTTGTATAGTACTACATTAAATTCTGGGTAAGTTATTTTATGAAGATCACTTAGAAGGTAGAAAGGAAAAGAGTGAATAAGATTTTTTTAATGCTCACTATATTACAGGCACTGTGCTAAGCACTTTAAAAATGGTATTTTATTTGATGGAGAGAACTCCAAGAATGACAACCATTCAGAGGTAGGAATTTTGTTCTGACTTCTCTGGAGTAAAATGGTAGAAAGGGGGAATTTGAGGAGAAAGAAGGACTTTCACCAAATAAGAAGGAACTCAAATAGCTCATCAATAAGGAATTTTGACTTATGAAAAAGGTTAGATATTGAAGTTGTTGAGGAGAAAGTTGAAGAAACAGAGGAAAACTTGAAGGACCATTTCTGGGTCTATCGATAATAGTTCCAGGTCTATAGAAGAAAAAGTTTTAAGGCTACAAAGGATATTATCTAGATGTTAAGGAATATAAAGAAAGATATGAGGGTAGGCTGTGACAAGAAATAAGGAAAGTAAGCCTCAGAGTTTAGGCAAGAAATGAGGAATCAAGTCCTAATAGAAATAGGTAGATTTAACTTATAGGTATCACAAAGATTTGGTTGGATAACCCTTATTCCAGGATTATGGTACTAGATAAGTATGGCTTATTTAAAAGAAATGAGATTTTTTTTTTAAACAGTGAGAAACATGATTAAGTGTAATCAGATTTGAAACTGGGGGAAAGCATGGTAGAGAATGTTTGGATGATATCTAACAAAGGGAGAAATAAAATTGATCCTATTATTGGTTGGAGTAAAACAAACTAAACAGAAGAAGCAAAAATAGAAGAATCTGAGGAGAAATAAAAAAAGCATGCCACACACTAACAGAGAAGTAAGGGAAGTCCCAATTATCCAATGATTTGCTGGAGCAATATTTCTCTCTTCCTGTCAAAAGCAACAAAGCTAATAATATTTTTCTTACTATAGTAAAAATTTATCTTTCATAAATTGAAGAAAACAAGGGTGATGTGTATATGAACTAGATTGTTTTCCATGGGGAAAATATTCTTCTCTTAACCACTACCACCTCATTTGTGATAGAAGAGAAGGGAATATTTGCATGTAGCCTGATATGTACCACGTGTTTGGAGAAAACATATCTCACGGGGTTAGAGGAAAGAAAGCAGTGATTCTATGGAATAAACTATTTCTGGGAAAGTTAGCACAGGAGTGATAGGAGACATTTAACAATGAAATTCTGAGTACATACTGGGAAGTAACTCCAATGGCTTTGAAGAGTGTAGGAAACTCATTAGCATATATACACATATATGTATACAGAACATGGAAGCAAGGTCAGACAATAGAGAGTGAATATAACGATATGGTACATTACTCTTTTAGCAATGTATGCCATGCCACATTGTTTTTACAATAGTTTCAGTAATGAGATGAAGTTGCAGAGTAAAGTTAATAAGATCAGAAAAAAAAAACCTGTTTATGTCAGATATATTTGGAGAAAATGGAGGATAAAATAAGTTCAAGAACATTTGCTTGTGGTGGTAGAGCTTCTCAACTCATCTCATTTGGGGGGGATTGCAAAGAAGAATGACTGTACTGGGATTACAGAACAAAAATAACTAACAGAAAAATGATATCCAAGGTAAATGAGGAGATAGTAATATAATACCTAGATGCCTTTAATGAAATTAAGTCCCATATGTATAACATTTTTAGTTATTAAGAGAAATGGTGATGTGATTACTAAGACACTGTCAGTGATATATGAAAGAATATGGAAAATAGAAGAGGTATTATCAGATTGAAAAAGAGCAAGTGTTTATTTAATTTTCGTAAAAGGGGAAAGAACCAAATTATTTTTTGACTTTTATTCTACATTACTGACTCATATTTAACTTTCAGTTCAGTAAAGCCAATTTCTGGGGGAAATTATAGAATAATTCATTAAAAGATAATTTTTAAACATCTATAAAAATAAAAAAATCAGAAATATGAAGTAGCTAGATGGCATATTGGATAGGGTGCCCATGTTGGAGTCAGGAAGACTGATCTCCCTGAGTGCAAATGTAACTTCAAAACATTTATTAGCTGTGGGACTCTGGGCAAATCACTTAAATATTGTTTGCCTCTCAATTTCCTCATCTGAAAAATAAGCTAAAGAAGGAAATGGTATACTATGCCTTTATCATTGCCCAGAAAATCCCAAATTGGCTAACATAGAATTGGACATGATTGCAAATAACTGAATAACAAAGATCAGAAAGAATCAACATGTCATGCCAGAATAATCTCTTTAAAGATTTTGTCATATTACTAAATTAGTAAATGAGAAAAATACTGTGGAGAAGTTTTCCCATTTGTAGCAAATCTTTTGGTAGAATATCACATATTGATATTGTGAAAAAAAACTATAGATATAAGGATTAAATGATAATATAAATCAGATGGATTTATTACTGATCAGATGTCAGACTCAAAGAACAAGTGTTAATAGTTAAATATCAAGATAGAATGCATGACCCATAAAAATACTCAGTGTTTCTCCTTGACTCCATGCTGTTTAACATTTATATCAAAGTTCCAGATAAAGGCATAAATGTATACTCAAAAACCACAAAAAGTCAACACTCTGACAGATTAGAGCATAGCCTAAATCTAATACAACTAATTTAAATAGGAATAAATAGAAAGTGGTCAATTCCAGTAAAAAAAAATAAATTTTAAAAATATGAAAATGAAGAGGCCTGAAGTTTTTTTTTTTTTCTGAAAAATGAAATACGAATTTTCAATAGAATGAAAATATGAATTAACAGTTCAAGAAGGTTAATACAAACTTATATTAAGAGGACCATGGCTTCTGGGAAATAGAAGGTAATCATTTCACTGTACTCTGCACTAATCAAACTTTATCTCATATATTGTGATCAATTCTGGGTACTAAGGTTTTCAAAGAACATTAATAAACCAGAGAATATTTAGAAGACAGAAACAAGTAGGCAAAAGGGCTAAGGCCTATATTTCTAATGCTATATAGGAATTACTTGAATTAACTTGGCAAGTTCACTTTGAGGGGAAGAAAATAAAACTCACAAAAGTGAGTTGTCTCACAGTATCTGAAGAACTGTTATATGGAGGAAGAACAAACTTTGAACTCTTTGGTGCCAAAGGGATGAACAAGGAATAATAAATAGAATGTGAAAATCTTTTTGTTGGGAAAAGGGGCAGCTAGGTGATATAGTTGAAATTTAAAAGAAAACAGATCAGAAAACTATATTGTTTCATCTGAAGAAAAGGAAAAAAGAAAAAGAAGTAGCAATCCCGATCTCAGACAAAGCAAAAGCAAAAAGAGATGTTGAAAGAGAAAAGGAAGGAAACTAACATCTTGCTAAAAGGAACCAAAGTTAATAAAATAATATTGATACTAAACACATATGCATCAATTGATATAGCATCCAAATTCTTAGAGGAAAAGTTAAGTGAGTTGCAAGAAGAAATAGACAGCAAAACCATATTAGTGAAGGACCTCATCCTTCCTCTCTCAGAACTAAATAAATCTAACCAGAAAATTAAAAAAAGAAAGAAGTTAATATGGTCAGTAGAATTTCAGAAAAGTTAGATATGACAAGTCTCTGGAGAAAATTAAATGGGGATAGTAAGGAATATATTGTTTTCTAGCAGGTACATGGCACCTATACAAAAATTGATATATTAGGCTATAAAAGTCTCAGTCAGATACAGGAAGGCAGAAACATTAAATACATCATTTTCAGATCATAATACAATTAAAAATTACATATAAAAATAACCATGGAAAAATAGACTAAAAATTAATTGGAAACTAATTAATCTAAATCATAAAGTATGAGTAGGATCAAACAACAAATCAGAAACAATAAATAACTTCATTCAAGAGAATGACAATAAAGAGAAAATACACCAAAACTTGTGGGATGCAGTCAAAGCAGTTGTTAGGGGACATTTTATAGTACTAGATAGTTACATGAATAAAACAGAGGAAAAGGAAATCAATGAATTGGACATGTAACTGAAACAACCTAGAGAAAGAACAAATTAAACTCCCCCAATTAAGTACCAAATTAAAAACTTTGAAAGTCAAAGGAGAGATTAATAAAATTGATAGTGAGAAAACTATTGAGCTATTAAATAAAAGATGTCAGGTTCTCAAATAATAAATGATCAAAAGAGAAAAACAATTTTCACTTGAAGCAACCATCGCAATCTATAGCCATATGATTAGAGTCATATAGCTCTAACTCACTACTGATTAGAAGAATTCAAATTAAAATAATTCTGAAGGACTATCGCATACCTATTAGATTAGCTAATAGTAAAGAAAAGTAAAATGAAAATGGTGGAGAGGATGTGGGGAAAATGAGTCATTAATATTCTGTTGGTAGAGTTATAAACTGATCCAACCATTCTTTAGAGCCATTTGGAACTATGACCAAGAGGCTTTAAACTTGTCTATAACCTTTGACCCTGCAATATCACTACTGGGTCTGTATCCCAAAAAGGAAAAAAAAAAGGAAAAGATCTATATGTACAAAGAATGTTTATGGTTGTTCTTTTTTAGGGGCAAAGAACTGGAAACTGAAGGAATGCCAATCAATTTGTGAATAACTGAACAGACTGTGATATATAATTAAGATTGAATACTTTGTTCTCTAAAAAAATGATGAGAAGGGTGTTTTCAGAATAACCTGGAAAGACTTCCATGAATAGATACAAAGGGAAATGTACTATATATATACTAACAATAATGTAAGATGATCAGCAGTGAATAATATATATATTCTCAGCAATGGAATGATCCAGGACTATTCTGAAGGACTTACGGTGAAAAATGCTATCCATACCCAGAAAAAGAACTGATGGTGCCTGAATAGAAATATGCTTTTCCCCTTTTTTCCTTAAGGTTTTTTTTTTTTTTTGATCTATGTTTTCTTTTACAACATTATTAATATGGAAATGTTTTGCATTATTGCATATGTATAGACTATGTTGAATTACTTTCATTCTTAATGAAAGGTTGGGATAGGGAGAAAAAAAGGGAAAGAATCTGAAACTCAATTTTAAAAATACATGTCAAAATTCTTTTTACATGTAACTGGGGGAAAATACTAAAATAAAAGAAGACAGAGAAGCCAACAGATAGAGATGAGAAGAGACAGAATTCCAGGCATGTGGG
Source organism: Antechinus flavipes (assembly GCF_016432865.1). Classification (NCBI taxonomy): domain Eukaryota; kingdom Metazoa; phylum Chordata; class Mammalia; order Dasyuromorphia; family Dasyuridae; genus Antechinus; species Antechinus flavipes. The sequence goes on along the minus strand of NC_067400.1, from coordinate 242,227,649 downwards.
ATAGCCAGAGATCATGTCCAATGGAAAGATAGAGTGTTTACTTATTGGAATAGAAAGGAACCCAGTGTCACTGGCTAAAAGAGTACATAGTGAAGATTATAGTGTTAGAAGACTGGAAAGGTAAGGGAGGCTTAAGTTATGAAGAGCTTTGAATGTCAAATAAGATTTTTGTATTTGATAATCAATAGGAGTTATTAGGGAGCCACTATTGTTTTGAGTAGGTTTGGTGCTGTGATCAAACTGTACTTTAGCAAAATCATTTTAGCAACTGAATGGAAAATGGATTGGAATGAGGAGAGATTTGAGACAGGCAGATCCACTAGAAGGTTACTGCAATAATTAGTTCAGGCTTGAGGCAGTAAGGGCCTTGTATCTAGTGGTAGCAATGTCAGAGGAGAGAAAGGAACATGATTGAGAAATATTACAAAGATTTTATCAACAAACCTTGGCAAGAGATTGGATTAAGAGATAGTGAGGAGTTGAAGATATTTTCTAGGTTGTAAATCTGTAATAATGAAAGGATAATAGGATTGCCCTTTATAGCAATATAGAAGTTAAGAGTGGACATTAGTTTAAGGGAAAAGGTAACAAGTTTTGTTTTGGACATGATAAACTTAATAAGTATACTTGGCATCTAGTTTGAAAGATCTTAAAGGCATTTAGAGATGAGAGGATGGAAGTCAGGATATAAGTTTGAACAATTAAATTTGAGAATCATCAGCAGAAATGGTAATTCAATTCATGGGGGTTAATGAAAGCAAGTGAAAAGAGGAGCATGCCCAACAGAATCTTGAGACCTGTACTTAGAATGTATGAATTAGATGAGGATCCATCAAAAAAGACTTAGAAGGAGTCTAAGAGTCTAAGAATCAGAAAGATAAAAGGAGAATCAGGAGAAAATAGTGTCATGAAAACCTAGAAAGAAGAGAGTATCAAAGAGAAGAGGGTGAGCAACAGTTTCAAAGACTACAGAGAGGCTGAGGACAAAGTCTTTGGATTTGTTAATTAAGAGATCATTGGTAATCTTGGAAACTAGTTTATAAGGGATTAAGGAAAATAGGAGAGAAAACTATGCATCTATTATAAATGGCATTTTCAAAATTAGCTACAGTGATAAGATTATAAGACAATAATTATCATAGAAAGAAGGAACAAATAGGGTTTTCAAAGGACAATATGTTTGTAGACAATAGGAAAGTAGTTAGTAGACAGTGTAAGATGGGAATGAGGAAGAAGATAGTGTCAGCATATAAGCAATATGAAATGAAGAGAGCAAATGACCTCATTTTTCCCAATAAAATATAAAGTAGTGTTTTCTCAGCTGACAGGATTGGGGGAGGAAATCTATGAGAGGTCAAAGGAGATGAAAATCATTGTAGGGATCAAGGGAGATGATAGGTATAGAACTTTGCAAATACTGAAATGCTATATATGCATGGTAATTCTTTTTTTTTTCCTTTCTATTAGCCTCCTCTTTTCCTTTCCCCTTTCTCCTCCTTTTTCCCTATAGGATGAGATAAGTTTCTATATCAAACTAAATATATTGGATATTCTCTCTTTGAGCCAAATCTAATGAGATTAAGGTTTACACTATGCTCATCCTCTTCCTTTTTTCTTCCTCAACTGTAATAAATCTTTTTTTCTCTTCATATAATATAATTTACCCCATTTTACCTCCCCTACCCAGTTCTTTCAGTACAATCTCTTCCCCGCCCCCCCCCCAATTTTTATATCATCACAATAAGGTCAAATTATACTTACACCGTCTAAGTATACCCCTAACAAAGATATAGTTCTCAAGAGTTAAACATATAACCTTCCCATATAGAAATATAAACTTTTTAAGCTTTAAAAAATAATTTTCCTTCCCTTATTACCTTTTGATGTTGCTCTTAAGTTCTGTATTTGAAGATCAAATTTTCTGTTCAGATCTAGTCTTTTCACCAAAAATAAATTAAAATCTCCTATTTCATTAATATCCCTTTTCTCCCTGAAAGATAATGCTTAATTTTGCTGGACAGTTGATTCTTGGCTACAGTCCAAGCTCTTTTACTTCCAAGATATTATATTCTAGTCCCTTCAATCCTATAAAGTAGAAAGATATAGGTCCTGGATAATCCTTAATATTTGAATCTTTTTTTTTTCTGATTGCTTGAAATATTTTCTTCTCGATCTGACAATTCTGGAATTTAGCTACAATATTCCTTGGAGTTGTCATTTTAGGGTCTCTTTCAGGAGATGATCGATGGATTCTTTGAATGGTTATTTTACCCTCTGGTTTTAAGACATCAGAGCGGTTTTCCTTGATGATTTCTTGAAAGATGTCATCTAGCCTCTTTTTTTTTCATCATAGTTTTCAAGTAGTCCAATAATTCATAGATTGTCTCTGTTGGATCTATTTTCCATGTAAATTATTTTCCCAATGATGTATTTTATATTTTCTTCTATTTTCTCTCTTTTTTTGTTGTTGTTGTTTTGTTTTACAGATTCTTGATGTCTCATTGAATCATTCACTTCCATTATGATTAATTCCAGTTTTTAGTGAATTACTTTCTTCAGTTAGCTTTCTTATCTCCTTTTGCATTTGAACAACTAAAGTTTTAAACGAGTACTTTTGTTCACTGGATTTTTTTTTTCCATTTCACAAATTCTGCTTTTAAGGAGTTGTTTTCTTTTTCCATTTTGCAAAAATTATTTTTTAAGGAATGATTTTCTTCAGAAAATTTCTGTGTTTCCTTTTTTGAAGCTCTTATTTCCTTTCCCAATTCCCCAATCTCCTTTTTATGATCTTTTTTAATTCTTCCAAAATAGCTTTTTGAGTTGGATAGTAACATATCACCTTTTATGGCTTCTTCTGAAGATGTTTTTCCTTTAGCATCCTCAAGAGTTGAGATCTTTTTTGCTCATTTTTAAGTTGAGGTCTGCCCGTAAGGAAAAGGGGAGATTGTCCCAAGCTTCCTCTACAGACAATAGAAGCTTTCCACTGCCTGGAGCCAGTACTGTCAGCTTTCTTCCTGTGCTGAGTGGGCAGGGCCAAGTTCCATGTCTCACTATTTACCTTCTGTAGTTGTGTTGGAGGTTTCACAGCTAGTTTGCTGATCCATTGACTTCTGAACCAGGGCAGAGTAACCAATGGTGCTGTATTTTGGCTAAACTTACCACTAGATTCCCTTGGCCTCTCCACCCTGGTCCTCCCAGCATTAGGCCAAGTCTTCCCCATGCCCAGTTGAAACAAAACTTTCCTGAAGTTGTTCCAAAATATCTTCTTCTGGAAATGTTACATTCCAGATATTTGTGAGTTCTTCCACACCATTCAGAGGCTTGATCTGGTGTTAATCTAAAGGAAGTCAGAAAGAGCTCAGACAACAACCTGTCTACTCTGCACCATTTTGGCTTCACCCTGCTAAGTTTTGTTTTTTAAACCTTCATAATAATTAGAGCTATCTAAAAGTGAAATGATTAAATCAAAATATGTGCCTCCTTTCCTAAGAGGTCTTCAGGAAGAAATTGGAGATAATTTGTTAGATATTTCATAGTGGGAATCCTTTTTGTATATGAACTGAACTAGACACTTGCTGAAGCCCTTTCTTAACTCACAAATTCTGTAGTTATTGTGATTTAAGGATAAAGAGAATATAAATTCAGTAAGTAGAAATACAGAAATTTGATGTAGTAGGTAGATAAGTGAAACTAATAGAAAATTCATGTAATAAAGGAAAGGTAAAGTATTACTGTGGAGTTGTTGACACTAAGGAATGAGAATAGAATGAGCTTATCAAGTAATTAAGAAATGATAACTGATAATTAAAGTATTACCACATATTACAAAATTTGGGGAAAGCAACAGAAGACTATATGGGCACTGTTTTTTTTTACTCACTGTTGTCTATTGAAGGTAAAGGGTGTAAAATAGAAAAAAAAATTAATTGACAAAGTCTGTCTCTTTCAAGTAGACCAAAGATGAGGCTATAATCCTGGAAAATCTAAAGCAGGATGTTAAATAGATTCCTAGATATAGATTCTTTTAACCCTGTAATACCCATATTTTTGAAAGTCAAATAAAGACTACCTAAATATAAAAGTCAACAAGGGGTGACCAAAATAAGTGACTTCTAGACTTCTGGACTTTTAAGTTCACCAAAGAAGTAACTCAATGTGCTAATTTTGAAAGGCAATTCCTTGGTTGCCACTGGGCACTAGTTACTACTGAACAAATGTATAATTAATTTGTATCCAAAATTGCCTTTTATAAATTGAGTGATACAAGACATTCTCTTTAGCAAGGTAGATAGAGCATAGTGGGCTCTTTTTTATTAAATGGAAATTTACACAAATTTTAGTGTAATTCTGAAATGGGGGATAACAATTCCAGAGAGTGAGATTTTGGTCTAGACTCAGGTGCCATGACTTCTCTACTGACTCAGTGTGTTCCAACTTACAAGAATTTATCTCATTATTCCAAGAATGTCAGTACATTTAGTGTACTGATAACTCCAACTTCTAGAACTAGGCATGCTTAACTGGATTTTAGTAGCTATTAATCAAGTAATGTGGAATAACCTGGGAATAGGGGTCCTGATAAGTCCTACCAGTAGCCTACTCTTCAGGCTGGATGGCTGACATATGAAAAAACCTTGAGGCATGAGGCAGAAAAGTTATACATCTGTACTAATGACCAGGCCAAAGGCTAGAAAGTACAGTAGTAGATAATAAAAATCTCTATCTTTGGCATCAGCACCAATGGAAAACTATTGTCAGTGCTTTATATTATATATACTAGTTTAATAGACACTTCAGCACTCTTCAGAGATGAATGCTAACAGTCAGGTTGGAGTCAGTACAAGAATAGTAAAAGTTGTGGAGTACAATCCATTGAATATGAATATTGAAGTGATTTATGTTACAAGCAATAGAAAATCACAGAAGATTTTTTAAATATCTTGTAAGCAGTTCTAGGGTGAAGGATTCAAGATCCAAACCCAGTTTTTTCAGGTTCTAAGATCAGGGATATCTCCTACTATGTTGTTTTGTGAATATAAATATTAGAGTGATTTTTGTGATATGAATTAGATGATCTTTTGCTTGAGATAGTTCCATACAATCCCTTTAACTAAGAACAAGGTGATTTTTCCTGTACATCCGGACTCTTTGTACCAACCAGAGCTCCTATCTCACTCAACTGGTCTTGTAATCTTACCCAACTGATACTTTCTCATCTCCGGACAAAAAGTTTTTCCTACTATATATTCAACAGCCGAATTATTATGCACCTTACTTCTCAGATCAGGTGCTCAACTTCCTACAAGCCATATAAATGATAAATCAATGTCAAATTAAGAAAAGAAAAGATCTCTAGCACTATCTATGATTGTCTCCAAAAAAAATTTCTAGATAAGTACAAACTTTTTTTTTTATATAGTTCAAACTGAATTCCTCTGATCTTTTTTTTTTATTCCTTCCCCATTGCAGTTGCCAATACCTTAAGGTCCTTACACTTCCAGAAAACTCTGTATACCCTAAAGAAATGGCTCATTTTCTTCAATTGTCAGGTTCCCCTTCCTCTGAGATAAATTTAGATAACTCTTTTCAAAGAAGAGTTAGGAAACCTTGGGAAAACAGCTTGCTTTATAATACTATAAAGGAGGTAAAATTTTAGCTAATATAACTATGATGGAAGTGCATTTATTTGGAAGAAAGGAAATTTTCTAGCTGACTTGGTGATAAGTTTGAGTTCTTAAATGGGAGATAAAGGAGAGATCTTAGTTAGCCCTAGGGAAGAAGTGGGAAACCCCTCCACACGGTCTATAAGGGACAAAGTTTTTACATAAACCACTTGATAAGATTTTCAGAGTCCTGGAGAAGGTTTGAGTAGGTGAGCCAGGGAATGATCATTATATCCTTTTTCAAAGAGGACCAAAATGACATCAGTATTTTGGGAGTCAAATGTGTATGACTGTGGCTGTGAGACCCATACTACCTCAGGAGGATAGATGAACATTTGGAGTTGAGATGGCTTAAATTTGCACATTTCATGTTTATTTTGAGCTATTGCAATTTTGCTTTGCTCATAAAATACAGTTCTTTGATGAGCCTGTGCCAATGTCTTTCATGTTTCAAAATCAATTCCAAATATCTTTAGAGAGACCTTAAAAGTGTTCTTATATTGCTTCTTCTGATCTCCATGTTAGTGCTTGTCATCTGTGAGTTCTCTATAAAATAGTCTTTCAGGCAAACATATTTGCCTAATAAGATGACCAGCCCTCTGGTGTTGCACTCTTTGTATTAGAATTTGAACACTTGACAATTCAACTTAAGAAAGGACCTCAGTATCTCATAACTTATCTTGCCAAGTGATCTTCAGAATTTTCTTTAGACAATTCAAATAGAAGTGATTCAATTTTCTGCCATGGTGCTACTATACTGCTTCACAGGCATACAACAATGTAGGTTAGCACAATGGTTTGATAGATCTCCAATTTGGCAGGTAACCTATTACTTCTTCTCTCCTATACTTGATTTTGAAGCCTCCCAAACACTGAGGTAGCTCTAATAATACATGCATCAACTTTATCATCTATGTGCACATCCCTGAAAAGCATACTGCCAAAGTAAATTAATTTACCCACAAAATTCTAAATTTCTCTGTTTGCCATGATGAATAGTTCCATTTATGCATGATGTCATGCCAGCTGATGGAGAAGGTATATTTTCCTGGTATTAATTGTAAGTCAAAATTAACACAAGCAGAAGAGAATCAATCCCTACTTTGTTGCATTTCAGTCTCAGAGGCTTCATTGACTGCACAGTTATATGTAAAAAACTGATGCACCAATTCTCTTTCCACTTTAATCTTGGCTTTTCAAGTTAAATAATTTACTGTTGGTGCAGTAGCTGACCTTGATGCCGTTTTTGTCCTCACTGAAGATATCTGACAACATTGCAGAAAACATTGTGCTAAAAAGCATAGGAGCAAGCACACAGGCTGCTTCATTCCCTGGGGGAGAAGGAGGGGGTGGTCAGAGGATAGTGAGTAGGTTGCAGTATTAATTTAGATTCCAAGGAAGCATGCATGCAAGAGATTTATGACTTTTTACTATAGATTCATATTTATTATAAATAATTCTAATGAAAAGTAATGATTTGTTGATTTGCTAGAAGTATCATCTCTAATATGGCCCTGATGTCCCTGGTACTATTTCTGTTCATTAACTTATTATTAACACCTTATGTTGAAACCCACTGAAATACAAAGAAGTGTAGAGTAACATCTATCACAATAAACAGATTAATAAAATTTGAGATTTACTCTTTCCAGAAGAAAGAATAAAAATCTAGGATTTCTGGTTTTTGTTTCTTCTATTTCTATTCTTTTTTTCTTAATGGTGACCTTTGCAGGGAGAAAAAGATGTAATGATTTTTTTTCTTTTCCCAAAAGGTTTGTCCAAAAAAAAGCACTGAAAGTATTTAAATGGTGGCAGGTCCCCTATAATATCTTTAGGATCCTGCCTCTATGGGAGTGGTATGTAATAAAACCAGGGTTCCCTTATTTTTTTTTTTTGCAAAAGGGATTAGTTTTCCCTAAAAAAAAAAAAAAAAAAAAAAGGAACATATCCTTGGAAAATGATTGATCATTGTTTCACTTGACACAGCTTCATATTTAGTTTAAGGCATAAAAAATCTGGATTTTTTTATGTATATATATATGTGTGTGACTAGGTGGTTGACTAAAGCTCTCACAAATCACTAAACAATGTTCTCTGCTGATAAGATGAGCTTCAATGTGGAGATAATGGTGATTGCATTGAAAAAACTTAAGTGCCACTTGTATGTGTAATATATCTTTATTCTGTTAGGGCAAAGTAAACTTTTTTTTTATTAACTGTTCAAAAACTTGTGGGTCTCTCATTTTGTTCTAATATTAAATCTGAACTAACAGAATTCTGGCTGTACCTAATAATTAACACCATGACTCCCAGTTCTCAGTGTTGCACTTTCCCATCTATTAAATGATGTTGGGGGCAGCTAGGTGGCACAGTGGATAGAGCACCAACCTTGAAATCAAAGTTAGAATATGGCCTCAGACCCTTGATATTTCTTAGCTGTGTGGCCCTGAGCAAGTCACTTAATCCCCAATTGCCTTACCAAAAAAATAAAAACTGAAAATAATAATGCTGATGTGTATATCTATTAAAAAGAAAAAAAAAGTTTAATTTCTTAATTTTCTCTTCCAATTAAAAATCCAGCCAGAGTTTCAAATATTAAAATGTATTATCAAATTCAAAAGGAAGTTGCTATAGTTGCACCTGTTCTAATAATGTTTTAATCTTGTTCATATATCATTTTGCTTTCATCAGATTAAGATTTGTTTTAAAATACATAATAGTGCACTTACATGTTAATTTGAATACAAATCTAAAATCATTTAAGAGTTTAATTCTTATGTAGTGCCATTTTTATGTTGCTTCTTTTAGGTACAATACTTTTCTGGTTTTCTTAAAGATATGCTTCTAAAGATCTAAGAAAACAATTCCAATGTATCCTCAGTCAAAATGAAGTAGTAGAAATGACCACCTAGCAATATCAATCACATTCTTCCTTTTCTCTCCTTGTAACAAAACTACAAGTAGCAAATTATAAACATTCCATATTTTATGTACATATTGTAATTTATTCAACTGCTGCCATAATTGCAACAGAAATTAAATCCATGTCTATTTTGTGATAGCTTTTTAGAAGATATGACATTCTTTGTGATATTACATACTATATAATCCAAATGAGACAGTGTACTTTTTTATGCAATGTTTCAGAAACAACATATAGAGTGGATAAAGAGTTTACCTTTGAATAAGAATATTGTAAGGAAAGTTCTCACTTCTGACACAAAGTAGTTATGTGTTAGTTATAAAAGATCATTTAATTTCTCAAAGCCCTAAGCAAACTCTATAAGACTCATAGAGTCATGAGTTGTTGATCTGCATTAGTAGAGGAATGTTGGAAATAGGAATTCTCTGGTACCTAACCAAGAAAATTACAGGCATAAATTGAAAAAAGAAAAAAAAATGATTGATAGATTATGTGCTCAATTTGTATTCTCCCAAAGTCAAAAGAAAGTAAGGAAGATTGCATTCAAACCCTTTACCCTATCCACACACAGCATTTTGGCAGGACCTTCTATGGCAAACTTATGGGAAGGCATAGAGAAGAATAATAGAATGTGGGAAGCTATGTAAGAATATCAATCTTCATTACTGCAAAGAATATCCATAATGATGAGTTCATGTTTTCATTTGAGTATTCATTATTTCACCATGTTTGTTTTCCCATTTGTATTTATAAGGTATACATATATATACACATATATACATATATGTACATGTGTGTATCATAGATACTCAATACTCTAGTCTTTAACTTGCTTCTCAACTCACTAATCATATAGTAAAAATAAATTGTAGAATAGAAGAAAATGCAAATGTTTGTTCTTACCAGCCTTAATGTGGACATCCTGGCTTCTGATTTTCCCTGAAGGATTTTCAGCTGTGCAATAGTAAGTGTTATCATGGATTAAGGTACTAAAGCTTGAAGGGGGGAAGGGGAAAATTTGGAGAGTGCCATTGAGGTGGACGTGGCGGATCCCTGGAACATCGTAGATCTCCTCGCCCGTTGCTAGATACCATCTGAGTGTCACAGGTGGGATCCCTGCTGCAGGACAGGGAACCAAAGTCCCTGTGGTGCTTGCAAACACTACCTCTTGCAAAGATGCATTGACAAAATACAGACTGGAATGTAGATCTTCACTGACAACTGCAAAGGAAAAAAAAATGACAGTTAAATACATATCCTTAAGGCCTTTAACTGGGGACATTTTGATATGCTACACTGAAAGCGTTGTAGAGGCTATAATCCTGACATTGCTCAAATGTTTCCTTTTTTTTCCTTCACATACTCTAGCTTAGACTTCCTTCACCTCTTACTGCACTGTTATAACAGTCACCAAATTGTTCTATTCCAAGACTTTGCCCTTTCTAATCTATCATATACATAATTTTCAAAATAATCTTCCTGTTACATAGGACTGATCAAGTCATTCAACTACTCAAATGCAATCAGTTGGTTCTCTGTTGCCTAGGAGATAAAATTAAAAACTCTAATCTGTCTCTAACCTCTTTCATACTTTCTTCATATACTGTGACTTTCAGAAGAAAACAGCAATAACAACAAAACCCTTAGTATTTCCATTACTAAATTCCCAAAATTTGTATTTCGTTTTCTCTGTTTTAATTCAGGATATCCCTTACATTTATAAAGTACTGTCTTTTCACCTGAACATATTAGAACTCTTAATTTTCTTCAAGGCTCACTTCATATGAAACCTCCTATATGAATTCATTCTTAATTCTCTTAGTTGTATGTCCCCTTTTTCAAATTTCTTTTAATTTACTCAACTATGTTTATGTTCTATCTTCTCCAGTAGAATTCAAGTTCTTTGAGGACAGAAACTATTTTTTTATCACTTGCATAGACTAGATACTTAATAAATATTTGTTGTATTGAATCAAAAGTTATTATAATGAAATAAAAAGGTTAAAATGAAAAAAATAATAATTTCAAAAACCAAGGACAGGGATTAGTATTAGATAATTAGATGTCAGCATCATTTTACCTTGAGTTCATAGACACTATATGTGTGTGTGTGTGTGTGTGTCTATATATATACAGTCAATTTCTGGATTTTTTCCTGACAATTTATAGAATGCATTCAAAAAATCTTAAACAAAAAAATTATTATTGAATGAAACTACTGAAAAATATAAAATATTTTTATAAATATATATAATATATAAATATATAATAATATAAATATCTACAAATATATATATATAATTTATAAATAAATAAAATATTATTAAAAAAAATAAAATAAAACATACAAATAAATCAAATTCTTATGTCAGATATTTAAATAAAACAAAACAAACCTTATACAAATTATGTAATACCTCATAAAATTATAAAAATGTTTCAGTAGGTATTATACACCACTTGAAAGGAAATACACAGAACCACACAAACATACAAGATACTAATTATGAATGTGGAAAGAAGAACTTTTCACTAGGAATTCTCCTTTTTAAAGAGAGATTAGAATGAGAATTCTTTTATTTTTTAAGTCTCATTTTAGCAGCTATTATGGTAAAATGTAAGATTCTCCCTTCTCAAAAAAGTTAGAGCTAATTATTCAAGTAATTGCTCTTTAGCCAATAGAGAGTTTTCTGTAAATGGACTTAGGCACCAAGAACATATTTTGAAGTCTGAAGAGACTAAATGTATAAAGTAGACATTACCTTTAAATATAATTAAGTCTAATATTTAAACTAATCTTCATTGAACAAGACTGTTTTTTTTAATCTGGACAGTGTCCATCACATTGTATCATTTGTCTAAGAAAGTAATATTTTTAAAATTGGACACAAAAATTTAAACTCTTATTTTTCTGAAGTATTTTCTAATTATTTTAATATCTCTCAGATAGCAGATTAGAAAGCCAACAGATTAGTACAACCTAACTCCCATGAGTAATAGATGAAAAATTAAAGAAGAAACCATAGTCAGTCATTTTTCCAGCTGAAAATCACAAATGTGATCTTTAGGCAAATGAAAAGGGCAGGAATTTTGGACCTATGGAATACAGATGAGCAAAATTACAGATTTACTGTGTTGAGTTTTCAGTGCAGCTACTCAGAGCAGATTCTGGACTTGGTCCCCTGCCCAGGAAAACAGCATAATTAGTTCTTCAAGAAAGGCTGGGATTACTGACTCAGATCTTCAAAATCTCTCATATAAAGCAGAACAAATTTCTAGAAGAACGACCAATCAAACAAACAAAAACAAATAAGTAAATATTATGAGGCCAAGGATGTGTCAAATACCCTGCAGTAGAGACCAACTCCAAAATACCTATATCCAAAATACCTATAGATATTTTAATTAAAAACATATCTTTCACACAAGACCACTTAAATGATTATTAAAAGAAACAATGCAAGAGTTTTTTTGCTTGTTTGTTTGTTTGTTTTTAAGAGAATAGCAAGGTCAGGATAATATCTGAACAACCAGTAGAAAATGGAGAGAGAATTAAAGGATAGGAAATGAAAACAATAGAGAAAAGAATTAATAAGAAATGAAAGTTGTGGCAAAGAGGAGTGGGGAAGATAATTAACAATTTGGAAAAAGTAGTACAAAATGTTACCTAAACATCAGAAGTCAATAACTCTATGGAACAAAAAAAAAAATGATAAAACTAAATGAAAACATTGGAAAAAATAGAACAAGATATAAGAATCAATCAAAAAAAAAAATCCTGGAAAACAGATTAAGGACAGATAATTTAGAATTATTAGACTACTTGAAATTCATGACCAACAAAAGAACATGAATTTCCACTTTCAAAAAATTATGAGCGAGTGGAACCAAGGTGTGGAGAGGACACCCATTTCTTTTTAACCTTTTCCAATGACCCTCAACTAATTAGCAAATTCAGCCTCTGAATTAGTTCTGGATTGGCAGAATCAATGAATATTGGGAGTGCAGCAAATTACCAGCAGATCATTTTGAAGATCACCAGAAAAGATCTCTTTCAGTGAGATGCAGAAGGAGGTGGCCAGGCGCAGACAGGCAGAGATGGACGCCAGCACATGCTGTGCAGACCCAGAGTGGGGTACAATCTCTGTTGGTGATGCAGACCTCCCCTCCCCCATGGAGAATCTACGAGGAGGAATCCACACCAGTATTGGCTAATCTGCCTGATTGCAAGCCAGTAGATCAGTAGAGAAGTTATAAAACTTCCAACACAAACACAAAAGATAAATAATGAACCCCAAAACGCTGAAGTCTTGATGGGACCTGGCCATGCCCACCCAGCACTCAGAGTAAGTCAACACTGACCCAGCACAGCTACAGCCACTTCAGAACTATTAGAGGAAGCTTGGAAAACCTCCCTTGCCATAAATCCTAACAGTTTCAAAGTTCTGGCACATAACAATGAATGACCTCAATGAGACAACAAGAATCAGTCAAGCAAAATTTTAAAATGAAAATAGAACAAAATATAAAATACCTACTTGGGAAAACATCTGACCTGGAAAATAGATCTAGGAGAGACAATCTAAGTATTATTGAACTCTTTGAAAACCATGATGAAAAAAGAGCCTAGACACTATTTTTCAGAAAATCATCAAAGAGAACTGCCCTGATGTCATAGAATCAGAAGATAAAATAACCATTGAAAGAATTCACCAAATACCTCCTGAAAGAGAGTCCACAATTAAAACTCCAAGGAATATAGTGGCTAAATTTAAGAACTATCAGACTAAAGAAAAAATATTACAAGCAGCCAGAAAAAAAAAATTCAAATACCAAAAAGTCACAATAAGGATTACCCAGGATCTAGCAGTTTCCACCTTAAAGTATCGAAGAGCCTGGAATCTGATATTCCAAAAGGCAAAGGAACTTGGAATGTATCCAAGAATAAACTACCCTGCTAAACTAAGCATTTTTTTCCCAGGGAAGAAGATGGGCATTCAGTGAAACAGATAAATTCCATTTATTTCTGATGAAAAGATCAGGGCTAAACAAAAAAGAAAAATGACCTCCAAATATAGGACTCAAGAAAAGCATAAAAATTAAAAAGAATTCTTGAGAATTGTATTTCTGTTATGGGTATACATAGAGAATACATGTATAATTTGATTTTATTGTTATAATATAAAAAAGGAACTAGAGGAAGAAAGAGGATTGTACCAGAAAATGTGGAAAATGGAGGTAAAAAGAGGGAAGCTATGTCTTACGAAAAGGCAAAGGAAACATATTTGAGGGAAAGAAGGATGAATATTGTGTGAATCTTACTCTCATCAGATTTGGCTCAAAGAGAAAATATTAGACATATTTGGTTTGCAGAGAAACTTCTGTCATGTTATAATAGATAAGTGGAAGAGGAAAGGTGAAAAAGGAAGGAGGAGGGACTCTAAATGGAGAGGGAATCTATGGGGGAGGACTGCTTGAGGCACACGGTGCTCTTAAGTTAAATATTGGGGAGGAAGGAAAAGTAAAAAGGAAAGAAAAAGTATAATCTGAGAATAATAAGATGGCAGGAAATATAGAATTAGTAGTTTTAACCATAATGTGAATGGGGTGAACTCTCTCATAAAGCAGAAGTGGATAGCAAACTGGATTAATAGCCAGAATCCTACAATATGTTGTTTAGAGTGATAAATACAGAATAAAGGTAAAAAGGCTGGAGCAGAATTTATTATGATCAGGTGAAGTAAAAAAAAAAAAGTAGGGATAGCCATCCTGATCTCAGATCAGGCAAAAGCAAAAATTGATCTAATTCAGAGATAAGGAAGGAAACTATATCTTGATAAAGGGTACCACAGATAATGAAGCAATATCAATAATAAATATATATGCACCAAGTGGTATAGCACAGAAATTACTAAAGAAGAAGTTAAGAGAGCTGCAAGAAGAAACAGACAGCAAAACTATAATAGTGGGAGATCTCAACCTTTCTCTTTCAGAACTAGATAAATCAAATCACAAAATATATAAAAAAGAAGTTAAAGAGGTAAATAGAATACTATAAAAGTTAAATATGATAGATCTTTGGAGAAAATTGAATGGAGACAGAAAGGAATACACTTTTTTTTCCTCAGTATTTCATGGAACCTATACAAAAAATTGATCATATATTAGGATATAAAGATCTTAAAATCAAAGGCAGAAATAATAAGTGCGGTTTTTTTCAGATCATGATGCAATAAAAATTATTTTCAATAAAAAGTCAGGGGAAAATAGACCAAAAAGCAATCGGAAACTAAATAGTCCCATTCTAAACAATGAATGGGTAAAACAGCAAATCATAGACACAATTAATAATTTCATCCAAGAGAATGACAATAATGAGACAAAATACCAAAATTCATGGGATTCAGTCAAAGTAGTAATAAGGGAAAATTTTATATCTCTAGAGGCTTACTTTCATAAAATAGAGAAAGAGATGATCAATAATTGGGCTTGCAACTAAAAAAGCTAGAAAAAGAGCAAATTAAAAATCCCCAATGAAATACCAAACTTGAAATTCTAAAATAAAAGGAGAGATTAATAAAATTGAAAGTAATATATATATATATATATACACACACATATAATGAATAAATACAATTAAAAGTCAGTTTTATGAAAAAAACAACAAAATAGATAAACCTTTAGTAAATTTGATTAGAAAAAAGAAAGAGAAAAATCAAATTTTTAGTCTTAAAAATTAAAATGGAGAACTTTCCACTAATGAAGAGGAAATTAGAGCACTAATTAGTAACTTCTTTGTCTAACTTTATGCCAATAAATTTAATAACCTAAGTGAAATGGAGGAATACCTACAAAAATATAGATTACCCAAATTAACCAAAAAAAAAAAAATTAAATGGCTTAAATAGTTCCATTAAAAAAAAAAGAAATAGAAGAAGCTATTAATCAACTCCCTAAGAAAAAACTCCCAGGACCAGATGGATTTACATTTCAATTCTACCAAACATTTAAAGAACAATTAACTCCAATATTATATAAACTATCTGAAAAATAGGGAATGAAGGACTCCTACCAAATTCCTTTTATAACACAGACATGGTACTGGGTACTGATACTGGGTACTGATACCTAAATCAGGTAGAATGAAAACAGAGAAAGAAAATTATAGACCAAATTCCCTAATGAATATTGATGAAAAAGTCTTAAATAAAATATTAGCAAAGAGATTACAGAAAATCATCCCCTGCCTGGATAATACACCATGACCAAGTAGGATTTATACTAGGAATGCAGGGCTGGTTCAATATAGGAAAACTATTAGCATAATTGACTACATCAATAATCAAATTAACAAAAACCTATGATAATCTCAATAGATGCAGAAAAAGCATTTCATAAAATCCAACACCTATTCCTATTAAAAACACTAGAGAGTATAGGAATAAATGGACTTTTCCTTAAAATAGTCAGTAGCATCTATTTAAAACCATCAATAAGCATCATATGTAATGGTGATAAAGTGGATCATTCCCCACAATCAGGAGTGGAACAAGGTTGCCCACTATCAACATTACTACCCAATATTATATTAGAAATGCTAGCTTTGGCAATAAGAGATGAAAAGGAGATTAAAGGAATTAGAGTAGGTAATGAGGAGACCAAATTATCACTCTTTGCAGATGATATGATGTATATTTAGAGAACCCCAGACAACCCAGAGAATAAACTAAAAAGCTATTAGAAATAGTCCAACTTTAGCAAAGTTGCAGGATACAAAATAAATCCACATAAATCATCAGCATTTTTATACATTGCTAACAAAATCCAACAGCAAGAGATACAAAATAAAACTCAATTTAAATTAACTTTCAATAGTATAAAATATTTGAGAATCTTTCTGACAAGGGAAAGTCAGGAACAATATGAGCAAAACTATAAAATACTTTCCACACAGATAAAGTCAGATCTGAACTAGAAAAAATATCAAGTGCTCTTGGATAGGTTGAGCAAAAATAATAAAGAAGACAATATTACATAAACTAACCTATTTATTTAGTGCTATACCAATCAAACTCCCAAGAAACTATTTTACTGACCTAGAAAAAATAACAACAAAATTCATCAGGAAGAATAAAAGGTCAAGAATTTCAAGGGAACTAATGAAAAAAAAAAAAAATCAGATGAAGGTGGTTTAGCTGTAACTGATCTAAAACTATATTATAAAGCAGCAGTCATCAAAACCATTTGGTACTGGCTAAAAAATAGAATAATTTATCAGTGGAATAGGTTAGGTTCACAGGGAAAAAATAGTCAATAACTATAGCAATATAGTGTATGACAAACCAAAGATCCCAACTTTGCGATAAGAATTCACTATTTGACAAAAACTGCTGGGAAAATTGGAAACTATTATGGCAGAAACTAGGCACTGACACACACCTAACACCCTCTACCAAGATAAAATCAAAATAGGTTCATGATCTAGATATAAAGAATGATATTATAATTATGAATAAATTGTGGTATATGAATGTTATGGAATATTATTGTTCTGTAAGAAATGACCAGCAGGATGATTTCAGAAAGGCCTGAAGAGACTTACATGAATTGTTGTTAAGTGAAATGAGTAGGACCAGGAGATCATTATATACTTCACTAACAATACTATATGATGATCAATTCTGATTGACAAGGCTTTCTTCAATAATGAGATGAACCAAATCAGTTCCATTTGTTAAATAATGAATAGAACTTGCTATACCCAGCAAAAGAACTCTGGGAAATGAGTGCGAACCACTACATAGCATTTCCAATCCCTCTGTTTTTGTCCATCTGCATTTTTTATTTCCTCCACAGGTTAATTGTACATTATTTCAAAATCCAATTCTTCTTGTGCAGCAAAATAACTATGGATATGTACACATATATTGTATTTAACATACAGTTTAACATATTTAGCATGTATTGGTCTACCTGCCATTTAGGGGAGGAGGTGGGAGGAAGGAAGAGAAAAATTGGAACAAAAGGCTTTGCAATTGTCAATGCTGAAAAATTATACATGCATTTATCTTATAAATAAAAAAATATAATAAAAAAGAATGATGTTATAAATAAATTAGAAGAACATAGGATAGTTTACCTCTCAGACCTGTGAAGAAGGAAGGAATTTGTGACCAAAGAAGAACTAGACATCAATGTTGATCACAAAATAGAAAATTTTGATGATATCAAGTTGAAAAGACTTTGTACAAACAAAACTAATGCAGACAAGATTAGAAGGAAATCAACAAACTGGGAAAACATTTTTACAGTTAAAGACTTTGATAAAGGCTTCATTTCTAAAATATATAGAAAATTGACTCAAATTTATAAGAAATCAAGCCATTCTCCAATTGATAAATGGTCAAAAGATATGAAGAGACAATTTTCAGATGATGAAATTGGAACTATTTCTACTCACATGAAAAGGTGTTCCAAATCATTATTGATCAAAAAATTGAAAATTAAGACATCTCTGAGATTCCACTACACACCTCTCAGATTGAATAAGATGACAGGAAAAGATTATGATGAATGTTGGAGAGAATGTGGGAAAACTGGGACACTGATGCATTGTTGATGAAGTTGTGAATGGATCCAACCATTCTGGAGAGCAATTTGGAACTATGCTCAAAAAGCTGTCAAACTGTGCATATCCTTTGATCTAGCAGTGTTACTACTGGGCTTATATCCCAAGGAGATATTAAAGAAGGGAAAAAGACCTGTATGTGTGAAAATATTTGTGGCATATTTGTGGCAATTCCATATAATATTGAACAAGACAATGCAGGAAAGCTGCTAAAAAGTGGGCAATAAATTGGATGACCTCTTCAGATACATTCTATTCATGGATTCTTGTTGTATTATAACTTTGATTCTTACTTCCTTTATGGTTGACCTCAATGATTATTTTATACTAATGATATCTATGTACAATTGTTGCAATCAAAGGGAAAAGAATAGGACAATCATGCTCCATACAACACTAAGGACAAAACAGTACAATTATTTTTAAAGTATTTATTTCACAGAGTTATTATAATAAAAAGGTATTTTATACGCCTTAATGCTATCTGAGTTCTGTCAGTTTTGAGAGATGTGATTTGCAAATCAATGAAACTAATTCCACAAACCACACAAGAAAACCAGTTTCATTATTTTGAGATCAAAGCTGATAAAGTTATCCAATGCATTCTGGCCCATGGGCAATAATCCTGACTTTTGTCTTTCCTTTTGTTTCTAGGAGAAACAGTGAAATTGATAACTTTGTGTAACTCTGCCTCATTTAAATTCAATTAATACTCAAATCAAGACAATACTCCATGAAGCCATTGGTCTTACAACTCTTTTGACAAAGAGAAAAACCCCCTTCAGCTTTGAACCATAAGGGTTTCAGAGTGGAGAAAGTAGAGTTCTTAAGTGATACTTGTATCAGGTACTTACAACTTTTGAAAATGGAAAAAAAAAATATGTTATTAATGTTTTGCTAATTGGCTAAATGGACTTCCTATTAATCGAGACCTTAAGAAAATTAAGGCAGAGAAGCTCTATGGTCTTCTTGCAGTCAAAACAAAGGTTTTTCCACTGATTACTTAGATTATGGTAAACATTGAATTTATTAGTAGAAGCTATAGCAATGTAACTAAATCACTTTCTATAAAAAAGAAAATGAAATGATTTAGAAATGCTTTTATTTTTAACAAAAATTCCTTACTTATTAGAGCAAAATAAATATAAAACTAGTTTTTAGAATCTAAATTTTTGATTAATTTGAAAACAAACAGGCTTCATAAACTTAAAAATTTCTATCTAAAAGGAAAAGCTAATCATTGATTATTTGGAGAATAACTTTAAAAGCTGACAGAATATATTTTATAATATAAATGAATGTGAGAAGTTTGCTTCTATGATGGATGAATATTTATTTGGTCATTTGTCTTCAAGCATCTGAACCTTGCTGCTAATGTCTGTCCAAACAATTTTGTTTGTATAACTGTCCTTTCTATTGCCTTCTATCACGAACAGCCATGAGAGCTGTTTTTCATGAATCTTGAAGATAAAATGACAGGTATATGCTCTCTGGGTTATATTTTTATTATCTAGTGTCTAAAATTTGTGTATTGTAATTCATATGAAAAATGTACTGAATTAGCATAAAATTGAGCTATCAAAATGTGAATTCAGTCATATGACATTTTAACATGCAAGAAAAAATCTCCAACTAAATTGTCCTATATGGTTAAGCACAATCTAGGAATAAAATTAAAAGCCTTATCATTGATACAGTGAGCTTATTATGTCATGCAATGGTGAATTCTGACTAGTTTTCTATTTTATTTGCTTAATATCATACTTTGAACTTTTTTGGGTAGAGGCAAGTTCAATTTGCATTCAATGTTGTCAAAAAGCAAGAAGTGAAATTCTTAACAATAAAAAACAGCAATTTATAAAGAGTTAAAAATGACTCTAAATTGTGCAATTACTCTTTTCATTTTAAGACAAGTAGCACTGGGTTTTATATATACATACATATGTGTGTGTGTGTGTGTGTGTGTGAGAGAGAGAGAGAGAGAGAGAGAGAGAGAGAGACCTGGAAGTACACATATTTTTAAAAATACATAAGGACAAAAATGGGAAAGATTACTTTCATGAACTATTTGAAAGTCTTTTGATTTTAACTTATTTTTACTATGAATTTAATGAAGATATTTCCATATATAATATAGAATAGAAAAGGAGAATATGTGAAATTAAAAATCTCTACCATATACAGTATACTTTGAAAAATACATGCTACTTTCAATGTTGTCCTGATTTTTTTATGTTTCTTTTTTGAAGATTTTTCTGGATATTAAAAAAAAAAAAAAAAAAAAAAAAAAACTGTTTCATGGTGTAGTAGGAAAGTGCTGAAATTAGAATCAAGAAGACCTGGATTTAAATTGGTGAACTTGGTGAACTACTGGTTGAGTACTATGTGACCCTGATCAAGTCATTTAAGTTCCCTCAAGTGCATTTTCTCACTTATAGGAATAAAACAGGGATATAAAATAGGGATGATAATACTACTTATTTGGTGATCCTCTATGTTACTTGTATGGTTGTCACCCCTGCTTCTACAAATAATTGGGGTAAAAAGTATTTTCTTCCTTGTTCCTCTATTTTTTAACAAAATATTTAGATCATATGTCTGTTCTGATCTTATTTTGGCAGTCAATATGAGATCTTGGTCTAAATCTAATTTCTGACTTCTAATTTTCCCAGTAGGTTCTGTAAAATAGTGAATTCTTAACCCTTTATTGTTATGTTGATGGTGTCATTTTTTCCATTATGTCCAGCTTTCTTTGATCATTTTTGAGCTTTTTTTGGCAGAGATACTAGAGTAGTTTTCAATTTCTTTCTCCAGTTCATTTTACAGATAAGGAACTGAATAAACAGAGTTAAATAATTTCTCTAGAGTCACACAGTTGGTAAGTATCTGAGGCTAGATTTGAACCCATGAAGAGGAGTCTTTCTAGTTCCAAGCTCAGTCCTCTATTCACTGTATTACCTAGCCTCATGGTACTGTGTGGAAAGGTGAAGAAGCCCATATTGATCAGAGACTGTTAACTAAAGTAGATCAGGCCTATAGGCCCCAGTCACATGATTTTAGATGAGACCTGGACTGCATTCCATTGTCCAAAGAAGGAATTAAGTGGCCGAAGCTGTATATCACCTTTTTCACTGCATTCCACTGACCAAATAGGGAGATAAAGGTTTATGTAACCAATTACAACCTATAGAGGGTGGGATTTGGGGGGTTCTTTGTCTGAAATGTATAAAAGTTGTAAGCATCTTCAAGTGAATGACTCTCCTCCTGTGGGTATCTTTG
Organism: Antechinus flavipes; assembly: GCF_016432865.1. NCBI lineage: Eukaryota > Metazoa > Chordata > Mammalia > Dasyuromorphia > Dasyuridae > Antechinus > Antechinus flavipes. The sequence goes on along the minus strand of NC_067400.1, from coordinate 242,206,156 downwards.
CTGTCCTTTTGGATCCACAGGCCAGGACGGTCTGCTTCTCGAGATTCTAATAAATTCTTTCTGTACATCATTTGGAGTGACTCCTGAGTAGTCAGTTTGGGTAGGTTCAATTGCCCCAAACAGTACTATATGTAATATACCTAAAATGTTCCACTGATTGAATTTTCTATTCTATAGCCAATGCCAAATAATTTTGATGATTACTACTTTGTACTATACTTAGAGATTGGGTACTATTCACCTCATACTCCTTTTTCTCCTATTTTATTTTTTTCATTATTTCATCAGGTTTCTGATCTTTTGTTCCTTTTTTTGAACCAACAAAGCACAGCAGACAAAAAGAGAAAGAGAAAACTACGGAAAGAGAAATTCTATTCAGAAATTCACTCTGTATAAAATATTGAGTATTGGACCTTTCAAGAAACACACATGATGTACACGGATACAACTATGAAACATTATTTGCAGAAATACAAACCCATCAATGTAGAAGGATAGTAATTACTTATGTTTGAGATGTGTATCTCATAAGAAAATGATAATACTATCTAAAACAATATATTTATTCAACATCATACCAACCTAATTATCAAAAAATTACTTTAGAGTCCTGTATAAATAATAAAACTCATCTGAAGAAACAAAAGGATGAGTTTCTCAAAGAAAATAATGAAAAAAAAGTGAGAAGAAAGAAGATTTAAAGATATAAGTTTCAAATTTTACTACAAAGCAGTAATCCTTAAAGTATTTACTAATTTTTAAAAAATAGGTCAGCAAGTGAAGTGGATTAGGTTGATTGGTTGTTGTCCTTCATTCTTCAAGAGGACCAAAATAACAGCACTATGTTAGAATTGAGTTACATTTTGCCCAAGTATAGCTGATCAGATCAGTATGAGCTCAGAAAGCTTTTCCACAGGTTGGACACAAATAGTTCATATGACCATTTGAGGTGGCTTCTCTAACTTGGTGTATCTCACATTACTTCTGGGATAATTCAAGTCTGTTTTGTTCATACGGTGCAGCAACAACTTTTCTGATGCCGGCATCCTATGCTGGATGGTCCTGTTCAAATGTCTCCTATGTCATACAATTAATTCTAAACTCATACAGACCAGTTCTTCCCCAAACTTGTTCCCAAAAAAGTCAAAGAAAGAGCAATAAATATAATTTTTATTGTTAAAACCATCTTAGATCAGAAGAGGGAAGGAGATAGAAGCAAAGAAAGAAGAAAAGGAGAAGAAAATGGAATATGTTAGTAAAGAAAGGAAGAACAAAACAACTAAAATAATTGGGATACAGAAGTAGAAAACTATATAGGCAGAGAGGAAGGCTTAGGCTTAGTGGATCTTGCTTAAATATCATTTTCATCTAAAGAGATCAGGATAATATAGAATACACATAGAATATTAGGTACACAAATAAATTTAACTCAACAGGGAAATATAAAGATTTAAGAAAGAGGGTAGGTTCAGGGAAGGATTAGTTTTAAATAAAATAAATTCTAACCTTATTGAGAGGATCATTGTAAAGGATTTAAGAGAAAATAAAAAAGGTAAGAATCTGTGATTGAAATCTGGATGAAGGAAAAAGAAGAGACACAGAGAAACAGAAGCAGATTGAACCAAGCAAATCATTAATCCTGAGCACATTCCTCCTTCAACAGCCTTTTCAATTTAAAGTGGAGGGGAAAAGAAAGGGAAAAGTAGAAAGCAAAAAAAGGGGGAAATTATAATGTAATGGAATAATGGGAAATACACAATTAGCAACTGTATGTATAAAAGTGAATGGAATTAGTGCATCCCAGAATATGAGTATATTATAATGTCAAATCCAACAATATCCTGTTTATAAAAACATACATTTGAAACAAAAATTTGCCATGAAGTTAATTAATTGCAGCAAAATCTATTGTACTTTAGCTTAACATGAAAAGGCATTATATATACTATAATGATATCTTATAATGATAATCTTATATGAGGCCACATTGGAATTAGAATAGAGAATCTTCTAATTGAATGAGTGTCCCTGGACTCAAAGGAGTTGGATACAAATCTTGCTCTCCAGCTCAGACCAAGTAGGAGTGGTCCTGGACTCAATTAGTCCTACCCAGATAACAGAATGATACCACTTTATCTTGATTCCCTGGGGCGGGTCTCTCAGGAGAGAGCTCCTCTGAGGGAGTTTCCCAAGCTTTTTCCCCAAAGTCCAGGAGCGAGAGATAGAGAGAGATTCAGGGCTCCCTTCGTCAATAACAATCTGACTTTTATGAAATTTCATTTGGGTTCCTGAATTCTTTCTTCTTTATGTGTTTGTGTGTGTGTGTGTGTGTGTGTGTGTGTGTGTGTGTGTGTTTGTGTGTGTGTTTGTGAGGGTAGGTTAAATGGATTATATTTTTCTTGGTAAGAAAGGGTTCTTCACTATTAAAATTTTACTATTTAATTCTTCTAATAACATTTAACCTTTCCTTGAAGTATTTAGCAATTAGATCATTTGCTGTATATATCTTAAATGTTAACGTTTAATTCATTATCTATAGTAAAATTCATCAGAATACCATTTCATTGTTTATCTCTTTTATTCAAATCTGTTTTTCACGTGGCCTCATGAACCCAAATGAAATTTCATAAAAGTCAGATTGTTATTGACAAGGGAGCCCTGAATCTCCCTCTATCTCTCACTCTTGGACTTTGGGGGGGAAAGCCTGGGAAACTCCCCCAAAGGAGCTCTCCTTTGAGAGGCCTGCCCCAGGGAATCAAGATAAAGTGGTATCATTCTGTTATCTGGCTAGGACTAATTGAGTCCAGGACGACTCCTACTTAGCCTGAGCAGGAGATCACGATTTGTATCCAACTACATTGAGTCCTGGGACACTCATTCAATTAGAAGATTCTCTATTCTAATTCCAATTCAAACTGCTCCCCCCACCAAGAGCTACCCAGATAACAAACTTCCTTCAACCTCTCTCTCTCTCTCTCTCTCTCTCTCTCTCTCTCTCTCTCTCTGTCTGTCTCTCTGTCTCTCTGTCTCTCTCTGTCTCTCTCCTTGGCATAGCTGCCACCCGCTGCCTGCTGAAAAGAGAATGTCTTTTCAACATTACTCCCTCTTTATTTCTCTCACCTAGTTCCCTAACAGGACTTTATTTACCTCTCTGTCAGGGTTTCTCTGCTAGAAACTTTTTTTTCTGCTAGAAGATTTCTCTACCAGACCTTTACTTCTTTGTCAGGACTCTGCCACTTGGAAATCAGTCTTCCTAGCAAAGGCTAACTTCCCAATGCCAAGTGCCAATAAACTTATTTTGCCAGTTTAACTTTTCAGATTCATAAATTCATTTACAAAGGACCTGAACTGACCAGAAAGGGGTTCCCACAACTCCCTGCCCTGCACCGAACCTCATCATTATGATAGATCTTTAGCGATTATTGAACAGAAAATATAAAAGAACATGCATATATCTAAATTAGGTGTGTCATCTTTACAAAAATTGACCCTGAACTAAAACATAAAAGCCTCACAAATTTAGAAAAGCAAGATTTTATTTTTAATTAATTAAGCAATGGATGGTGCTGAACCTGGAGTCAGAAAAATCTCTACTTAGTCCTATGATCCTGAGTAGGATCACTTAACCTCTTCTTGCTTTAGTTTCCTCATCAACTGTGAGGATCAAACAAAATAATTTAAAATCACTTAGCACAGTACTTGACTAGACGGTGAGAAGAGTTGACAGTCTCCATTATATCTCTATTCTCAGCTAGCTCCTCAAGAAACTTTGGGGAATTTCCCTTTGAGTTACACCTAGTACTCTCACTCTTCATTGAGCTGTTACCTCACTTTCTATGGCAGAGTTCCTTCATTCCATATTAGCTAGTATATTTATTGTATTCACAGATACTTTGCTTGATTTTTATTTTGTTGTGGACTTAGATAAAGGAGTTCATTTATATTTGTTATGTGGATTCACTGTGGAACTGGTATTTGTTTAGAAGAGAGTCGGCTCTTGAAAATATACCTTGAAATCCTCCTCTCCTACAAGAAAATTAAATACTGATTTTATATTCAACTCAGTTCCAAAATTGATTCTATTCTGTAACTGCCAAAGCCATATTCTTGTCTCTGTGTAAGTTCAGAAGTTCAGGAAAATTGTTATCTTTGTACCACTATCTGTCTTTGTTCAATTAGAAGAAATCTCTTCATAAACAATTAATTATTTTTGCCAGTTAAATCAATCAATGCAAATTTCCTAGATGGAATGATTTATAGTCCTGCACTCCAGGTTTACAGTCAGTAATATTGTCCTCCACAAACAGTGATACTTCTGAGTTTGAAGTCATTGATTGTTTTTCATACACACTCTTTCCAATTCTTTGTTTCTCTTATATTTTCCAAAACTATATGGAGCCCCACTTCCTGGTCTTTGGCTAACTGAGGAGCTACTTTTTGGTACCTGCCATATTTATTAATAAATTGAACATGATTATAATTTTGTGCCTTAGTTTAGCTACTCTTTAATTGTGACACGTATTAAGAAATCCTGATCAGGAGTAAAGATTTAAGCTTTCCCTTAAACAAATACTATTTAAAGGAGAAGACAAATATAACTCTACTCTGGTATCCCCTCTTCTAAGGAGAACAGAAGGTTCAAGTCATTTGGCCTCAATTTTCTGTTTTCCTTCCTAGCAAATTTTAAAATTTTCCTCAGAAAAGAGTTGGGGGTGAGGGGATGGGGAAGAGGCTAGAGATGTCTAATCTTTTCTCCCTCTTTACCACACAATGACACAATGTGAAAAGACAAAAAAATATTATCTCAGATTCCTACTTGATGTATTGATTTTTATAACTGTATCTGCCTAAACTTGTACCTGAACAGCACTTAGAAAAAAAAAAAATATCCTATGAGACAACCATGAGTTGTCATGTCCTGGATGAAGACTGAGGAAAGGAGACAGAGAGAATGGTTAAGCTATAAGAAAATCAGCAGTGAATAGTGACTTCAGATGGCAAATATAAGTATCACAAGAAGGGGGTGATTGTTTCAGGTCTCAAGATAGTGAAATAAGCAGCAAATACTCTGAACCCTCCTATATTCACCTCCAAAATCCTATAAAAGTAACATTACAAAATGAATACTGGAATGGCAGAACTGACAAAAGGATAGCATGAAACAAATTTTTAACCCAAGACAACTTGGAAGGTTGGTAGGAAAGTTTCATATCTCCATCTCTGTCCATCTCTGTTCGTCTCCATCTCTCTCTCTCTCTCTCTCTCTCTTTCTCTCTCTCTCTCTCTCTCTCTCTCTCTCACACACACACACACACACACACACACACACACACACACACACAGAATGCAGTTGAGGGCAGACAGCTTCCCTACAACCAAGTAGCAAGTTCTCAACAGGAGAACCTCAGTCTCAATGTAAAATTCTAGAACTATAAGGTCAAGGGAAAAAAAATACTACAATACCAGGAAAAAAAAAATTCAAGTACTGAAGAGCCACAGTCAGGATTATCCAAGATTTGACAGTTTCTACAATAAAGACTTGGAGTGCTGGTGATACCATATTCTGGAAGGCAAAGAATCTTGGATTACAAATTCTTTACCTTCCAGAATATGGTACAACCAAGAATCAACTACCCAGAAAGACTGAGTATCATCTTTCAGGAAAGAGCTGGATCTTAAATGAAGATGGGGATTTTTCAATCAATTTTTATTGAAAAGATCAGAACGAAACAGAAAATTTGATCTACAAATACCAGAATCAAGAGAGGCATAAAAGGATAAACAGAAAAAAAAAAAAAAGCATTAAAATAAAATTATTTACAATTCCATGTAATGTAAATGGGAATATGGTACTTGTAATGCTATCAGATTTGTTACACAATGAGGAAATAAAACTATCACAGTAGCTATGTAAATACATAGAGGATCCTAGATAATCAACTAAAAACAATTTAAAACATTTAACAAATTATCAGTATTTCTACATGTTACCAACAAAGTCCAACAGCAAGAGATAGAGAAATTCATTTAAAACAACTATAGACATAATAAAATATTTGGAAGTCTACCTTCCCAAACAAAGCTAGGCACTATATGAACACAATTATAAGACACTTTACATAAAATAAAGTTAGATCTAAACAATCAGAAGAATATCAATTTCCATGGGGAGGCCAAGAAATAAAATGACAATTCTACTTAAATTAGTCAACTTATTCAATGCCATGCCAAACTGCCAAAAAATATTTTATTGAACTAGAAAAAATAATAACAAAATTCATCTGGAAAAAGAAAAGGTAGAAAATATCTAGAGAAATAATAATAATAACAAATAATGATGCATAGTATTACCTGACTTAAAACTCCATTATAAAGCAACAGTCATCAAAACCATCTAGTAATCACTAAGAAACACAGTAGTAGATCAGTAGATTAAGTTAGGTTCCCAAGACACAATAATCAATGACTATAGTAATTTAGTGTTTGATAAACCCAAAGACCGGGACTTCCGGCCAAGATGGCGGAGAGGAAATACACTTCTGTGTAACCTCCGTGTTTTTCTCTCACTATTCATTTCATTTCATGCCTCTGAATTAATGCTCGACTGAAAAAAAACCATACAATTACTTACCAAGAGAAACCATCCTTGAGACTCGTCAAGAAAGGTCTGTTTTTGCGCGAGGGCGGGGACGGTATTTGGAAGCAGTCTGCGGGCAGCAGCAGCTGCAACCAGAGCACAGATAGCAGCTCAGAACCGGGTAGAGCGGAGAGGGGGTGGGGCGCGATCGCAGCCGTCTCTGCGGGGAGAGCTTTGCTACAGGAGCAAGTCAGCAGCCCAGCAGAGAAGCTAAAAACACCGGGGGTGAAGAATACAACCCCAAACAGCTGGAGTCTCTCGGGACCTGGCCACCCCTCCCCCACAGTGTCTTAGCCCGCTCGGATCTCAGAGCGCTCGGATCTCAGCGCGCAGGCGCCATAGCACAGTAAGACCCGTGCCTCACGAATACCCTGCCCCTCCCCCAAAGAAAGCAGCCTCCATTCAAGGGGTTTTTTTCCTTCTGTTTCTTTGATAGTTTGTCTTTGATAAATAGACAGAATGACCAAGAAACTGAAAAATAATTTAACCCTGGACAGCTTTTATACAGATAAAGAGCAGACTCCAAATCCTGAGGAGACTAAAAACAAACAGTCCCCAGGTGAATCCCCGAAGGAGGAGACCTTATGTCCCTCAGCACAGATGAATCTTATGGAGGAAATTAAAAAGGCTCTCACAAGGGAGCTAGAAGAAAAATGGGAAAAGGAGAGGGAGGCTCTGCAAAAGGGGAAGGAGGCTTGGCAAAAGGAGAAGGAGGCTTTGCAAAAGGAGAGGGAGGCTCTGCAAAAGGAGAGGGAGGCTTGGCAAAAGAGCCTGGAGAAGTCAGTTAAAGAGAGAGTGGATAAAGAAACCAAATCCTTGAAAAATAGGATTGGTGAACTGGAAAACAAAATTGGTGAAATGGAAAAAAATTCCACAGAACAAAAAAACTCAATTGGGCAATTAGAAAAAAGATCTTTAAAAAGTGAGTGAAGAAAATACCTCACTGAAAATCAGGGTCGAACAATAGGAATTGAATGACTCGAGGAGACAAGAAGAATCAGTCAAGCAAATCCAAAAAAATCAAACAATGGAAAAGGATGTGAAATACCTTCTGGGGAAGACAACAGACCTGGAAAACAGATCCAGGAGAGACAACCTGAGAATCATTGGACTTCCAGAAAAGTATGATGAAAAAAAGAGCCTGGACACTATCTTCCAGGAAATTATCAAAGAGAACTGCCCAGAAGTCATAGAAACAGAAGGTAAAATAGACATTGAAAGAATTCATCGATCCCCTACTGAAAGGGATCCTAAAATCAAAACACCAAGGAATATAGTAGCCAAATGCCAGAACCCTCAGGCGAAGGAAAAAATACTGCAAGCGGCTAGAAAAACCCAATTCAAGTATCAAGGAGCCACAATAAGGATCACCCAGGATCTGGCAGCATCCACATTAAAGGATCGAAGGGCCTGGAATATGATATTCCGAAAGGCTAAGGAACTTGGTATGCAACCAAAAATAACTTACCCAGCGAGATTGAGCATCTTTTTCCAGGGAAGAAGATGGACATTCAACGAAATAAGCGAATTTCATCTATTTCTGATGAAAAAGCCAGAACTTAACAAAAAATTTGATCTACAAGCACAGAACTCAAGAGAAATCTAAAAAGGTAAAGATTAATCTTGGGAACTATATTTCGGCTGTAAAGATGTATAAAGAATACATGTATACCTTGTTCTAGAAACTAGATGTGGAAAGGACATTGTACTAGAAAAAAGGGAAAGTGGGGGTACTACATTTCATGAAGAGGCAAAGAAAACCTAGTATATCTGAGAGAAAGAATGGAGAGGGATGAAAATAGTGAGTATTTTACTGCTTTCAGAATTGGCATTAAGAGAAGAATTTTAGACATATTCAATCTATGGTGAAACTTCTCCCACCTCATTGAAAAGTGAGAAGGGAAAAGTGAAAAAGGAAGAAATAAGCTAAGTGAAAGGGAATACGGTAACTGGGAGGGAAAGGGGCAAGTTGGGGGGGAATTCTAAGGGGGGGAGAGGGATACTGAAAAAGGGAGGGCTGTGAGAAGCAAGGGGAGCTCACAAGCTTAATACTGGGAAGGGGGGTAAGGGAGTAAGAAGGGAGAAAAGCATAAACCGGGGTTAACAAGATGGCAAGTAATACAGAATTGGTCATTTTAACCATAAATGTGAACGGGGTAAACTCCTCTATAAAGAGGAAGCGGTTAGCAGAATGGATTAAAAGCCAGAATCCTACAATATGTTGTTTACAGGAAACACACCTGAAGCGGGGTGATACATGCAGGTTAAAGGTAAAAGGTTGGAGCAAAATCTACTATGCTTCAGGTGAAGCCAAAAAAGCAGGGGTAGCCATCCTGATCTCAGATCAAGCTAAAGCAAAAACTGATCTAATCAAAAGAGATAAGGAAGGGTACTATATCTTGCTAAAGGGTAGAATGAATAATGAAGAAGTATCTATATTAAATATATATGCACCAAGTAGTGTAGCATCTAAATTCTTAAAAGAGAAATTAAGAGAGCTGCAAGAAGAAATAGACAGTAAAACTATAATAGTGGGAGATCTCAACCTTGCACTCTCAGAATTAGATAAATCAAACCACAAAATAAATAAGAAAGAAGTCAAAGAGATAAATAGAATACTAGAAAAATTAGATATGATAGATCTCTGGAGAAAATGTAATGGGGACAGAAAGGAGTACACCTTCTTTTCAGCAGTTCATGGAACTTATACAAAAATTGATCATATATTAGGACATAAAAACCTCAAACTCAAATGCAGTAAGGCAGAAATAGTGAATGCATCCTTTTCAGACCATGATGCATTGAAAATTACATTCAATAAAAAGCCACAGGAAAGTAGACCAAAAAATAATTGGAAACTAAATAATCTCATACTAAAGAATGATTGGGTGAAACAGCAAATTATAGACATAATTAATAACTTCATCCAAGAAAATGATAATAATGAGACATCATACCAAAATGTATGGGATGCAGCCAAAGCGGTAATAAGGGGAAATCTCATATCTCTAGAGGCCTATTTGAATAAAATAGAGAAAGAGAAGGTCAATGAATTGGGCTTGCAACTAAAAATGCTAGAAAAGGAACAAATTAAAAACCCCCAATCAAACACTAAACTTGAAATTCAAAAAATAAAAGGAGAGATCAATAAAATTGAAAGTAAAAAAACTATTGAATGGATTAATAAAACTAAGAGTTGGTTCTATGAAAAAACCAACAAAATAGACAAACCCTTAGTAAATCTGATTAAAAAAAGGAAAGAGGAAAATCAAATTGTTAGTCTTAAAAATGAAAAGGGAGAACTCACCACTAACGAAGAGGAAATTAGAGCAATAATTAGGAGTTACTTTGCCCAACTTTACGCCAATAAATTCGACAACTTAAATGAAATAGAAGAATACCTCCAAAAATATAGCTTACCTAAACTAACAGAGGAAGAAGTAAATATCCTAAACACTCCTATCTCAGAAAAAGAAATAGAACAAACTATCAATCAACTCCCTAAGAAAAAAACCCCAGGACCAGATGGATTTACATCTGAATTCTATCAAACATTTAAAGATCAATTAACTCCAATGCTAAATAAACTATTTGAAGAAGTAGGGATTGAAGGAGTCCTACCAAACTCCTTTTATGACACAGATATGGTACTGATACCTAAACCAGGTAGGCTGAAAACAGAGAAAGAAAATTATAGACCAATCTCCCTAATGAATATTGATGCTAAAATCTTAAATAAAATATTAGCAAAAAGATTACAAAAAATCATCCCCAGGATAATACACTATGACCAAGTAGGATTTATACCAGGAATGCAGGGCTGGTTCAATATTAGGAAAACTATTAACATAATTGACTATATCAACAACCAACCAAACAAAAACCATATGATCATCTCAATAGATGCAGAAAAAGCATTTGATAAAATCCAACAGCCATTCCTAATAAAAACACTTGAGAGCATAGGAATAAAAGGACTTTTCCTTAAAATAGTTAGGAGCATATATTTTAAACCTTCAGTAAGCATCATATGCAATGGGGAAAAACTGGAACCTTTCCCGGTAAGATCTGGAGTGAAGCAAGGTTGCCCACTATCACCATTATTATTCAATATTGTATTAGAAACACTGGCCTCTGCAATAAGAGTCGAGAAAGAGATTAAAGGAATTAGAGTAGGCAATGAGGAAACCAAACTATCACTCTTTGCAGATGATATGATGGTATACCTAGAAAACCCCAAAGATTCTACTAAAAAGCTATTAGAAATAATTCATAATTTTAGCAAAGTAGCAGGATACAAAATAAATCCCCATAAATCCTCAGCATTCTTATACACCACCAACAAAATCCAAGAGCAAGAGATACAAAGAGAAATTCCATTCAAAATAACTGTTGATAGCATAAAATATTTGGGAATCTACCTACCAAAGGAAAGTCAGGAATTATATGAGCAAAATTACAAAAAAGTTTTCACACAAATAAAGTCAGACTTAAATAATTGGAAAAATATTAAGTGCTCTTGGATAGGCCGAGCAAATATAATAAAGATGACAATACTCCCTAAACTAATCTATTTATTTAGTGCTATACCAATCAGACTTCCAAGAAAATATTTTAATGATTTAGAAAAAATAACAACAAAATTCATATGGAACAATAAAAAGTTGAGAATCTCAAGGGAATTAATGAAAAAAAAATCAAATGAAGGTGGTCTAGCTGTACCTGATCTAAAATTATATTATAAAGCAGCAGTCACCAAAACCATCTGGTATTGGCTTAGAAATAGATTAGTTGATCAGTGGAAAAGGTTAGGTTCACAAGACAGAATAGTCAACTATAGCAATCTAGTGTTTGACAAACCCAAAGATTCTAAATTTTGGGATAAGATTTCATTATTTGATAAAAACTGCTGGGATAACTGGAAATTAGTATGGCAGAAATTAGGCAAGGACCCACACTTAACACTACATACCAAGATAAGATCAAAATGGGTCCATGACCTAGGCATAAAGAACGAGATTATAAATAAATTAGAGGAACATAGGATAGTTTGTCTCTCAGACTTGTGGAGGAGAAAGAAATTTGTGACCAAAGATGAACTAGAGACCATTACCGATCACAAAATAGAAAATTTTGATTATATCAAATTAAAAAGCCTTTGTACAAACAGAACGAATGCAAACAAGATTAGTAGGGAAGCAACAAACTGGGAAAACATCTTTACAATTAAAGGTTCTGATAAAGGCCTCATTTCCAAAATATATAGAGAACTGACTCAAATTTATAAAAAATCAAGCCATTCTCCAATTGATAAATGGTCAAAGGATATGAACAGACAATTTTCAGATGAAGAAATTGAAACTATTACTACTCATATGAAAGAGTGTTCCAAATCACTATTGATCAGAGAAATGCAAATTAAGACAACTCTGAGATATCACTACACACCTGTCAGATTGGCTAAGATGACAGGAAAAAATAATGATGAATGTTGGAGGGGATGCGGGAAAACGGGGACACTGATGCATTGTTGGTGGAGTTGTGAACGAATCCAGCCATTCTGGAGAGCGATCTGGAATTATGCCCAAAAAGTTATCAAACTGTGCATACCCTTTGATCCAGCAGTGTTTCTATTGGGCTTATACCCCAAAGAGATACTAAAAAAGGGAAGGGGACCTGTATGTGCCAAAATGTTTGTAGCAGCCCTGTTTGTAGTGGCTAGAAACTGGAAAATGAATGGATGCCCATCAATTGGAGAATGGCTGGGTAAATTGTGGTATATGAATGTTATGGAATATTATTGCTCTGTAAGGAATGACCAGCAGGATGAATACAGAGAGGCTTGGAGAGACCTACATGGACTGATGCTAAGTGAGATGAGCAGAACCAGGAGATCATTATGCACTTTGACAACGATATTGTATGAGGATGTATTCTGATGGAAGTGGATTTCTCTGACAAAGAGACTTAACTGAGTTTCATTGGAGAAATGATGGACAGAAACAGCTACACCCAAAGAAGGAATACTGGGAAATGAATGTGAACTATTTGCATTTTTGATTTTCTTCCCGAGTTATTTTTACCTTCTGAATCCAATTCTCCCTGTGCAACAAGAGAACTGTTCGGTTCTGCAAATATGTATTGTATCTAGGATATACTGCAACATGTTTAGCATATATAGGACTGCTTGCCATCCTGGGGGGGGGGGGGGGGAGGAGGGAGGGAGGGGAAAAAAGGAAACATAAGTGATTGCAAGGGATAATGTCGTGTAGAAATTATCCTGGCATGGATTCTGTCAATGCGAAGTTATTATTAAATAAAATAAAATTTATATATATATAAAAAAAAGAAAAAGAAAAAAAAAATAAACAGTTTAGGTGGAAGTGAGATTCAAAAAAAAAAAAAAAGATAAACCCAAAGACCCCAGCTTCTGCTCACTCTTTGACAAAAATTGCTGGAAAAACTGGAAAATAATATGGCAGAATTTATGAAAAATCAAAACTAGAGAACATTATGAAAGGCAAAATGGAAAACTTTGATTACATTAAATTAAATTTTTTATATATTTCTAAAATATATAAAGAAATGTGTCAAATTTATAAGAATACAAGTCATTCTCCAATTGATAAATGGTCAAAGTATAAAAAAACAGACAATTTTCAGATGATGAAATTAAAGTCATCTGTAGTTATATGGGGGAAAATATGCTAAACTCTATTATATCCTTTTCATATTACAATGCTAACTAAAATTATATTCAACAAAGGGTAATGGAAAGACAGAATAAAAATTAATTGGAAATGGCATAATCTAATCCTAAAGAATAAGTGGGTCAAAGAACAATCATTGAAACTATCAACACTCTTATTAAAGAGAATGACAACAGTGAGACAACGTATCAAAATGAATGAGATTCAGCAAAAGCAGTACTTAGGGAAATTGTTATTTTGGTAAATTATTACATTAATAAAATAGAGAAAGATCAGGTCAATGAACTAGGCATGCAATTAAAGAAAAAGAACAAATTTAAAATCTCCAATTTAGGTACAAAGTTGGAAATCCTGAAAATCAAGGGTGCTATTGATAAAATTGAATGTAAGAAAGTTATTGAACTAATAAAAATCTGGGAGCTAATTGTATGGGGGAAAAAACTAATATGATAGATAAATTATTGGTAAATCTGATTTCAAAAAAGAAGAAAACCAAGTTTACAGTATTTAAAATGAAAAGATGAATTCACCACAAATTAAGAGTAAATCAAATTGATCATCAGGTAATATATTCTCCAATTATATGATAATCTAACTAAATACTAAATATAGCAATCTAAATGAATATTTATGAAAATATGAATTTCTCATACTGCAGTAAAGGAAAAAAATACATAAATAACTGCATCTTTGGAAAAGAAATTCAACAGGCCATCAATGAATTCTCTAAGAAAAATTCCCAAGGATAAATGGGTTTACAAGTGTCTTTTACCAAACATTTAAAGAACCATTAATTCCAATATCATATGAATTATTTGGAAAAAAATAAACAAAAAAAATCAGTCCTACCAAATTCATTGTATGACACAAATATGGTGCTGATATCTAAACCATGAAGAACAAAAACAGAAAAAAGAAAATTGTAGAGCAATTTCCTTAATAAATACTAATGAAAAAATGTAAATAAAATACCAACAAGGAGATAACAGCAATATATCACAAGCATCATACACTAAAATCAGTTGGGATCTATAGTAGGAATTCAGAGCTGGTTCAACATTATGAAACTAACAATATAATTAACTATATCAATAACAAATCAATAAAAATTTTATGACTATTTCAATAGATGCAGAAAAAGTTTTTGACAAACTATAGCATCCATTTCTCTTAAAAATACTAAAGAACAGAGGGGTAAAACAAAGATGGAAGCAAAATTGAGTGTCATCTTTCAGTGGAGAAAGATGGACATTCAATGAAATGGGATTTTTAGTCATTCTAATGAAAAGACTAGAGCTGAACAGAAAATTTCATCTGCAAATTCAATATTCAAGAGAAGCATTAAAAAGGTAAATGGAAAAAAAAAACTGAGATTTTCAAAGCTTAAAATTTTACATTCCTACATAGGAAAATCATAAAGATAATATGTGTAACTCTTGAGAATGTCATCTGTGCCAGGGCAGTTAGAAGGGGTATAATTAGATGGTGTAGGTATAAGGTGATTTTAATGTAATGATATAAAAAAGAAATTAGACATGGAAAAGACATTGTATTGGGAGAAAGGGAGACATAAAATGGAGAAAATTGCATCACTTGAAGAAGAACAAATATAGTTGAGGGAAAGAGGGGAAGGGAATGACTATTGTTTAAACCTTAATATCATTGAATTTGACTCAAAGAAGCAATAACATACATCCTTAGTTTGATATAATATTTGTCTCGCCATTTGGGAAGTAAGAGGAGAAAGAAGAAATGAAAAGAGGGGGCTAATAGAAAAGAGGACAAAAATAGAAAGGAAAGGGGATAAGAAGGGGGATAAGTTGGGGAAAACAGAATGATGGAAATACTTTTTTTTTTTTTTAGGATTCTGTTTTTTAATTCACTCTGATTCACTTCTATTTTATGGAAAAGTTCATCCCATTCACATTCCCAGTTATGATTATCAGTTCGGTATTTTTCTACATCCTATTTTCTCCCCTGTATATACTTTTGTTCTCTCTTTCCATTCTGTCCTTAGTTGTGTTTTTTCAATCCACCCCACCCACTATCTTATCTCCTATCACTCCTTCTCCCCTTCTCTTAGTAGTGTTTTTTTTAACTCACTGGATCCATTACATTATCTTCTATCACCACTTCCTCTCTTCTCTTACTTTTTCCCCTAGTGTTTCTACCTTCCTTTCTATCTTATCCTTCCCTTTTCTTTCCTCTTTCTCTACCTACTTCTTTATAGGGATATGATAAATTTCTATACCCAACAGAATCATTAAATTATTTTCTCTTAGAGCCAAAACTAATGAGATCAATCTTCAAACAATGCTCACCTCCTCCCTTCTTTTGCTGGATTGTGATGGACCTTTTGGACCTCTTCATGTGAACTAATTGTCCCATTAGACTTCCCCTTTCCTCTTTTTTTCAGTACAGCTATTTTTCCAACCCTAAATGGTTTTTCTTTGATGTCATCACATCAGAGTTTATTCACAACCACAACCTCAGTCCATGTGATGCTCCCCCCTGTCTGCTCCAGTAACAGATACACTTTTCAAGAGTTACAGATATCATTTTCCCATTTAGGGAGAGAAATAGTTTAACCTTTAAATATATTTTCCCCAATTTATCTTCCTATGCCTTTCTTGAGTTCTGTGTTTATAGATTAAATTTTCTATTTAGTTTTGGTTCTTTCAATAGAAATGTGTTGTGAGTTTTTTCTTCTCAAAACGCAGCCAGGTGATAAAAGTTCAGATCTTTTATTGTCCCAATATAGCCCGGTTAGCTTAGAGGCCTATCTCTCTGCTTGGTTCCAAGAGCTCTCTCCGAATGTCACCAAATCCAAAGGTCTGGTCCTTCAGCCTCTGCCTCAGTTTTCTTCAGCCTCCAGCCAGCTCCAACTCTTCATGTCATTCCGTTGAAATCTCGACTTATAGCGTCTTCCTCTCTAGAGCCCTCTCCAGCTGGCCCATTGGCCTATTTATGCTCCTTCCAGAGAGAGGGATTATGGGTAGTTCTACTTAGTACCTTGTTTCAGGTTCTGCCCAAAACATCTTCTTGTAAGATTAGATCAACTCTACTTACTTAGCAGTTAGTAAGGATTCCAACAGAAATGATTGAAAGTTTCCTTCTTCACTGAAGTTCCATCACCTCCTCTGAAAGATTATGCTAAGTCTTGCTGGCTTGTTAATATTTGTTTGTAACACTAGTTCCTTTGCCTTTAAGAATATGGTATTCCAGGTCCTCTGCTTCTTTATTTTAGAAGCTGCCAGATCCTGATTTATTCTGACTGTTGCTCCTTGATATCTGAATTGTTTTTATCTGTAAAGTTACAGTATTTTTTCCTTGAGTTTATAGTTCTGGAGTTTCACAATAATGTTCCTTGGGATTTTCCTTCCGTGAAGGAATTTATGGATTCATTTAATGAGTGTTTTCCCCTCTGTTTCCAAAATATTAGGGCAGTTTTCTTTAAAGATCTATTGTAGAATGCTATCCAGGCTCTTTTTTTGGTCATGAACTTCAGATAGGTCAATGATTTTTAAATAGTCTCTTCTGGATATATTTTCCAATGGATTTTTCTGTTTCTCCAATGAGGTATTTCAGATTTTCTTCCATTTTTTCATTTTTGTTAGTTGTTTCACTGATTCTAGCTGTTTTACATCATTAGCTTCCATTTGCCTCCCATTGTACCTTTTTAACAAGTTGTTTTCTTCAGACAATTTTTCTCTCCTTTTCCAAGAAGTTGACTCTCTCATGCATAACTCTCATTTCCTTTCTAATTTTTTCTTCTACATTTTTTATTTACCTTTTAAAGTCTTTTATGAACACTTCCAAGAAGTGCTTGAGCTTGAGTTCAATTGATATCATGCTTTCATGTTTCTTCTGTGCACATTCTGTCATCATCTGAGTTTGTATTTTAGTCTGCCCTGTCACCACAGTAGCTTTCTATGGTCAAAGTTCTTTTCTGTTTCTTGTTCATTTTCTTTCCTTTTTTTGTTATTTCTTCAGAAAACACCAGGAGCTCTGCTCCTGGGATAAAGTAGGCACTGTCCCAAGATTCCTGTGCAGGTCCAAGCCTTGGCATTGAGCATAGGGGCCCCTTGTGTTTTCAGGGAGTAGCTTTATGTGCTGTTTCTAGGAAATACTCTGGTTTCCCAGAGTTTGGCTTTTGAACTGGGAATAGAAGCTGTCCCACTGATTTGCTCCTCTACTGAACCATGACTGAGGGTCTTAGTTTCTGATTTGCTGATTAAAACCCTCTCACAGGTTTCCCAGAATCTATTTGAGTTGAACTGAACACCCTTTTCACCCCAGTGAGAATGACCTTTCTTAAATTTTTCCTAATCTATCTTGAGCTGGAAAGTGATTTCCTTTTACCAGACTCTATTCAGAGGCTTGGTTTCATGTGGTTTTTTGAGGGAAACTGGGAGAACTTGAGCAGTTTCCTGACTTTACTTCACCATCTTGGCTCCACCTCCAATAGTATCCAGAGTTAGTAATCTTAACTGAGAATGTGAATGAAAAGAACTCTCCCATAAAATGGAAGTGTAGTAAAAGCAAAAAAAACTAAAATATTTGTTATAAGAAACACATTTGAAGCAGAGGAACATTCAGAGTGAAGTAAAAGACTGGAAAAGAATCTATTATGCTTCATTTGAAGTAAAAATAAAAAAGCAGGGGTAGTGACCTTGGTCTCAGATAAAGCAAAACCAAAATAAATATAATTAAGAGATAAGGAAGGAAACTAAATCTTGCTAAAGGGTATCATAGATAATTAAGTAATATCAATGCTAAACCTATATGCACCAAGTGGGATAACATTTAAATTCTTAGAGGGGAAGTTAAGTGAGCTGCAAGAAAAAAAATAGACACCAAAACTATATTAATCTCAACCTCCCTCTATCAGAACTAGATAAATTGAAGCACAAAATGAACAAGAAGTTAAGGTAAATAGAATTTCTGAAAAGTTAGGTTTAATAGACCTTTGGAGAAATTTCAATGGACATAAAAAGGAATATACCTTTTTCTCACTGGCACATGGCACCTACACCAAATTGATCATATATATGGCATAAAATAATAGAGAATAAAGGAATGAGCAAAAAAAAAATTAATGACATGGTGCAAATTTGAAACTATCAGTAAGCATTATCTGTAATGAGAATAATCTAGAAAACTTCCCAATAAGATGAGGGATAAAGCAAGGATACCCATTATCACCACTAATATTGAATATATTGCTAGAAATATTAGATATAGCAATAAATAAAAAATGGGAACTTGAAGGAATTAAAATCTGCAATGAGAAAATAAAACTATTACTATTTGAAGATGATATGATGCTATATATAGAAAATCAACTCAAAAGTTACTTGAATTAATTAACTTTAGCAAAATTGCAGATATAAAAATCACATAACAATTATCAGATGCTTTTCTATATATTACAAACAAACTCCAGAAGTAAGAGATAGAAAGAGAAGGTCCATCTAAATTAACCATCAACAATGTAAAATACTTTGAAAGTCTACCTGTCAAGACAAACCCAGGAACTATATAAATACAAATACAAAACTCTTTCCACACAAATGAGGTCAGAGTCAAACAATTGGAAATTATTAATTTGTTCATGGGTAGGTTGAGGCAATATCAGCAAAATGATAATTCTACCAAATTCATTTATGTATTCAGTATTAATCATTTAAATGACCAAAAACTATTTTATAGAACTAGAAAAAAAATAATAACAAAATTGATTTGGAAAAAAAAATATTGAAGGATATCTAGTAATTTTATTTCTTTTTAATGCAGAGGAAAGTGACCTATGCATTCAGAGCTCAATTTTTAATATAAATTGATAATCATTAAAACTATATTATACTGGAAGGATGGAATCAAGATGGCAGAGAGGAGACATGTCTTTTTTTGAGCTCTCCTCATGCCCCTCAAATTAACAGCAAACCCAACTTCTGAATTGTTTTTAGAGTGACAAAATGCACAAATATTTGGAGTATAACTAATTTCCAGCAGAAGATCATTTGGAAGAACTCTGAAAAAGGTCTATTTCAATTGGGCATGGAAAGAGGCAGGCTGAGCACAGGCTGGAGAAGCACAGAAAAGGTAAGCATAGGCAGTGCACAGACCAAGGGCAGTGTGAATTCCCCACCAGAGAATCTAAGGGAAGAATCTACATCAATGTTGGCCACTTTGTCTTGGTTGCAAGCCAGTAGACCAGAAGATTAGCAGTAAGACATCATATGCAAATACAAAAGTCAAATAATGAGCCCTTAAACACCAGAATTTCATGGGACCTGACCAAGCCTACCCAGCACTGAAAATTAGCCAGCACTGACCCAGCAGAGCCAGTGTCACCTATAGAAGAAGCTTGGAAAATCTCTTTGCCCTAGAAATAGACCTCAACTTTTTTAAAACAATGAGCAAAAAAAGCAAAAAGAACACTAATCACAGATAGATTTTATGGAGAAAGAGAACAGATTTCAAACCCAGAGAACACTAAAAGCACATCATCTTTGCATGAAGCCCCAAAGGTAATATGAATCAGTCTGCATCTTAGAAGAATTCAAAAAAGATCTTAAAAGAGAGTTAGAATAAAAATGGGGAAAAGAAATGAAGATTTTGCAAGAGGATTTACAAGAGGAAACAGAGAAATTATCTGAAGAAAACATCTTACAAAATAGATTTAGTGAAAGGGGGAAAACTTGTAACTCCTTACAAAATAGACTTGACAAAATGAAAATTCTTTAAAAACAGAATTTATGAAATGGAAAAAGAAAACAACTTTAAAAAAAAAAAAAAGAATTTGTGAAACAGAAAAAAAAATCCATAGAACAAAATAACTCATTTAAAAATTCAATTGGCCAAATACAAAAGGAACAAAAAAAGTAACTGAAGAAAATAATTCACTAAAAATCAGAACTGAATAAATGGAAATGAATGACTCAATGAGATATCAAGAATCAGTCAAGTAAAATAAAAAAGTATGAAAAAATAGAAGAAAATATAAAATATCTCATTGGAAAAACAATTGAATTTGAAAACTAATCTAGGAGAGACAATTAAGGATTACTGGACTTCCTGAAAACCATGATGAAAAAATAAAAGAGCCTATACATTATCTTTCAGGAAATCAAGGAAACTGACCTGATATCCTAGAATCAGAAGGTAAAATAGCCATGGAAAGAATTCACCAATAATCTCCTGAAAGGGACCCCAGTATGGAAATTCCAAGGAATGTTGTAGCTAAATTTCAGAACTATCAGACCAAGGAAAAAAGATTGCAAGCAGCCAGAAAGAAACAATTCAAATATCGAGGAGACAGAATCAGGATTTTACCCAGAAGCTAGCAGCTTCCACCTTAAAAGATCAAAATACCTGGAATCTGATATTTCAAAAGGCAAGGGAAATTGAAATTCACTCAAGAATAAATGACCCAGCTAAATTGAGCATTATCTTTCTTTTTTTTTTTTTTTTATTATAACTTTATATTGACAGAACATATGCATGGGCGATTTTTTTTTTTTTATGACATTATCCCTTGCATTCCTGTTCTGACTTTTCCCTTCCCTTGCTCCATTCCCTCCCCTAGATGGCAGGAAGTCTTATGCATATTAAATATGTTATAGTATGTGCTAGATACAATATATGTGTGCAGAACTGTACAGTTTTCTTGTTGCACAAGAAGAATTGGATTCAGAAAGCAAAAATAAACTGGGAAGGAAAACAAAAATGAAAGTAGTCCACATTCATTTCCCAGTATTCTTTCTCAGGGTATAGCTGATTCTGGCCATCATTGATCAATTGGAATTGAATTAACTCTTCTTTTTGTCAGAAATATCCTCTTCCATCAGAATACATCCTAATACAGTATTGTTGTTGAAATATATAATGATCTCCTGGTTCTGCTCATTTCACTCAGCATCAGTTCATGTAAGTCCTTCCAAGACTTTCTGTATTCATCCTGCTGGTCATTTCTTACAGAACAATAATATTCCATAACATTCATGTACCACAATTTACCCAGCCATTCTCCAATGAATGGGCATCCATTCATTTTCCAGTTTCTAGCCACTACAAACAGGGCTGCCACAAACAGTTTGGCAAATACAGGTCCCTTTCCATTCTTTAGTATCTCTTTGGGACATAAGCCCAGGAGTAACACTGCTGGATCAAAGAGTATACACAGTTTGATAACTTTTTGGGCATAATTCCAAATTGCTCTCCAGAATGGTTGGATCCATTCACAACTCCACCAACAATGTATCAGTGCCCCAGTTTTCCTGCATCCCCTCCAACATTCATCATCATATTTTCCTGTCATCTTGGCCAATCTGACAGGTATGTAGTAGTATCTAATAGTTGTCTCAATTTGCATTTCTCTCGTCAATAGCGAATTGGAACACCCTTTCATATGAATGGAAATAGTTTCAATTTCATCATCTGAAAATTGTCTGTTCATATCCTTTGACCATTTATCAATTGGAGAATGGCTTGATTTCTTATAAATTAGAGTCAATTCTCTATATATTTTGGCCTTTATCAGAATCTTTGACTGTAAAAATGTTTTCCCAGTTTGTTGCTTCCCTTCTAATCTTGTTTGCATTTGTTTTGTTTGTACAAAGGCTTTTGAATGTCATATAATCAAAATTTTCTATTTTGTGATCAATAATGATCACTAATCATTAAACACTTCAACAACAATACTGTATGAGGATGTATTCTGATGGAAATGGATATCTTCGATAAAGAGAATATGTAATTCAGTTCCACTTGATCAATGATGGAAGAATCAGGTACACCTAGAGAAAGAACACTAGGAAATGAGTATGAACTGTTTGTATTTTTTTTCTTCCCAGGTTATTTTTACCTTCTGAATACAATTCTTCCTGTACAACTAGAGAATTGTTCAGTTCCACACACATATGTTGTATCTAGGATATACTATAACATATTTAACATGTATAAGACTGCTTGTCATCTAGGGGAGGAAGTGGAGAGAGGGAAGGGGAAAATCAGAACAGAAGTGAATGCAAGGGATAATGTTGTAAAAAAAAATTACCCATGCTTATGTATTGTCAATAAAAAGTTATAATTATTTTTAAAAATAATGATCTCTAGTTCTTCTTTGGTAACAAATTCCTTCCTCCTCCACAAGTCTGAGAGGTAAACTATCCTATGTTCCTCTAATTTATTTATAATCTCATTCTATATGCCTAAATCCTGGACCATTTTGATCTTATCTTGATGTACGGTGTTAAATGTGGGTCCATGCCTAGTTTCTACCATACTAATTTCCAGTTTTCCCAGCAGTTTTTACTACATAGTGAATTCCTATCCCAAAAGTTGGGATCTTTGGATTTGTCAAACACTAGATTGCTATAGTTATTGACTATTTTATCCTGTGAACCTAACCTATTCCACTGATCAACTAATCTATTTCTTATACAATACCAAATGGTTTTGGTGACCACTGCTTTATAATATAGTTTTAGATCAAGTACAGCTAGGCCACCTTCATTTGTTTTTTTTTTTTTTTTTTCATTAATTCCCTTGAAATTCTTGACTTTTTATTCTTCCATATGAATTTTGTTGTTATTTTTTCTAGGTCATTAAAATAGTTTCTTGGAAGTCTGATTGGTATAGCACTAAATAAATAGATTAGTTTAGGGAATATTGTCATCTTTATTATATTCGCTCAGGCCTAACCAAGAGCATTTAATACTTTTCCAATTATTTAAATATGACTTTATACTTCTGGCCCAATGCCAGAGAGGACACACACATCTAGTTAATCTCCATCTTTGCTCTCAGAATTTATTTCATGACAAGGCCTTGGAATTAGTGCTTGACTGAAAAAAAGCCACAAATAATTACCAACAGAAGATATCCTTGAAATTCACCAGAAAAGGTCTGTTTTTGCTCATGGGTGGGGACAGTTAGATCAGGTGCAGACTGAAGGCAGGAAGCAGCAGCACAGCAGTGAGAGTACAGAGCTGAGTGAGGGGGTGGGGTGTGAGCTCAGCCGTTTCTGCGGTGAAATCTTTACCACTGTATGGATACTTTTCCCTGGCAGCAAGCCAGTAGATCAGCAAAGAAGCTGTACACCCTGAAAAGCTAGGGTCTCTTGGAACCTGGCCACACCTACCTGGAGTGTCTCAACATGCTCTCAGAGTCTCAGAGTCTCAGAGCGCAGATGCAGCCCTGCCATTACTGTCCTGCTAGTGCCTCACTACTGCCCCCATGTCTGTAGAGGAAGCCCAGTAATACCATCCAGCCTCCCCCCGGCCCCCCCAAAAAAAGCAGACTACATTTGGTTTTTTGCTAGTTTGTTTTCTTTGATACTTCTTTGACAAAATGAGCAAAAAAAATTTTTTTATAAATAAATATTGGCAAAAAATTAATAAGGGCGAAATGGAAAAAAAAAAAAATTCCATAGAACAAAACAACTCACTTAAAATCTGAATTGGACATTTTAGAAAAAGATATAAAAAAGTGAGTAAAGAAAATAATTCAGTGAAAATCAGAATTGAACAAATGAAATTGAATGATTCAAGTAGACATCAAGCAAAAAAAAAAAAAAAAGAAAGAAAAATGGGGAAAAAAATGTCAAATACTGTCTTGGAAAACAACAAACCTGGAAAATAGATCTAGGAGAGACAATATGAGAATTACTGGACTCCCTGAAAAAAAAATGATGAAAAAAAGATCCTGGACACTATTTTCCAGGAAATTATCAAAGAGAACTGCCCAGAAGTTATGGAAACAGAGGGTAAAATAGACATTGAAAGAATTTATCGATCACCTACTGAAAGGGACCCTAAAATCAAAACTCCAAGAAATATAGTGGCTAAATTCCAAAACTATCAAACAATGGAAAAAATATTACAAGCTGCTAAAAAAAATTAATTCAAATATAGAGGAGCCACAATAAGGATTACCCAGGATCTAGCAGTATCCACATTAAAGAATTGAAGGTCTGATATTCTGGAATCTGATATTTTGAAAAGCTAAGGAAATTGGTATGCAGCCAAAAATAAATTACCCAGCCAAAATGAGCATTTTTTTCCTGGGAAAAAGATGGACATTCAACAAAATAAGTTAATTGCATCTATTTCTGATGAAAAAAAAACAGAACTAAACAAAAAGTTTGATCTCCAAATATAGAACTTAAGAGAAACCTAAAAAGATAAAAGGAAATCTTGGGAACTATATTTCTGCTATAAAGATATATAAAGAACACATGTATAATTTGTTCTAGAAACTAGAGGTAGAGAGGAAATTGTACTGGAAAAAGGGTAAAGTTTTACAAAGAGACAAAGGAAACCTATTATATCTGAGAGAAAGAATGGAGGGGGAATGAACATAGTGTGTATCTTACTCTTGTCAGAATTGGTTTAAAGAGAAAAATATTAAACATATTCGATTTATGGTGAAATTTCTTCCACCTCATTGAAAAGTGGGAGGGGAAAAGTAAAAAGGGGAGTAAGCTAAGCTGAAGGGAATACAGAAATTGTGAGGAAACGGGGTAAGATAGGGGGAGGAACTCTAAAGTGGGGGGAGGGATACTAAAAAGGGAGGGCTGTAAGAAGCAAGTAGTGCTCATAAGTTTAATAATGGGGAGGGGGTAAAGGGGAAGGAAAGGAGAAAGGCATAAGCAGTGGATAACAAGATGACAAGTAATACAGAATTGGTCATTTTAACCATAAATGTGAATGGGGTAAACTCCTCCATGAAGAAGTAGTTAGCAGACTAGATTAAGAGCCAGAATCTTACAATATGTTGTTTACAGGAAACACACCTGAAGCAGGGCAATACATACAGAGTAAAGGTAAAAGGTTGGAGCAGAATATACTATGCTTCAGGTGAAGTCAGAAAAGCAGAGGTAGCCATCTTGAGCTCAGATCAAACAAAAACAAAAGTTGATTTAATCAAAAAATATAAGGAAGGGCACTATATCTTGCTAAAGGATAGCATAGATAATGAAGCAATATCAATATTAAACACATATGCACCAAGTGTTGTTGCATCTAAATTCTTAAAAGAGAAATTAAGAGAGCTGCAAGAAGAAATAGACAACAAAACTATAATAGTGGGAGATCTTAACCTTGAACTCTCAGAATTAGATAAATCAAACCACAAAATAAATAAGAAAGAAGTCAAAGAGGTAAATAGAATACCAGAAAAGTTAGATATGATAGATCTTTGGAGAAAACTGAATGGAGACAGAAAGGAGTACACTTTCTTCTCAGCAGTTCATGGAACTTATACAAAAATTGACCATATATTAGGACATAAAAACTTTAAATTCAAATGCAGAAAGGCAGAAATAGTAAATGTATCTTTTTCAGACCACAATGCAATGAAAATTACATTCAATAAAAAGCCAGGGGAAAATAGACCAAAAAATAATTGGAAACTAAATAACTTCATACTAAAGAATGACTGGATGAAACAGCAAATCAGAGACATAATTAATAACTTCACCCAAGAAAATGACAATAATGAGATTTCATACCAAAATGTGTGGGATGCAGCCAAAGCAGTAAGAAGGGAAAATTTTATATCTCTAGAGACCTAATTGCATAAAATAGAGAAAGAGAAGTTCAATGAATTGGGCTTGTACTTAAAATTGCTAGAAAGGGAACAAATTAAAAACCCCCAGTCAAACACTAAACTTGAAATTCTAAAAATAAAAGGAGAGATTAATAAAATTGAAAGTAAAAAAAAATGATTGAATTAATTAATAAAAAGAGTTAGTTCTATGAAAAAAATAGACAAACCCTTAGTAAATCTGATTTAAAAAAGGAAAGAGGAAAATGAAATTGTTAGTCTTAAAAATGAAAAGGGAGAACTCGTCACTAATGAAGAGGAAATTAGAGCAATAATTAGAAGTTACTTTGCCCAACTTTATACCAATAAATTCAATAACTTAAATGAAATGGAAGAATTCCTTCAAAAATATAGCTTGCTCAGATTAACAGAGGAAGAAGTAAATTGGTTAAACAACCCATCTTAGAAGAAGAAATAGAACAAGCTATTAATCAACTCCTAAGAAAAAATCCCCAAGACCAGATGGATTTACAAGTGAATTTTTTTCACAACCAAACATTTAAAAAGCAATTAACTCCAAAGCTGTATAAACTATTTGAAAAAATAGGGATTGAAGGAGTCCTATCAAATTCCTTTTATGACAGACATGGTACTGATACCTAAACCAGGTAGGTTGAAAACAGAGAAATAAAATTATAGACTAATTTCTCTAATGAATATTGATGCTAAAATCTTAAATAAAATATTAGCAAAAAGATTACAAAAAAGTATCCCCAGGATAATACACTATGACTAAGTAGGATTTATGTCAGGAATGTAGAGCTGGTTCAATATTAGGAAAACTATTAGCATAATTGACTATATCAATAACCAAATTAACAAAAAACATATGATCATCTCAATAGAGCAGAAAAAGCATTTGATAAAATCCAACATCCATTCCTAATAAAAACACTTGAGAGGATAGGAATAAATGGACTTTTCCCTAAAATAGTCAGGAGCATCTATGTAAAAGCATCAGTAAGCATCATATGTAATGGGGATAAACTGGAATCTTTCCCAGTAAGATCAGGAGTGAAACAAGGTTGCCCAGTATCACCATTATTATTTAATATTATATTAGAAATGCTTGACTCCACAATAAGAGTTGAGAAAGAGATTAAAGGAATTAGAGTTAGGCAAGAGGAAACCAAATTATCACTCTTTGCAGATGATATGATAGTATACTTAGAAAACCCCAGAGATGCTACTAAAAAGCTATTAGAAATAATTCACAACTTTAACATAGGTGCAGGATACAAAATAAATCCACATGAATCCTCAACATTTTTATACATCACCAACAACATTCAACAGCAAGAGATACAAAGAGAAATTCCATTCAAAATAACTGTTGATAGCATAAAATATTTGGGAATCTATCTACCAAAGGAAAGTCAGGAATTATATGAGCAAAATTACAAAACACTTTCCACACAAATGAAGTCAGATTTAAATAAGTGGAAAAATATTAAGTGCTCTTTGATAGGCCGAGCAAATATAATAAAGATGGCAATACTCCCTAAACTAATCTGTTTATTTAGTGCTATACCAATCAGACTTCCAAGAAAATATTTTAATGACCTAGAAAAAATAACAACAAAATTCATATGGAAGAACAAAACGTTAAGAATTTCAAGGGAATTAATGAAAAAAAAAATCAAATGAAAATAGCCTAGCTGTACCTGATCTAAAACAATATTATAAAGCAGCAGTTACCAAAACCTTTTGGTATTGGCTAAGAAATAGATTAGTTGATCAGTGGAATAGGTTAGGTTCACAGGACAAAATAGTCAATAACTATAGCAATCTAGTGTTTGACAAACCCAAAGAGCCCAACTTTTGGGATAAGAAATCATTACTTGACAAAAACTGCTGGGAAAACTGGAAAATAATACAGCAGAAATTAGTCATGGACCAACATTTAACACCCTATACCAAGATAAGATCAAAATGGGTCCATGATTCAGGCATAAAGAATGAGATCCTAAATAAATTAGAGGAACATAAGATAGTTTGCCTCTCAGACTTGTGGAGGAGGAAGGAATTTGTGACAAAAGAAGAACTAGAGATCATTATTGATCAAAAAATAGAAAATTTTGATTACATAAAATTAAAAAGCCTTTTACAAACAAAGCTAATGCAAACAAGATTAGAAGGGAAGCAATAAACTGGGAAAACATTTTTACAGTCAAAGGTTCTGATAAAGGCCTCATTTCTAAAATATATAGAGAATTGACTCTAATTTATAAGAAACCAAGCCATTCTCCAATTGATAAATGATCAAAGGATATGAACAGACACTTTCAGATAATGAAATTGAAACTATTTTGACTCATATGACAGTGTTCCAAATCACTACTGATCAGAGAAATGCAAATTAAGACGACTCTGAGATACCACTACACACCTGTCAGATTGGCTAAGATGACAGGAAAAAAATTATGATGAATGTTCAAGGGGATGCAGGAAAACTGGGACACTGATGCATTGTTGGTGGAGTTGTGAATGAATTCAACCATTCTGGAGAGCAATTTGGAATTATACCCATCAAACTGTACATACTCTTTGATCCAGCAGTGTTACTACTGGGCTTATATCCCAAAGAGATATTAAAGAAGAGAAAGAGACCTGCATGTGCCAAAATGTTTGTGGCAGCCCTTTTTTGTAGTGGCTAGTAACTGGAAAATAAATGGATGCCTATTCATTGGAGAATGGCTGAATAAATTGTAGTATATGAATATTATGGAATATTATTGTTCTGTAAGAAATGACCAGCAGAATGAATACAGAGAGTCTTGGAAAGACTTACATGAACTGATGCTGAATGAAATGAGCAGAACCAGGAGATCATTATATATTTCAACAACAATACTGTATGAGGATGTATTCTGATAGAAGTAAATATCTTCAACAAAGAGAAGATCTAATTCCGTTCCAATTGATCAATGATGGACAGAATCAGCTACATCCAGAGAAAGAACACTGGGAAATGGGTGTAAAATGTTTGCATTTTTGTTTTTCTTCCCAGATTATTTTTACCTTCTGAATCCAATTCTTCCTGTGCAACAAGAGAACTGTTCAGTTCTGCACACATATAGTGTATCTAGGATATAACATAACATATTTAACAGGTATAAGACTGCCTGCCATCTAGGGGAAGGGGTGAAGGGAGGGAAGAGAAAAATCGGAAAAGAAGCGAGTGCAAGGTATAATGTTGTAAAAAATTACCTATGCATATGTACTGTCAATAAAAAGTTATAATTTAAAAAAAAAGAAAAAAAATATTTGACTTTATTTGCGTGGAAAGTGTTTTATAATTTTGTTCATATAATTCCTGACTTTCCTTTGGTAGATAGAATCCCAAATATTTTATACTATCGACAGTTATTTTGAATGGAATTTCTCTTTGTATCTCTTGCTGTTGGATTTTGTTGGTGATATATAAAAATGCTGAGGATTGATGTGGATTTATTTTGTATCCTGCAACTTTGCTAAAGTTGTGAATTATTTCTAATAGCTTTTTAGTAGAATCTCTGGGGTTTTCTAAGTATACCATCATATCATCTGCAAAGAGTGATAATTTGGTTTCCTCATTACCTACTCTAATTCCTTTAATCTCTTTCTCAACTCTTATTGCAGAAGCAAGCATTTCTAATACAATATTGAATAATAATGGTGATAGTGGGCAACCTTGTTTCACTCCAGAGCTTACTGGGAAAGGTTCCAGTTTATCCCCATTACATATGCTGCTTACTGATGCTTTTAAATAGATGCCACTGATTATTTTAGGGAAAAGTCCATTTATTCCTATCCTCTCAAGTATTTTTATTAGGAATGGATGTTGGATTTTATCAAATGCTTTTTCTGCATCTATTGAGATGATCATATGGTTTTTATTAACTTGGTTATTGATATAATTAATTATGCTAATAGTTTTCCTAATATTGAACCAGCCCTGCATTACTGGTATCAATCCTACTTGGTCATTTTTATCCTATTTTATCCTATTTATCCTGGGGATAATTTTCTGTAATCTTTTTGCTAATATTTTATTTAAGATTTTAGCATCAATATTCATTAGGGAGATTGGTCTATAATTTTCTTTCTCTGTTTTCAGCCTACCTGGTTTAGGTATCAGTACCATGTCTATGTCATAAAAGGAATTTGGTAGGACTCCTTCAATCCCTATTTTTTTCAAATAGTTTATATAGCATTGAAGTTAGTTGTTCTTTAAATGTTTGGTAGAATTCACATGTATATCCATCTGGTCCTGGGGAAATTTTTCTTAGGGAGTTGATTAATAGCTTGTTCTATTTCTTCTTTTAAGATGAGACTAATCAATTTACTTCTTCCTCTGTTAATCTGGGCAAGCTATATTTTTAAAGGTATTCTTCCAATTCATTTAAGTTATCAAATTTATTAGCATAAAGTTGGGCAAAGTAACTCCTAATTATTGCTCTAATTTCCTCTTCATTAGTGACGAGTTCTCCCTTTTCATTTTTAAGACTAACAATTTCATTTTCCTCTTTCCTTTTTTAATCAGATTTGCTAAGGGTTTGTCTATTTTTTTTTAATAGAACCAACTCTTTTTATTAAGTAATTCAATCATGATTTGTTTTTTTTTTTTTTTTTTTACTTTCAATTTTATTAATCTCTCCTTTTATTTTTAGAATTTCAAGTTTAGTGTTTGACTGGGGGTTTTTAATTTGTTCCCGTTCTAGCAATTTTAGTTGCAAGCCCAATTCATTGACCTTCTCTTTCTCTATTTTATGCAACTAGGTCTCTAGAGATATAAAATTTTCCCTTCTTACTGCTTTGGCTGCAACCCACACATTTTGGTATGAAATCTCATTATTGTCATTTTCTTGGGTGAAGTTATTAATTATGTCTCTGATTTGCTGTTTAGATCCAATCATTCTTTAGTATGAGATTATTTAGTTTCCATTTTTTTTTGGTTTTCCCCTGGCTTTTTACTGAATGCAATTTTCATTGCATTGTGGTCTGAAAAGGATGCATTTACTATTTCTGCCTTTTTGCATTTGAATTCAAGGTTTTTATGTCCTAATATATGGTCAGTTTTTGTATAGGTTCCATGAATTGCTGAGAAGAATGTCTCCATTTAGTTTTCTCCAAAGATCTATCATATCTAACTTTTCTAGTATTGTATTTACCTCTTTGACTTCTTTCTTATTTATTTTGTGGTTTGATTTATCTAATTCTGAGAGTTCAAGGTTGAGATCTCCCACTATTATAGTTTTGTTGTCTATTTCTTCTTGCAGCTCTCTTAATTTCTCTTTTAAGAATTTAGATGCAACAACACTTGGTGCATATATGTTTAATATTGATATTGCTTCATTATCTATGCTACCCTTCCGCAAGATATAGTGCACAAGCATTATCTTTCAGTGAAAAGGTGGACATTCAATGGAACAGGCAAATTTCATTTATTTCTGATGAAAAGACTAGAGCTGAACAAAAAAATGTGACATCCAAATACAGAACTCAATAGAAGCATTAAAAAGTTAAAAAGAAAAAAATCTTGAGAAGTATGTATCTGTTATGGGTATACTTAGAGAGTACAGATATAATTTGATTTTACTAAGATAGTATAAAAAAGAAACTAGAGGTAGAAAGAAAAAGAGGAAAAAGGAGATAAAATGAGGGAAATTACATCTCATAAAGAGTCAAAGAAGACCTATTAAAATTGAGGTAAACAAGGAAAGGGAATGAACATTGTATGAATCTTACACTCATCAGATTGGCTCAAATAGAGACTATTAGACATATTTGGTTTCACAGAGAAACTTGTCTCACCTTATAGGGAAGTGAGAGGAGAAGGGGGAAAGGAAAGGACAGGGCTAATAGAAGGAAAGCAGAAGTAGTAAGGCTACTTACTAAGAAGTAAGAAGTAGTAAGAAGTATAAGAAAAGGGGAGTGGCTGTAAAGGGGGAGAGTTGTTTGAAGAAAGTGGTATCAGAAGAAAAATACTGGGGAGAAAGGAAAGGAAAGAAAAAAATATAATTTGGAGTAAATAAGAAGCGGGAAATAAAGAATTAGTCATTTTAACTATGAATGTGGATGGGATGAACTCTCGCATAAAATGGAAGCAGATAGTAGACTGGATTAAAAGCCAGAATCCTACAATATGTTGTTAATAAGAAACATATTTAAAGCAGAGTAATACATTTAGCATAAAGATAAAAGGCTGGAGCAGAATCTATTATGTTTCAGGTAAAGTAAAAAAAGCAGGGGTAGTAATACTGATCTCAGATCAATCAAAAGCAAAAATAGAGCTAATTAAAAGAGATAAGAAAGGAAACTATGTTATTAAAGGGTACTACAGATAATGAAGTATTATCAATTTCAAACATATATGCACCAAATGGTATAGTCTCCAAATGTTTAGAGGAGAAATTAAGAGAGTTGCAAGAAGAAATAGAGAACAAAACTATACTAGTGGGAGATCTCAATCTTGCTTTCTTGGAGCTAGATAAAGCAAACCACAAAATAAATAAGAAAGAATTCAAGATGGTAAACATAATTTTAGAAAAGTCAAAGCATTTAAATTCCTAAAGGGGAAATCAAAAGAGTTGCAAGAAGAAATAGACAGCAAAACTATAATAGTGAGGGATCTCAAACTTACTCTCTCAGAACTAGATCAATTGAACCCAAAATAATAAGAAAGTAATTAAGAAGTTAAATAGAATTTTAGAAAAGTTAGGTATATATATCTTTGGAGAAAATTGAATGCAGACAGAAAGCAGTATACTTTTTTCTCAGGAGTTCATGGAACATATAAAAAATTTGACAACATATTAAGGCATAAGGATCTCAAAATTAAATGTGGAAAGATAGAAATATCAAATGCATATTTTTTTCACATCATGATATAATAAAAATTTTGCAGTAAAAGGCCATGAGAAAATAGACAAAAAAATTAATTGGAAACTAAATAATCTAATCCTAAACAATGAATGCGTGAAACAATAAATCATAGAGACAATCAGTAATTTCATCCAAAAGAATGACAATAATGAGACAACATAGCAAAATTTGTGGGATACAACCAAAGCAGTTATTCAGGGAAATTTTATATCTTTCAATGCATAAAAAAGGGGAAAAAAAGAAGTTCAATGAATTGGGCTTGCAACTAAAAAAGCTAGTAAAAGAACAAATTCAAAACCCCCAATTAAATAATAAATTTGACATTCTAAAAATAAAAAGGGACACCAATAAAATTGAAAGTTAAAAAAACTATTGAATTAATAAATAAAACTAAGAATTTTTTTTTTCAAAAAACAACAACAACAAAATAGATAAACCTTTAGGTAATTTGATTAGAAAAAAGAAAGAAGAAAATCAAATTGTTACTCTCAAAAATGAAAAGGGAGGACTTTCTACCAATGAAGAGGAAATTACAACAATAATTAGAGTTTATTTTGCCCAACAATATATCAATAAATTCATAAATCTAAATAAAATAGAGAAATACCCTACAAAAATATACATTGCCCAGATTAACAGAAGAGGAAATAAATTATTTAAAGAGTACTATTTTAGAAAAAGGAAAAGAACAAGTTATTAATCAACTCTCTAAGAAAAAATCTCCAGGGCCAAATGTATTTACATATAAATTCTACCAAATAATTAAAGAACAATTAATTCCAATACTATGCAAACCATTTGAAAAATAGGGAAAAAAGACATCCTACCAAACTCCTTTTATGACACAGCTATAGTGCTGATATCTGAACCAGGTAGGGCAAAAACAGAGAAAGAAAATTATATACCAATTTCTCTAATGAATATTGATGCAAAAATCTTAAAGAAAATATTAGCAAAGAGATTACAAAGTCATTCCTAGGATAATATATCACGACCAAGTAGGAATTATACCAGACATGCAGGGCTGTTACAATATTAGGAAAACTATTAGCATAAGTGACTATATCAATAACCAAAGTAACAAAAATCATAGGATTATCTCAATAGATGCAGAAAACATTTTATAAAATCCAACACTCATATTAAAAACATTAGAGAGTATAGGAATAAATGAACTTTTCCTTAAAATGATCAGTAGCATTTAATTAAAATCATCAGCAAGTGTCAAATATAATGACAACAAACTAGATACATTCCCAATAAGATCAAAGATGAAACAAGGTTTCCAACTATCACCATTACTACTCAACATTTTATTGGAAAATGTTAGCTTTAGAAATAAGAGAAGAAAAAGAGATTAAAATAAATAGAGTAGGTAATGAGGAAACTAAATTATCACTCTTTGCAGATGACATGATGGCATTCATAGAGAACCCTAGGGAATCAACTAAAAAACTACTAGAAACAATTCATAATTTTAGTAAAGTTGCAGGATACAAAACAAATCCACATAAATCATCAGCATTTTAATATATTACCAATAAGGTCCACCAATAAGAAATACAAAGAGAAATTTCACTTAAAATATCTGTCAATAGTATAAAATATTTGGGAATCTATCTGCCAAAAAGTCAGGAACTATATGAACCCAACTACAAAACATTTTCCCCATAAATAAAGTCAGATCTAATCAGTTGGAAAAATATCCAGTGCTCCTGGGTAGACCAAGCAAAAAAAAAAAATACTATCTAAATTAATCTCCTTATTTAGTGCCACAGAAATCAATCTCCCAAGAAATTATTTTACAGATGTAGAAAAATAATAATAAAGTTCATCTGGAAGAATAAAAGATCAGAATTTCAAGGAAATTAATGGGAAAAAATGCCAGTGAAGGTGACTTAGCTGTGTCAGACCTAAAACTATATTAAAAAGCAGCAATTATGTAAACCATTTGGTACTAGATTACGAAATAGCTCAGTGGATCTAATCCACTGGTCTAGTTGATCAGTGGAATAGGTTAGGTTCACAGGACAAAATAGCCAATGACTATAACAATAGCAAAAAAGTGTTTGATAAACCCAAAGACCCTTGCTCTTGGGATAAGAACTCACTATTTGACAAAAATTGCTGGGAAAATAGGAAACTAATATGGCAGGAACTAGGCACTGACTCACACCTAACACTGTATTATACCAAAAAAAGGTTGAAATGGGTTCATGATTTAGACATAAAGAATGATATTATAAGCAAATTAGAAGAACATAACATAGTTTACCTCTCAGATCTGTGGAGAAGGAAGGAATTTGTTACCAAAGAAGAACTGGAGCTCATTATTGAACACCAAATAGATAACTTTGATTAAGTTAAAAAGTTTTTGTACAAACAAAATTAATGTAGACAAGATCAAAATGAAACCAATAAATTGGGAAAAACATTTTTACAGTCAAGGGTTCTGATAAAGTTCTCAATTCTAAAATATATAAAGAATTGACTCAAATTTATCTGAATTCAAGCCATTCTACAATTGATAAGTGGTCAAAGAATATGAACAGACAATTTTCAGATGAAGAAATTGAAATCATTTCTAGTCATATGAAAAGATGCTCTGAATCAGTATTGATCAGAGAAATGTTAAATTAAGACAACTCTATGGTACCGCTACACACATCTCAGATTAACTAAGATGACAAGAAAAGATAATGATGGATCTTGGAAGGTATATGGGAAAATTGCAACACCAAGACATTGCTGGTAGAATTGTAAACAGGCCCAACCATTTTGGAGAGCAATTTGGAACTATGCTTGAACAGTTATCAACAGTGTTTCTACTGGCTTTATATCCCAAAGAGATCTTAAAGGAGGAAAAGGCACCTACATTTGCAAAAATGTTTGTGGCAGCACTTCTTGTAGTGGCAAGAATCTGAAAACTGAGTGGATATCTATCAGTTGGGAAATGGCTGAATAATTTATGGTATATGAATGGTATGGAATATTATTATTCTGTAAAAATGATTAGCAGGATGATTTCATATAGGTCTGGAGGGACTTACCTGACCTGATGCTAAGTGAAATGAGCAAAACCAAGAGATCATTGTATATAGCAACAGCAAGATTATACAGTGATCAATTCTAATGGATGTGGATCTTCTCAAAAACAAGATGATTCAGGCCAATTCTAATGATCTTGTGATGAGGAGAGTTATCTACACCCAGAGAGAGGACTGTGGGAACTGAGTGTGCATTAGACCATAATCTTTTCACTCCTTTTGTTGCTTGAATTTTATTTTCTCTCATTTTTTTCTTTTTGATCTGATTTTTCTTGTGCCACAAGAGAATTGTATAAATATGTATGCCTGTATTGGATTTCTATTTGTTTTTACTTGTTTAACATACATTGGATTACTTGCCATCTAAAGGAAGGGGTTGGAGAAAGGAGGGGAAATTGGAACACAAAGTTTTTTTGAAAAATCAATAGTGAAAATTAGCCTTGCATATGTTTTGAAAATAAAAAGTTTCAATAAAAAATAAATTAAACTTAAAAAGCTACAGTATTGGCTAAGAAATGGTGTGGTGGATCAGTAGTAGAGTTGAGTTAAGTAAACAAGACACAGTAATAAATGATCATAGTTATCTTGTATTTGATAAACCCAAAGAAACCATGTTCTCTGAAAAGAACTCACAACTTGACAAAAATCGCCTAAAACAAACTGGAAAACTGGAAATCAATGACAGAACTTAGATATTTACCAACATCTTAAACTATATATCAAAATGAGATCCAAATGAAGTGCATGATTTAAACATAATGGTGATATCACAAGCAAATTAGGAAAACAAATAATATTTCATCTATCAGATCTATGGAGAATAGAAGAATTTTTGACCAAGAGATTGAAAAAATTAAGGCAAGTAAAATGGATAACTCATTATGTTGAATTGAAAGTAACTGTACAAACAAAACCAATGCAACCAAGATTAAAATGAAATCAGAAAGCTGGGAAATTAAATAAGAGTAATGTATGATAATTATGAAATGATAATTAAAAACTTTTTTTTAAAGAACAAAAAATATTGGAGAAAATAAAATCTTAAAATACCCAAATAGCCAAATGGGAAAATATAAAAGCTCAGTGAAGAAAATAATTTCTCCTTAAAAGATGAGAATTGGGCTAGTAGAAGTGAATAACTCCATCAAACATGAAAAAACAATTAAATGAAGTCAAATTAATGAAAAAGTGGAAATGTAAAATATATCCCTGAAAAAAACTGACCTAGAAAATAGAAAATACAGAATTATTATACCCCCTGAAAACCATGAAAAATAGCCTAGATAGCAATTTTCAGAAAATTATAATGGAAAATTTCCCCAATATTTACAACAATAGGGTAAAGTAGACTTTGAAAGAATATGCCAATCATCTCTTCAAAAAGATCCTAAAATGAAAAGTCCCAGGAATGTTATGGCCAAATTCCAGATCTCCCAGATCCTAGAAAATATTGCAAGCACCCAAAAAGAAATTATTCAAATATTGGGTAATAATGGTCAGGATGACATATCAGCTTCAGAGTAAATGGTGTAAAAGTCTTAGGATATGATATTTCAAAAGACAAAGAAGCTAGGATTACAGTCAAGACTAATCGCCCCCCCCCCCAAATTATAATGAGTATACCCTTCAGGGAAAAATAGAAAATGGACAAATTCAATGAGATAAAGAATTTTCAAGCATTCTTGATGAAGATTCAGGAAAATTCAACCTTAATAATTAATTCAAAATTAATAGAATATTCAACACTTACAAACAAAACTCAAAAGAAACAAGCTATAGAACAAAAAATCAAGGAATTTAATAAAATTAAACTTTTTTTTATTTGTAAATGGAAAATTTATATATGTAATTCTGGAGAACTTTATTATTGTTTCAGCAGTTACAAAAAGCCTAAATAGATAGAGGATATGAGTGTAAATCAATTATCTTATATTCTATCTTGAAAAATTAAAAGGTGAGAAAGAGGAAACATTAGAAAAAAAGTGGAAGTATTGAGCAGAATGGGGGAAATTATCTCACAAAAGAGGTATGCACAAAAGAACTTTAAAAATGGATGGTGAGATGGGAGGATGGACGATGCTTAAACTATAATCCCATTGTAATTGTTTCAAAGAGGGCAAAATTATACACCCCCTATATAATATGTAACTCCATATTTTGATGGAGTCTATGTTTGATATGTAAGTCTATCTTACCTAAGAGGAAAATAGGAAAGGAAGGGGATAAGAGAAAGGAGACATAAAAGGGAAGGTGGATTAAGCAAAGAAGGATATAGAAGCAAAACAGACTCTTGGGGAGGAACAGGGTAAAAAGAGAAAGAGGAGGACAAACAGGAAAAAAAATGATTGGGGGAAATATACAGTTATTAATCATAGCTATAAATGTGAATGGGATGAATTCACCATAAAATGGGAGCAGATAGTGAAATAGATCAGAAAGCACAATTTAACAATATATTATTTACAAGAAATACACTTGGAATGGAAAGACAGCCACAGATTTAAAATAAGGGGCTGAGCAGAATCTATTATGCTTCAGCTGAGGTAAAGAAAAAAGAAAAAAAAACCCCACCATAGCAATAATGATCTCAGACAAAGCAAAAGAAAAAATAAATATAATTAAAATAAATAAGAGAAATTACATTTTGCTAAAAAGCACCATAGACAATGGAGTAATAGCCATACTAAGCATAAATGCACCAAATAGCAAAGCACCCAAATTCTTAAAGAATAAGTTAAATGTATTTGAGGACAAAATTGTAAAACTATTGTAATGGGGGATCTCAATTTTTCTCTCTCAGAACTGGATAAATCTAACTACAAAATAGATAATTAAAGAGATAAAATTTTAGAAAAGTTAAATATTACATACCTCTATAGAAAACTGAATGGAAGTAGAAAGGAGTATCCCGTTTTTGCAGCTCTACATGAAACCTTCACAAAAACTGACCATGTATTAGGGCATAAAAACCAAATGCAGAAAAGCATAAATATTAATTGTACTCTTATAAGACAATAATACCATAAAATTATATTCAATAAAAGTCCTTAGAAGCATAGATTTAAAAATTATTTGAAAACTCAATAATCTAATCTTTAAGAATAAGTCAAAGAACAAAGAATAGAAATAATGAATGATTTCATTACAGCTAATGACAACAATCAGAAAATATACCAAAAAAGGCAGCTAAAACAGTATTAAGGGGAAATTTTGTATTTCTAAATGTCTGTATCAATAAAAAAGAGAGAGAGAGAGAGAGAGAGAGAGAACAGATCAGTGAATTGGACACACAATTAAAAAAATTAAAAAGCTATAGTTGGCTATTTTTTCCCCCAAAGAGCATTAGGAAGATGAATAGCAAGGTTTGTGGATGCTGGGATTAGGACCATCTAAGAAACCAGTCTAATAGTAGCAGTAGCAGCAATAGTATGGGAACAAGTACTTGAACAGAAAAAAGGTCCCAGGGGACCCATGAACTAGCAATTGCAGGAGAAAATAGGCACTATACAGCACTTTTTCATCCTTTGCCAAATTTTGAATAACACATTCAGGATGGAGAGGAGCTGGGGGCTCTAGCAAGGTATTGAGCATAACACAAATTCCAGATATTTAGCTATGTGGCTCCATGCACAGGAGCAGTATACTAACTCGGTGCTAACCTTCAGCCCAGGATATAAACCTTCAGTGAAACAATCAGACCATAATATAAAGTCCAAAAAGGGAACCAGTAATTCAGTTACTCTGACCCTGCAGAACCCCATAGCTGGCTAAGAGTGCCCAAGTCCGACAGCAGTTCACTGAAATTCAATTGCACGTAAGGCAACAGACCCTAAACTGGGCCAGGAACTTGCAAAACTCTGAGAAAAACAGCTATGAACAGATCTCTCCTTTGATCACATCAATCTGGAAGTAGTAAAAACTTGCAGAATCCCAGATTAAGGTATGGAAACAGCAGAAGTTCAGGCTATATATTCCTCCTCCCTCAAAACTGAGCAAAGGTCTATAATAACATAAAGTTCAAAGTCAAGAAGGAGGCTGGAAAAATAAATAAACTGAAAAAGAATCAGTCCAAAAAAAGTTACAATGATGACAAGGAAGCTCATAATGAAAACACAGTATATGAAAATTTAAAATATCTACAGACTCAAAAAAAATGAAGATTGAATATAACTTCAGTAATCAAAGTTAAAGCCAGCAATATTGTTTTATGAATGACTTTGTGTTATGAGTTCAAATGTTGGAGTTCTTGTTCTTCTCAAAACTCAGCGGTTTAGAGGCTTAGAGCCCTCCGAATATCTCCAAATCCAAAGGTTCTGTCTTTCAGCCTCTGCCTCTGCTTTCTTCAGCCTCCAACCAACACAGAGATGGAATGTCTCTCTTGTATCCTTCTGGGGAGCCCAGGCACCAACTACAGTGGTGTGAGATGAAGATGAATCTGGTTGCCCACTGAACTCTCCACTCGTAGCTTCTCCCTCTGTAAACTCTTCATCTGCCACCAGCCAGCCAAGAGGAAAAATGTATTCTGCCATAGATCCCTCATCGCTGAACTTTTATCTGACTCTTCTGAGAGAATGGGATTATGGGTTTTCTCCCATAGTGCTCTCTGGCCCAACGAGCTTTAAGGGAGGTGTGGCCTCCCTTGAAGTTAGAAAGTGTACTTTGTGAAGCTAGCATACTTGTGGACTCCAATGAGTAAAGGTGTGAACAGAAGCCTTGTATTAATTAGTTCTACTTAGTACCTTGTTTCAGGTTCTGGCCAAAATCTTCTTGTAAGATTAGATCAACTCTAATTAGTTAGCAGTTAGTAAAGATTCCAACAACTTTGAATAAATCATTTTGTTTATTATAAATATATAACTTAAAATAAAGGACATATTAAGAAATTTTATCTGCACCCAGAGAAAGAATTAATAAATAGAATTATGTATACAATATACATATGTATATATAATATATACATACATATACATTCTATACACATAGAGTACATACACTCATACACACACATACATACCTATTTTTATCTAATAGTAGCTTTGGTGGGCAGGGAAGGAGGGAGATAAAAAAGAAAAGGAATTTACATGATAATTATATATTTAAAAGGAATAACAAGTTGTACATAATTGATTTATAACTTCCTGTGAAATCATCTTTTTTTATTATACCATGTTATGAAAATGGTTGTTTTGTTCTGTAAATTAAAAATAAAATAAATTTTATTTTGGGAAAAAGTAGTTAAAGCAAGAGCAAAAAACAAACTTTTATATGACAAAAAAGACTTTAAAATTAAAAAGAATAGTCGAGGAAAAAAATGAGAAAAGAAATTAGAATTAACCAAGAAACTTAGGAAAAGATTTAATAGCTCAATAAATAGCTCTTTAGCAAAATAATTCCTTCAAAAATTGGAACTGACCTAATGGAAAGAAATGATTTATAGAGATATGAAGTCAAACAAAGTTAAAAGACTAGAGGGGAAAAAAGAAGAAAATATTAAATGTCTGACAGGAAAAGCAACTGACTTGGAAAACAGACTGAAGACAATTTAAGAATCATAAGTCTGACTGAAAGCCATTAACAAAAGAAAAGCTTATCCCTCATAATTCAAGAAGTTTTTAACTGCCCAGATACCCTGGAACCAGAGGTTGGAATAAAAATTACTGAATCCACTACCCACCTTCTATAATAAGTCTCAAAATGAAAACTTTTAGGAATATAGTAGTCAAAATCCAGAATTCCCAAATCAAATAAAAAATGTAATCAGGCAAAAGAAAGAATTCAAGTACTGTGAAATCACAGTCAGGATCAAATGAGATTCAGTGGCCTCTTCATAAAGAGAATAGAGAGAATATAATATGATATCACAGAAGGGAAAAAATCTAGAATTGCAACCAAGAATAACACTCCTCCCATACACACAGTCGATTTCTGATTCTGCTTTCTGGTCATATAATCCATTTCATTAGCAATAACTGGATAGTCTCAGATTGGCTGACACTGAAATAAAATGACAGCTTGCTCTACCACTAGATATTGGATAAAGTAATCAGAATAACAGGTAAGTTTAACTTTATAGTACAAAATAAAACAGTTTTGTCAAGATAACTCACTGGACATAACAAATGTTTTTTTTTTTTTTCAGTAACTCAAAAGATGAATCTATACATGGGCATCACTAAATAGTCAATATAGAAATCAGGCTGATAACATTCTTTGCAGTCAAAGGTGGAGAAACTCTATAGAGTTTTCTTATTATAAAAT
Source organism: Antechinus flavipes (assembly GCF_016432865.1). Lineage (NCBI taxonomy): Eukaryota > Metazoa > Chordata > Mammalia > Dasyuromorphia > Dasyuridae > Antechinus > Antechinus flavipes. The sequence continues at coordinate 242,164,025 of NC_067400.1, read as the reverse complement.
TCAGACTTAAGTTGAAGAAGTAGGGAAAACTACTATAAGTATGACCTAAATAACATCTCTCATGAATATGAACTAAAAGTGAAGAATAGATTGAAGGAATTAGATCCAGTACATAGAATACCTAAAGAACTATGAATAGAGGTTCACAGTGTTATATAGGAGGAGGAACAAAAAGTATTCCATAGAAAAAGAAAAACAAGAAAGAAAAATAGCTTTCTTGTGAATTATGTAAACAAGTTTGTCGGGGCATACATAGATTATCTAACATGGAAGCATTCTGCCACCCCTACCATTTGTATGGGGGTAGCCTCCCTTGCTAGTTGTGTAGTCAAAATAAGCTACATCTTTAAACTGGCAGTCTTTCTTGTTGCACAGAGGGTAAAGATCACAGTTCACCCACTATTAAACATGAATTGAGGCATGATGGAGGATATTCCTTCCCACCCTCTCTGCCTTTTATGTCAGCTCTGAGAAATGGGCCTGGGGTGTTTGTTTCTGTTCTGTTTCATTTGTTCTAAATGCTAATTATAGAGGGCTTAAGTTACAAAACAACCTATGTATTCCTGTTGTACCCTTCAGTACCTCATACCCTTGCAAGCACATGAACATTCAGAGGCAGACAGTGAATAGCTTGCTAGTGACAGATGGCAAACCAGCCTCTGGGAGTAAAACATTTTAGCACTTCATAAATTTCTAACAAGGTTTCAAACTGTTGGCCATTTCCCTTCTCTCAGTTCTATCAATGTAGCAAAAAGTTGTAGTTGTTTTGTGTATATGTGTGTATGTGTGTGAGTGTAAATGTGTAGGGATCAGAAGAGATTGTTAATTAAATGTAGTCCTAATTAAAATCAGTGAGAAAGTTACACTTAAAATATTACTATTCTGAAAAAAGTTTACTATTCTAAAAAAAAAAAAAAATGGTGCCCTATTCCAAAGAAAGATTGAATTCTCCTTTATCATAATAAAAAAAAAAAAAGTAGAAGGGACTCACCTAAGCTCTCCCCAACACCCTTCCAAATACCTTTAAATAACAATTCTAAACACATCTAGAGTGGAAGAACCTACAAAGAAATGGCCAAGGCCAAGCTCAGCCCAATACAACTTAGAAGGCTGGAAGGAAAGGTCATTGCAACAGGGTGAGTCCAGCGCAGGCCATGACAGCATGGACCAAGCCCCGCAAACCAGAAGCAGGCATTAGTGCAACTGAATTAGTGACAACAGTGGCCATTTCTAGACTTTTTCTATCCAAGATGCCTAAGACAAATTTTAAGAAGAAAAGGTCTGTTGCAGCTGAGTGAGAGTACAGCACAGTCCACTAAACAATCCAGCACAGTTGTACCACACAGTCCCAACTACAGTAAACCAGGAGGAGGCCTTGGAAACTCCTGAATTAGCAGTGGCAGCTTTCTAAGCTGGTTGAACAACTGGTTAGAAGGAAATTATAAACACTGAGTAGGGAAAGACACTTATTTTGTGCATACTCAGATCCTGATTGTGGTCCTGAGTTTAAGTCCCAGGATAAGAAGGAACAGTAGCACATCAGAGTTTGTAGCCATAATGAAGCAGAGACCTTCCTCACAGTTTCAGGGCAGAAATGTGTATTTGTGGTCATTCACAGACCAGAATACAGGCCAGTAAACACCTTTCCTTAGGTAATACTACCCTGGAAGAATTAAAAATGTACAGGTTCCTAGAATTGTCTCAGACAACAGCTTGCACAAAACCCCTGAAGCTTGGGACAATTCTCACTCCTCCCTAGAAGCAAAATCCTACTTTAATAAAAAAAGAGAGAGAGAGAGAGAAATAAAGTAATAGGCTGAGAAAATGGAGAAACAACAGAAAAAAATTCTGATTATAGAAAGTTACTATGATGACAAGGAAGATCAAAGAGGGAAAGTAAAACACTTTTGAGAAAGAAGAGGGTAAAGGGGAGTGATAGGAGGATAAAGGAGAAGAAGAAGCAAGATGGAGAGAAATACACAAAAATTATAATTGTGAATGTGGCTGGGATGAACACACTATGAAACAGAACTAGATAACAGAGAGGCTAAAATTCAAAATCAACAGAGGGGCTAAAATTCAGAATCCTATAATGTTTTAGCTGTTTGTTTATTTTATTTTATTTAAAAAAAAAACAATAAGAAAAAGGGAAAGTTGAAAAGAAAATTCAAAACAAAATAAAACAAAAAACAATATTGCCATGTATTTAGCAGAACATCAGGGAAGATTCAAAATATATAACAACAAATTACCAATTCAAGGAAGTGTGTGTATATGTATGTGTGTGTGTATGTGTGTGTGTGTATTATATGTATTATGTATTAGTAGAAGACATTATATTCACGATGTCCATCTTTTCTTTGTTTCCTTGTAAATTATTTTTGTTCTCTGCTATGCGCCTTTTTGACTTTATTCTTTTCCTCCCCTACCTACAAGCAGACCATAGTTAAGAAAGTATTATACTTATATATACATATATAGATATAAATATATACATACAGACACACATACACATCTTTCCTATCCCAGTTAACACTTTGCTTTAATTTCTGTTCCTTAACTTGCCTTGCTATTACTTAACCACCCCAAACCCCTGAATCTATCCCTTGTCTTCTTTCCTTACCTTTTGCTTCCCCATCCATTCACTCCCCCCCACCTTATTTCTTTGTAGATTTTGGAGGATATACCTTTTATGGTATATATGCAGTAATGTCTCTGTGTCTATTCTTCCTCTGCACCTCATTTGTAAAACATGATTATTATTTTACCTTAACTCTGTCCCAATCTTTCTTTTGAAATACCAAACAAACTATGTTTGTTGTTGTTGTTGTTTTTGTTTTTAACAAGAACTACATTTGAAGCAGAGGCATACATAGATTGTAAAGATAGGGATCTGAAACAAAATCTATCACGCTTCAGCTGAGGTAAAATAATCAGAAGTAGCAATCATGATCTCACACAAAGCAAAAACCAAAACAGATGTGATTTAAAGAGACAAGTAGGAAAACAACATTTTGCTAAAAGGAGACAATTTTGTTGAAATAAACAATGAGTATCAGTAATAGATATATATGCACCAAATGATATAATTTCCAAATTTCTAAAGAAGTAGTTAAATGAGTTATGGGAGATAATAGAATAAAACTCTACTAGTGGAGGAGCTCAATTTTCCTCTCTCAGAACTAGATGAATCTTACAAACAAACAGACAAACAAAATAAGAAAAACCAAAAAAGAAACTAAGAAGATGAATAAAAGTTTAGAGAAGTGAGATATGAAAGCTCCTGGACAAAATTTAATGGAGTGGAAAAAGAATACAGTGGTAAGTGGTAGTGGTAAGTGGCACATATACAAAAATTAAACTTCTATAGGGGCATTAAAAACCACCCAAAAAGAAATATTAAATACATCCCTTTCAGATCATAATGCAATAAAAATTATTAAAGAGCCAACATTAATTGAACACTAAGAACAAATCATACGAACAATAATTTAAATAAAGAGGATGATACCAATGAAAAAATATACCAAAATTTATGGGATGCAGCCAAAGCAGTACTTAAGGGATATTTTTAATCTCTAAATGCTTACATTAATAAAGTAGATAAAGAATAGACCAATGAATTGAGCATGCAATTAAAAAAAAAACTAGAAAAATAACAAATTAAAATCCTCTTTTAAACAGCAAAATGGAAATCCTAAAAATCAAAGGAGAGATTAATAAAATTGAAATTAAGGGATCCATTGAAATAATAAATAAAAATAGGAGATGATTTAGGAATAAACAATTCCATGTATTAATTTGACTAAAAAAGAAAAACAAATTACCAGTATAAAAAATGAAGATTATGAATTCACTACCAGTGAAGAAGAAATTAAATCATTTATTCAAAGCTATTTTGTCCAACTGCATGTCAATAAATGACCATCTAAGTAAAATTAATAAATATTTTAAAAATATATAAATTGCCCAGATTAACAGGAAAGAAAACATAATGCATAAATAAACCTATCTTAGAAGAAAAAAATCAATGATCTCTGAGGAAAAATCCCCAGGACTAGATGGATCCATAAATAAGTTTTACCAAACATTTAAGAATAATTCATTCCAATATGATTTAAACTATATGGAAACATCAGCAAAGAAATAATTCTACCAAGTTCCTAATATTATACAATTATTGTACTGATACCAAAACCAAGAAGGGAAAAAAGAGGGAAAGAAAACCATACACCAATTTCCATAAGAAATACTGGTGCCAAATTTTAAAGAAATTATCAATAAGGAGATTACAACAATATATCAGAAAGATCACCCAATATAGCCAGATGGAATTTACACCAAGAAAGCAGGACAATATTAGGAAAACTATTAGTATGTTTGGCCATATTCTTAACAAAACTAACAGAAATCATAGTTTTTCCATTGAATGAAAAATAAGGTTTTTGACAAAACACAACATTCATTTCTATTAAAAAATTAGAAAGCAAATGAAGAAATGGGGTGATACAAGGGTAGACATTATCACCATCATTATTAAATGTTGTATTACAAATTCTAGCAATAAGAGAAAAAAAGAAATTGAAGGAATTATAGTAGGCAAGGAAGAAACAAAACAATCACTCTTTGGATGATAAGATTTTATATTTATAGAATCATAGAGCATTAACTGAAAATTAAATTGATATAATTAGCAACTTTAATAAAATTGTAGGATATGAAATACACACAAATAATCTGCATTTCTATATACTATCAACAAAATCAAGTAGAAAGAGAAAGAAAGAGAAACTTCATTTAAAGCAACTGTAGATAATATAAAGCAATTGTCAGTCTATCTGCCAAAACAAAACAAAGAACTATTTGAATAAAATTACAAAGCCTGGACACACAAATAAAGTCAGATCTAAACAATTGGAAAAAGTATTTATTGTTTATGGGTTAGGTTAAGCCAATATAATTAAAATGGAAATTTTGCCTAATTTATTTATCCAGTCCCACGCCAATGAAACTACCAAAAACTATTTTATAGAGCTAGAAAAAATAATTGCAAAATTTATCTGGAAGCACAATATATCAAAAATATCATGGGAATCAATGAAAAGAAATGTCAATAAAGATGGCTTAGCATATCTCAAAATATATCAGAAAGAATCAATCTTTAAAATAATCCTGTCCTAAGAAGTAGAGTGATACATTAGTGAAACAGATTAGGCATATAACACATAGTAACAAATTAATATAGCAATCTAGTGTTTGATAACAAAAGTCAAGGTTTTTGGACAATAACTCACTCTTTGCCAAATATAGCAGAGAAAATTGGAAGGCAGTTTTATATATACATATATAAAACCTAGGTTTAGGCTAGTAATGTATACTAAGATAAGATCAAAATGGGTATATGATTTAAACATATGATATCATAAACAAATTAGGGCAACATCAATCAGTTTACCTCTAAGATCCATGGATAAGGAATGAATTTATGCCCAAATAAGAAATAAAGCGCATTATAGTATATAAAATGGGTAATTCTTATCACATTAAATTAAATTGCAGGTAGCCAAAACTTAAAAAGAAAAAAAAAAAAGCTAGGGGAAATATTTTATAGAAAGTTTCTCTGATAAAAGTCTTATTTTTCAAATCGAAAATGGAGTCAAATTCATAATACTTCAAGTCATTCCCCAAACTGATAAATTTGGTGAAATAATATGAACAGGCAATTTTCACACAAAGAAACCATAGCTATCTATGGTCATATTAAAAATGCTCTAAATACTATTAATTTAAGAAAAGCAAATTAAAACAATCCTGAGATACCACCTCAAACCTGTCAGACTGGTTAATATGAAGAAAATGAATATTATAAATGTTAGAGAAGATATGGGGAAAGGGGGATACTAATTCACTATTGATAGAGTTGTGAATTGATCCAATCATTTTAAGAACATATTGAAATTATGCTGCCAAAACTATAAAACTTAGCATAATCTTTGACACAGATCTATAACTCAAAGAGTTTTTTTTTTCAATGAAAGGTCCTATATGTACAAAAATATACTAACTTTTTTTGTTGGCAAAGAATTGGAAATTGAGGGGATTCTCATGCATCAAATAATGGCTGAGCAAATTGTGGATAAATAATTGTGATAGAGTATTTTTGTGCTATAAGAAATGATCAATGTGATCATTTTTTACAAACAGAGAAGAACAAAAAAGAACTGGGAATACAAATTTAAAGAAGCAAGGGACAAAGAAGTATAAACCATTTATTAAAAAGTCTCTACATAAATAAAACATACCAAGTTAGAGGACAAGATGCATAAACTGAATTAGGAATTATGTGCCCTTCCAGAAGAAATGACAAGTCATCAAATCTGAATACCACAATGAAAAAAATAGTACAAATAATAAAACAGCCATGAATTTCCAAACACAGGGCACAGAAGTAGAAGGAATACGAATTGAAATAATACACACATAGTTGTGAAAGAGGAAGAGAAAACAATAACAACAAAACCACATTTCACATTCCAAGAGATGAAGTATTTTAACTGAACAATTCTAAAGGAAAAAAAAATAACACTAATTTTACAAGTAACCAGAAAAAGACTTTCAACTTCAATAGAAATGAAATTTGAATAGCAGAAGATGATTTTTTCACTTATTTGAAAGAGCAAGACAGTTCAGGTCCTAATACAAGAAGCCATATTTTGTAAACCTGAGCTTAATTATAAATTTTAAAAAAGATAAATATTCAATAAGCAAATCATTTGAAGGATTTAGTCAAATGATAAACTGTTTGTTTTGAAAAGAATATTTTATGGAAGTATTTATATGTTCACATATATATTTTATAGGTATGTTCCCAAATATTTTATATATTCTGTTGTTCTTTGGAATTAAATTTTAATTTTGAACTCTTCCTGTTGGATTTTCCTGGAAGCATTCAAAACTTATGATTATTTATGGTGATTTATTTTATGTCTTGAAATTCTACACATTAATATTTTAATTAATTTTTGCTAAATATTTGAAATTCCCTAATCATATAATTTGCAAAAAATGGTATTTCCCCCACTTTGTACTTATGCATACTTTCTTAATTTCACTTTATCTGACTACTATTGTTAGCATTCTTTTTACTATATCAAATAATTTTAGTCATAATGATTACCATGAATTTATTCCTGCTCTCATTGGAATGCCCTCTGGTTTATGCCTATTATACATAATGTTATCTCATGATATTAACAAAATATTATTTGCCATATTGAAGAAATAGACATTTATTTCTGTTTTTAATATTTACAGAAATATTCAATTTTCAAATATCTTTTTCTAGATTTATTTGTAAAATGATATTCATTATTCTTATTATTAATATAGTTGATTACATTGATTGTTTCCTAATACTTAACCAATCTTGAATTATTGAGATAATCCCAAATTATTCAGAGTGCATAATTATTTGATACATTCCTATAGCTTCTTTGCTTACATATTATGTAAAATATTTACATTGATATTAATTAGGGATATTGTTGTATAGCTTTATTTCTATGTTTTGTATCTTCCTAATTTCAATATCAAGACAATGTTTTTGTCATAAGATAAATTTAGTAGCTATGTGCTCTTCCTATTTGCAAATACTCTGTCAATTAGTAGACACAATTCTTCTCTGACATGTTTGATAGAATTTGGTGACAAATTAACAGACTTTTTCTTCCTCTGGGACAACATTCATAGCTACTTCAATTTATTTTTTTCCTGATTTGATTGATTTAAATAACTTATTCCTTGATCATCCCAAGCATTTTGTATTTTTTAAATTACTTATCTACTTCATTATCACTCTCAATTTTATTGGGATATAGTTGGCCAAATAGTTTATAATTATATCCTTTATTTCATCTTCATTTGTTGTGAATTCCCCTTTTTCATTCACCACTAATTTGGTTTCTGATTTGCTTCTTAAATATAATAAACTAATTTTTAAGCTTTTGGATTGATTTATCAATTTAATAGGATTTTTGTTTTGTTTTCAGTTTTATTAATATTTACTTTGATTTCTATATTTTCTACTTTTGGTTTCTCTGTTTTTTTAACTGTTGGCTTTCTAGGCAAGTAATAGTTTGTTAATATCATGAGTTAACATTATATGTAACAGGCATAAATCAGAGGATATTCCAATAAAAGCAGGAATAAACTTCAAAATAGTCATTATCACTACAATTATCTGATATAGTAAATTTTTTCATACTCACTTTACTAATAAATAAACTTTTGAAGAGGTAACAGGACCAGTCCTGATCACTTCTTCCCTCCTCTCCTGACTCTATGTACCTTTTCTACCAATCCTTTCTGGTTTTAGTTTTCTTTTATATGTATCTTTCCTCACTAGAAACCCTGACTTTTTACTTGTATTTGTCATTCCTCTGCTTATCACAGAGCCCAGCACTGTAATAAATGCTTGTTGAGAGGACCTGCAAGATGTAGAATGAAATAAATATAGCTAAGAAAATGATACACATGTTAACCACAACAGTGTAAACTGAATGAAAAAACAAAAAGGTTAAAAACTTCTGTCTTAGATCAAAATCTTGGCTATAAAAATTGAATATTATAGATTTCTGTCATATGAATTGGCTATTTTAACTTATGACATTGACCTGATATCACAGAGTTGAGAGCATTTTGTCCTATAATACCTTTAAAAGACTATCAGTTTTCAACTTCCAGACTGACTTTATAGAAGAATAGGTAAATTGTTATATTTATCCTTGACAGTCTTACCTAATGTTAAATCAGGATAACTTTTCCATAGATTAATTCATTATCAAAGAGTTAAAAAAAAAAAAAAAAGACTGTCTCTCTGACATAAGCTCACGTAAATTACTGAACTTACAGTAGAGAATCTGGCAAGAGAGAAGATCACATCTATTTCACACAAATACTTATGTACCTATAATCGATACATACCATATGTGTATATAAATACATACATGATTATACATACATACACAGTAAGTTTCTATAGTTTAGTTTTCTTCTTTGTCTGCTTTAAAAAAGAGAGAGAGCCTGTTAGTGTAATCATCTCTAATCCAGAGATTGGGGGAGGAGGGGAAAGATGGAGGGGGAAATATAGTGCCTCCTCTGGCTTGACTTTAGTTCTTCCCTCTAGCTTAGAATCCCAAACCAAAAATTTCACCCTCTTGTCAGTACTGTCAGTCAGTAACATCTCTGTCCCACTGTTTCTGTTTGTGCTGGTTCCTTCTAGCCCAAGATTACAGCTCAGGAGCACAACTAGACCTAGTGGTCCTCATTATATGAGATCTCCTCAATCTTCTGGGACTCAGACCCCCAATTCGCCATGCTCAGGAAGTGAAAGTTCCTGTGTTGAAGCTGAGACTACTTTTGAACCCAACAAGTGAACCAAAGGCTCACTGCTTGGGTTGTTTTGTTTTGTTTTTTTTAATAGAGCTTGGCTTGGAGGTGTTTACACTTCATGTGGGTTTTACTTGGTTCCTGAGATCTTTCTTCATATGTTTTCAGGTTGCTGCAGGAGGATCCCTGTTCTGCCCCAATCTTGTTTTTCACTGGTCTATGTTTGCCCTGAGGTACAATTTTGTTTTGTTTAAGGGGATTTTCTGGAATTTTGGAATTTTGAAACTTGGAATTTTCTGACCTACTCTGTGATCTTCCCAGAAATCTCCCCCCCCCAATTATTTCTTGTATCATTGTATCCAGATTTTGGGGGGTCATTGAATTCAGGTATTCCAATTAAGTTTTCTCTTCTTGATCTGTTCTCTAAATCTTTTGCTTTTCATATGAGATATCTCAAATCATTCTTTTATTCATTTTTTATATTTTGGTTTATTATTTGATAAGAGGAACACTCTAATGCTGAGGTTCTGCAGGGCAAATGCTTAAATAGGAAAATGGGACAATGGAGAGGGGCAAGAGAAAAGAACCACGTTAGGTCAAATCAAATTCTCAAGATATTGAAGGGGGAAAGTGTATAGCCAGTGCCAAGAGTGAAGAGTAGAGGAATGGAATTTTAGGAGAGGAATGAAGAATAGGTTTAGGGATCTAAAGAGAGAGGTAGGATGAAAAAGAATAATGATTAGATAAGGGAATTTCAGAGTTTATAAATATGGAAGTGAAACATTGGTGGATCATGCCAAGGTAAAGGACATGAACATCTTTCTGTGTAGCTGAGATGGCATGGAAGAATAGTTCAAGAAAAAAATAAGCAGGTTGAGAAACTAAAAGTTTAGCTACATTGATGTCAAATGAATGTTAATATAACCCAGGATGAGAGCAGAAATTGGGGAGCAGAGGAAGACTGAGAGTGTCCTAGAGTTTGATAGATAACATATCTCAGAATCTCAATTTTAATGAACTTCAAAGGAGAGGTTACCTATTAATGATTATATAGACACAGTTTAGAAGTGGCAATAGGATGTAATATTTTAACTTCTGTGCCACTTCCATGATCACTGAGAGTGAAACCAGTGGTGGAAAGGGTAGCCAATGAAGCCATCATAATAAGAAATCAAATCTCTGTGCATTTAGGAAACTGGAAAGAGTTCAAAAGGAAAAAGGTTTAAAATGTGATTTTTTTTTTTTTACAAAAGAGGAAGCATTCCAGAGGATAGAGTAGATGGGATTAGATACCTATAGCATGAGATTTTAGTGAGGTTGAGTTGAGGGTAGTGGGGAAAAAAGGTGTGGACAGTAGAAGGGGGTAAAGAATTGGATTTGACATTTGGCAGCTGTGCATTAGAATTACTGGAATGGGGACACTATACCAGGATGAGAGTATATTAATTATTGAGAAATAAGCAGCATAATCCATTGAGAAATAAGCAGCATAATCCATAGAAGTTTGATTTCTTGATGGAGTCAGCCAGTATCACTAGAAAGCAATGTACAACTAGAAAACAGTGGAGAATGCAGCACAAAGGGGTACGTGCAAATGAAACAGTTGTTTGCAATGAAGAGTACAGAGAGAAAGTATATTGGGAGGGCTAGTCTGGAAAAGGTAGTATTATTCCATCCATCTCAAGTAGGTACTTCCTATCTTACTGGTAGGTACAAGGGAAGTAAATGGTAGAGATAGAATTGCTTGACACTAGAGAATGTGTTATGGGCAAGTATGAAAAAATGAGATTCAAGTTTGGGATAATGAATGATAACATGATCAATAGCAACAATAAATTCAGTGGGATATCTTACTTGCTGTTGTTGCATAGCATTATTTCTATGCAAGATATGCTTAGAGAAACCAGGATCAATTTAAGTACTGGAATATTGGAAAGGAGTACTTTATTTTTTTATATTTATATTTATTCTTTTGCTCAGTTGACTTCTGCACTTTTTCAATTTGCCCTCCTTTCAGAACATCACAGAGAGATGGTTGATTGAGATTCCTAACTCCTTATATACGAACACAATCTACATGTAGAAGGAACTCAGTTACTACATTGAATATTTTCCATCTCACACTCCCACTGACAATAACCATCAACATTCATGGTATTTATACTTAATTTTTAAGCTGTTTGCATAAAACTGACTTTGAAAAGATACTTTAAAAATACAAAATGATTTGTTCTGCATACAACTGTATATAATACTTTAGAGGGAAAACTATGGTAACAATAACTGGCCCAACTATGGGTAAAGATATAATTATTAAAAGATCTATGATAAATGAATTAACCTCATAATCCATAAGGGCTTATGGAACACAATGTCTACTTAATATATGTGTGCAGAATGAATATGTGAATATAAAGTTAGAAAAGTCTTATATATCCTATCACACAAAGCAACACATGTTACTTGTTTCCCTTAGATCAGGAATTAAACTTTTTTCCACTTGCAAACCCTATGGTGCCAAAGAAATTTTTTATGTGACCCCTGCTACATAGGTATATAAACTAAGCATACAAATAAAAAAAATTACTGATAATAAATCATATTTTCATAATTCCACATTCAATTATAAAACCCAAGATGGGGGTGTGACTTTCAGTTAAAAAGCTTTGGCCTAGATGACAATGTTACTAAGGATTGATGAAAATTTGTATGACAGGTTTCAACCATATCAGAAGCATGGCATTATTATCACTCCTGCCATACCTTCCCCCTTTAGTTTGCATGGTGCAGTTAGAATTGTTTCCAAATTTCCTTTTCCTCATTCTGAAGTATGCCAGAGCCAAGTTAAACTGATTCATGAGAGCTAATTGTTAAATTTTAAAAGTAAGCTTTAAATTATACCTTAAAAATTGGTAAACAGGAAAAATCAGGCCTTGATATATTGATTGTTTAAACTATAAAAAGCAATGGAAAAAATATATAGATTACAATAAAGATTAAACCTAAAAGTGTGTTTTGTGTACACCTCTAACTGTGAAAGTCAGTTGTTAAAACATTTACCAAAATATCCCTCTCCTCATCCTTCTTATTAAGTAATTTAGAAAAAAAAAATCCTCCTTTCAGTAGTTTAGATTACCTCATTACTACCTCCATGGATGATGGGGGAGGCTCCAATTAAGCCAAATTGGCTCTCTGTCTAAACAAACCAGAGGCTACACACTAAGATTTTCCCATTGGCATCTATTTTCCTAACTTTGTGAGAAGCAATTAAAAATAATTTAATTGCTATCCCAAGAGGTCACTATTTCTCTTCATGTAAACCATTCCTTCCCTTTCTGCACTGTATTTATATTATGTACTTCAAAGAAATTATATGTAGGAAGCCACTGAAGTTTATTGAATAAAATAATTTATGGGTCAGAACTCTTTTTTCATGAAAATCATTTTGGAAGTTTGATGGAATATTGATAACAGATGGTAGCAAAAAGCTTAATGTAGAAAGATAAAATAGAACAATATTGTTTTGTTATATACTAAGTAAAGGATGATAAGAATCTAAATAAGATGGTGACCATGAGGATGAAAGAATATATAATAAGAGCTATCCAAGAGAGAAAAACCACAAGATATTAACTGACTGATATTTGAAACAAATAAGCCTGGAAAAATACAAATGTTTTTAGTTTATTAGACAGTAGTACCTTAGAGAATAATGGAGAAGTTCAGAAGTAATGAAAATTCAGAAGAAAATGTAATGATATCTCTTTTGGACATGGAATATGAAAATTTCCAATAGACAGGTAAAATTGAGAATATGTGTCTCATGAAAGAAATTATAGTTCTGAGACATCACTATCAAGAGACAAAAAGAATCTAAGAGATCACTCACTGATGAGATCACTGAATAAACAGAAAGAGAGAAGTCCCAGTCAGAGTAGTAAGGTATAACTATATAATATGATCTCAGATCTATTCACTATTCTGGTTGTTCTCAAAACAACTTATTTATGTTCTTTCTATATTGTGATGAATGCGTACTATAGGTATAATTTGATCAAGAATACAGCAGAACAATTATGTGTCTGTTTCTGTCTTAATATAGCCTAAGATTGCATTATTTTTCTGGCTTCTATATTGTACTGTTAACTCATATTAATCTTGTAATCTACTAAGAACTGCATTACTCTCTCCCTCCCCCTCCCACCACACAAAAGTACAGCTATCTAGAAACATTTCCTCTGTTTTATATTTGAAAAACTGATTTTGTTAAACCCAAATATATGACTTTATGAGAAGGAATGGATAGACTGCAGTACTTATGTTAGGAAGACTCTTCTTTATGAGTTCAAATAAGGGCTTAGGCATTAACTAGCTATATGACCTTGGGCAAATCAATTAGCCCTACTTGTCTCATTTCCTCATCTGTTAAATGAAGTGAAGAAGGAAAAGGCAAACTACTCCAGTATCTGCCAAGAAAACTCCAAATGGAGTCATGAAGAGATGGACATAATAATAATAAAAAATAACAACAATAAAAAATGACATATGTATTCTTATAAATCTCATATATTTTTTTAAAGTTTTGTCCTATCTTTTGGTTTCTGAATCTGGCATTCAACATATTAGCTATTTTATTTAATTAATTTCAAATAAAATTTAAATTTTTTTTACAAATCTATAAAAATTGTCTTTTTTGCCTTCTACCTTCCCCATCCTCCTGGTGAAAGAAATAACACAACTCCAATTATATACATACATATATAGTTAGGAAAAACAAATTTCCATATTAGCCACATCAAAAAAACCTTTCAATCCACCTCAGAAGGTAGATGGCATATTTTGTCAAGAATTTTCTATAATTGTGGTTGGTCATTGCAGTAGTGTTATTAAGGTTTTTTTTTTTTTTTTATTGATTGCCTTTATACAATTATTGTTATTGTATGCATCATTCTCCTTTTTACACTCCTTTTTCTCAGGTCTTTCTGAAGTCATTCTCTATATAATTCCTTACACTATAATAGTATTCCTTCAAATTAATATACCACATCTTCTTTAGCCATTCCCTAATTCATAGGTAATAATTCATAGGTAATAGGCTAATACTCAGCCTGAGATTTGTCCCCAGAAAACAGATTTAGCTAATAAGGATGTTCTTTGGGGGTTGGACATGGGAAGGGGGGGTCCTTTTGCTGGTCCTTCTTTCTGAGCCCTGAGTCTCAGATTCAGATTCTATAACTGCTCCAATTGTGTTCAAGAGGCTCAAATCCACTCTGAAGCAATGAAGTACTTTGAACCAGAGAATTATTGATTTTTTTTTAAATGGTTGATTTTCTTAAGCAGTCACACTCCATTATGAGTGCTGGTAGAGGCATCCTATACAGAGCTAGAGGTTCCATCAGGTCAAAAAAAAAAAAAAGGCCCCAAAGAGCAGGCAGAACAGCCGCTATATGCTTCTAGTAGAAGGTATTCCCCTCCAGATTTCCATACAGCTGAGTGTCCACACCTGTGTCCTTGAAAATCTACCTGGGGGAATATTTTATCATCAGCTGTTGCCAGCTGTATTATAATTAATTCAATTCTGCCCTAACACACTATTACTCTATAATGTAATCTGGATTTAGTAATACTAAGTCTCATCCTTACATCATCCTATATCCATTATTATTCTTTTTTTACATATTTTATTGCATTATTAACACCAAACAACATAAAAATTAAATATTTACATTTAAATTAAATGAATACAAACTATAATTTTTAATCAATCCAAATCCTCTTAAAGTTTGTGTGTGTTTATGTGTATATTATAGTTTAAATATAATTCTTCTAGCTCTGCTTTTTATGTTTTATATGGTTTTGATCAAGTTCTGTCCAAGTTTGTATGTTTCATATTTATTACTATTAATTGCATCAGGGCATTCCATTACATTAGTATACCATAAATTATTTTACCATTGACTTATAATTAGACATTTGGATTGTTTCTGGATTTTCTGAAGTTGCATAAAATGCTGATTTTAACATCTTTTCAAAGCATTTGGGGGAGGTGCAAGTAAAGTACAGAATTATTTTTGATAATACTCTTGGAGCTTATTGCAATTGCCAAAACGCTTCAATAATGCTCGCCAAAGTATTCTAAGTATTTGTAATTCCACTAACAATGTATAAATATATCTTTTTGTCAACAAGCATATCAGCAATGATTTTTATTACTTTAAATCATTTCACTTATTAAAGGAAGTAGTGGTTCACAGTAGCTTTAGTTTGCATCTCTTGTATTAGCTAAATTAAAATATTGTTTTCTGCCTTTTTCTCCCTATCATTCTTATTGTTAAACCAATCTCCTAAAATTATTTAAACCAGTAAAATTAGTGTAACAAGGACATGCTAGTACCATTGTCTCAGGACCAATTTCTTAAATCACCCTTCAGGTTTCCATGGTCTCCCGAGAGATGGCATTTCTCCAGCATATTCCCATAACTAGACCAAAAAAAAAAAAAAAAAAACAATTATAATCTCCTCCAATTCTTAAAGGACCAGTGACTAGAACCTTAGTTCCATCCAACCAGTTAAGATCACTTAGATTTCCCCAAAAGATATGTATTTCAAAGACACTCCAGAATGAACTTGCAAACATTTACTTCAATAACATGATACATACTCTTAACTGTAAAACCCTGGGCCTCTGAGGAAGTAGGGTCTAAACTTAGCTTAATAGTTTTGTTGAATAAGTCTCACTAAGTCCATGTAGCATAATGGGCTGATGATTCCTTGTCTAAGTTGCTATTGATCAGGGTTGTTAAATGTCATTCAGAAGGAGCTAAGTTATGGAAGGATTTTATTTTATTTTTTATTATACCTTTTTATTTACAAGATATATGCATGGGTAATTTTTCAGCATTGACCCTTGCAAAACCTTCTGTTCCAACTTTTCCCCTCCTTTCCCCCACTTCCTCCCCCAGATGGCAGGTAGACCAATACATGCTAAATATGTTAAAGTATATGTTAAAATACAATATATGTATACATATCCATACAGTTATTTTGCTGCACAAGAAGAATTGGACTTTGAAATAAAGTTAAATTAACCTGAGAAGGAAATCAAAAATGCAAGTGGACAAAAAAAAGAGGAATTGGAAATGCTTTGTAGTGGTTCACACTCATTTCCTAGAGTTCTTTTGCTGGGTGTAGCTAGTTCTATTCATTATTGAACAAATGGAACTTATTTGGTTCATCTCATTGTTAAAGAGAGCCAACGTTCATCAAAATTGATCATCATATAGTATTGTTGTTTGTGATGACGGTGTTTAGCAGGCAGGGTATTTTGCCGGAGTCAGGATAAGTGAAAGTCCTTGATCTTTATTCTTTGTGGAGATGAAGAGGAATGGTCATACAAAGTGAGAGGAATCTTGACACGAATCTGGCCAGCAATAGCTCTGGCTCTCACACGCCACCCACCAAATCTTCTACCCAATCTCTTATATAACACATCAAATTTGCACAGAGGGTGAGCTGGGCCATTCTTTCTCCAAGCATATATTAATAGAGTATTGTCTAATTGGTAATTAGCCTTAAGTGCTTGGACCTCAGTGCATCTGCTCAGCTTCAGCCCATTACAGTTGTTGAAGTGTATGATGCTCTCCTGGTCCTGCTCATTTCACTCAGCATCAGTTCACGTAAGCCTCTCCAGGACTTTCTGAAATTTCCCTGCTGGTCATTTCATACAGAACTATTAATAATACCCCATAACATTCATATGCCACAATTTATTCAACCATTTTCCAACTGAAGGGCATCCACTCAGTTTCCAGTTTCTGGCCACTACACAAAGGGCTACCACAAACATTTTTGCACATATGGGTTCCTTTCCCTTCTTTAAGATCTCTTTGGGATAGAAGCCCAATAGTAACACTGCTGGATCAAAGGGTATGCACAGTTTGATAACTTTTTGAGCATAGTTCCAAATTACTCTCCAGAATGGCTAGATGTATTCACAATTCCACCAACAATGTATCAGTGTCCCAGTTTTCCCACATCCCCTTCAGCATTCTGTATTATCTTTTTCTGTCATCCTAGCCAATCTGAGAGGTGTATAGTGGTATCTCAAAGTTGTGTTAATTTACATTTCTCTGATGAATAATGACTTGGAGCATCTTTTCATATGGTTAGAAATAGTTTCAATTTCTTCATCTGAAAATTATCTGTTTATATCCTTTGACCATTTGTCAATTAAAGGATGACTTGATTTCTTAAAAATTAAAGTCAATTCTCCATTTATTTTGGAGATGAGGCCTTCATCAGAACTTTTGACTGTAAAAATGTTTCCCAGTTTATTGTTTCCCTTCTAATCTTGTCTGGATTAGTTTTGTTTGTACAAAAGCTTTTTAATTTGATATAAGCAAAATTTTCTATTACGTGATCAATAATGATCTCTAGTTCTTCTTTGGTCACAAATTCCTTCCTCCTCCACAAGTCTGAGAGGTAAACTATCCTTTGTTTTTCTAATTTATTTATAGTCTCATTCTTTATGCCTACATCATAATCTCATTTTGACTTTATCTTGGTGTACAATGTTAAGTGTAGGGTCAATGCCTAATTTCTACCACACTAATTTCCAATTTTCCCAGCAGTTTCTGTCAAACAGTGAATTCTTATCCCAAAAGCTGGTGTTTGGGGGTTTGTCAAAGACTAGATTATTAACTATTATTAACTATTTTGTCCTGTGAACCTAAGCTATTCCACTGATCAACTAATCTATTTCTTAGGCAATACCAAATGGTTTTGGTGACCACTGCTTTATAATATCATTTTAGATCTGGTATAGCTAGGCTGCCTTCATTTGATTTTTCTTTCATTAGTTCTCTTGAAAGTGTTATGGAAGGATTTTAAAGCAAATAGAGAATTTGATATTTGATTCTTGATATAAAATGACTAGATTTTGTTGAATAAGAGAGTGATACAGTCAAACATTTGTTTTAGAAGGATCATTTTGACAGGGGAGAGGAGAATGATCTAGAATGGGGAGAAATTTGAGGCAAGGACATCAATCAGTGGGAATGGTCCAAGCATAAGGTGATGAAGGTCTGTTTGAGGAGTGGCAGAGTTAGAGGAGAAAAATAGAATATTAAAATGAGGTTAAAAAGATAGGAAAAATGCAATATGAGGATGTGTGTGGGGAGGTATAAAAATGAAGAGTTACAGATAGCATTTATATTTCAAGAATGTGTGAGACCCTTGATAGTAATAAGGAAACTAGAAAGGAAAAGTTTTGATGGAAAAAAGAAATGTTTAGTTTGGAAATATTTAGCTTAAAATGTCTTTCAGAACTACCAATTCTAGTTATCTAATAGGCAGTTGGAGAAGTAAGAGCTGGAAAAATACTCCCAAAAATTACATGAATAGATGCAATCATTCAATCTATGGGAGTTGATATGTTCACCAAGTGCAATAATGTCTCCTCAACATATTAGAGAAGAGGGAAGAGTGTGTGGCATTCACCCACACTTATCAAGGCTGACCTGAATAAAGATCTAGCAAAGGAAAATGTGAAGGTTTAGTCAGAAGTTAGGAAAGTGTGAGGGAGTGAAAATGTAAAAAAGAGAGAATTTTAAAAAGAAGAGAGTGATTGACAGTATCAAAGGCTACATATAGGTCAAGAAGGATAAGTACTAAGGAAATAGCCATTAAACATGCTAATTAAAATATGATTCGTAACTTTGTAGAAATCACTTTCACTTGAATAATGATGTTGGAAGCAATACTGCAGGGAATTAAGAAAAGATTAAGAAAAAAAGTGGGGAAGAATACTTGCAGATGATATTCTCAAGGAATTTAGCCATTAAGTGGGAAAGAGAAAGGATGATGAAATGAGATATCAATGAATGAATCATCTGAGAGGCTTTTTTGTTTTGTTTTTCCTTCTGAGCATGAGGAAATTAAAGAGAAAGATAATAAAAGAAGGCATCTGCGTAACAAGATAAAGAGCATGGGGAAAAAAGGGAATTCCCAGTGAATGTTTTTTTGTTTTTTGGGGTTTTTTTTTTTAGTGAAATATGATATAAAGGGCAAAGCTGAGACAGTTGGAAGAAGAAAAATTATGGGAAATTTGAGAAAGGATAAAAAGGTTTAGAAAAGCTATTGTAGAGAGTAAGATTATGAATCTCTTCCTACAGTGCTGATTTAGTAGACATTAAATAACAAAAAACGTTTTAGTGGACCCAAGCAATATACTTTGATGATTTTCCCAAGTTATCTTTAGAAATATATGAATAGAAATGAAAGCAGGGAATGGGGAGAATCATCCAATGCTGGGGTTTGGCAGGGCGCAATTTTTGATAGAATAATGGGACAAGAGACTAAAGAGAATAGTGAAGAGTAGAACTAATTCACCAATTAGTCAAGATATGGAAGGGAAGAAAATGTAACCAATACATAGAGGATGAACCTACAGTAATACTGAAGGCTTGGGAGATTGGAGGCTGCTGTGAATACAAAGAATGGATTTTGAAATTGCAAAGGAGGAAGAGGTAAACAACAACAGATTATAATCAGATAAAGGAATATCAGGTCATGAAAATGAATCATTTATATGCAATAGAAGGAGTAAAGATATTACCATCTCTATGTATAGATGGAGAATGACAGAAAGTATACAATGGGAAATAAATAAGCAAAAGAATCATGAAATTAATGGTTTTGCTAGTAAGAAGACAAAGGGGCACAATGGATAGAGTGCTAGGCCTGAAATCAGGAAGACTCCTCTTCCTGAGTTCAGACCCAGGCTCAAACACTTACTAGCTGTGTGACCCTGGGTAAGTCACAACATATCTGCCTCAATTTCCTTATCTATAAAAAGGGATGAGAAGGAAATGGGCAAATCACTACAATATATTTGCCAAGAAAATCCCAAATGGCATCATGAAGAATTAGACATCACTGAAAAAACAACTGAAAGAGAAGACATTAGTTTCAGGGAAGAAGGAATGACTGTGAGACAGGCACTGAATTAATTAAAGAAGGGAGAAGAATGTCTTGTAGATTAGTCAACAACAAGCATCAAAATTTTGATTAGGTCATAAATATATAATGAACTTGAAGTAGAATGAAGTAATGGTAGTAGAGGGGAAACCTGAAAGTAGCAATGAGGAGCAAGTTGAATTTTAATTCTCCTTATGTGAATAATGAGTTGGGAAACAGGTGTGTATGAGTAAAATTGTAATTTACTTCAGGAAAAGATAACCAGGAAAGCTGTACAATTAGGAAGGAGTCAGGTATCTGTGAGTGTAAGAAAAAAGAGCAAGAAAAAAACTATAACCAAAAGATCATAGTATCACAGAAGACAGAAGAAGGCAGAAAATATACTATGTAGGTATGGGCTGACCAAATGATGTAATCTGAGCAGATCAAAATATTTGTGTCCTGGAAAAATACTTCTGTCAGCCAATGCAAATAGGCACTCTATTTGGGTAGGAAAAAGAATGTATAGAGCCCAACACACTGCAAGGTCACTATGAAATAATGACAAACTTCTCACAGAAGAAAACTCCAGATATATTCTGAGAGTTTTTGAAACATGAAGGTAAGAGCTAAGATGAGAGAATAAAGGCAGAAAGCTGCCGGAGATCTCCCAGTTTCCTTTGAAAATCACATGAAACCAAGTCTTTGAATGGAATGAAACCACTCTCAAGCTCAAGACAGGATAAAAAAACTTCAAGAAAGGTCAGTCTTATTGGGTGAGAAGTGTGTTTAGCCCAAGTCAGACAAACTCTGGGAAAACCAGTGAGAGGGTCCTAAGCACAGCAAACCATCAATTAAGATGCAAATCAGTGGGGCAGCTTCCAGTCCCAGCTCAGAATGTAAACTTTGAAATCAGGCTGTTTCCTGAACAGAGAGGCTCTCCTCTGTTCCAAACTATGATCTCCAAACACAAGGGGGTCCCTATGCTCAAAACCAAGGTTTAGAGCTGCACAGGAAACTTGGAAAGTGACACCTTTACCCCAGGAGGAGAGAAGTATCATAAAGTATCATAAGTATCGTGAAAAAAAGAGGAAATACCAATAAAAAAGAAAATAAACATGAAGGTTATAAGGAAACGATTAATGGACACCCTATGTGGGTGATAGTAAAAACTATATTTGGAAATTCAATTTTTACAAAGTAGATGCCTTCAGCCCCACTCAAGTCCAAGGCATCTCCTAAAACTTTGATCACATTTAAATCATAGCTGGGGAGACAGAGAAAAAAGGGACAACATGAATTATTGAGAGTCAGCATCTATGCAGACCCTTTTGGCAAACTGTTGAGGTTATTGTGAGTAATATCAAATAAAAACCTTTAGAGTGGCTTAATTATTCTGTGTAGTTAAAACCATACAAGTCCAGATCCCACTAGTGGAAGTGAAAAATAATTCTTATCTAGTATAGAGATGAAGGAAGTTGGGGTACTTTATTATATCTTTTTACCACCAACGAGTAGACTTCACTGGAAGTACTATACTAAACTCTTCTTCCTTACAGGTTAGACAAGTTTTTACTTGAAAAGTACAAAGTGATCACCTGGATTTGACTGATCTAGGAGACTAAGGATCAAATAATCCTGAAAGAGATTCCTGGCTGCCTCTGATCATACTGATGTTTCTTGCCCACCACCAAAAAAATATAAAAAGATCCACCACCCATATGGACTAAAGGCTTTTAGAACTGACAGATATCTTAAAACCTTGGAAATTGCCATATCCTGCTCTGCTGACAAGAAAAGTTTCCCAACGAAGATAGAAGAGGAGTTTAAAAGGCTGCCCAAGCTAAATCCTGGAAGATATATATTGTTCTATGCTATAGCTAAGTATATCTTCTTTTGTTAACTTTTGAATGTCCAAGAGTGCTTTCAGATATCGAATTTCCTGCTGACTTTCACTCATTTTTGAACTTTGGTTTTTCCCAGTAAACTCATGAATGGGAAATCTCATCATTTTGCAAGATCCAACATCATTGTAACTCATACCTCTTTAGTACCTTTTGCCTCTCTGATTGAAGGCGAGGTCCCTTAAGTCCTTCATTTAAGAGGGAACAAGACTCTAAACATCTATTTCCTACCCACTGCAATCATTTTCAACCCACTGGGTCTTTCCCCCTTCTTCATCTCCAGACCATCCACTTTCTTTGCAGCTTTCTTTCATGAGTGGTTTCCCTTCCATTAGATTAATTCCTGAGGGCAAGGACTGTCTTTTTCCCCCTTAGCACAGTACATAGTCAAACAGGTACTTATTAACTATTGACTATTACACCATCAAATCTAAACTAATAGTGACAGTTATCATGCCCTTCTCTCCCATTAGATTGTGAGGATGTGTTATCTTCAATTGAAAGTTGGTTTTGCTTAACCTTGTAACACTATATTACAGCCTTAAAATTCATTTTTACTTTGACAGCCTTTTTATAATTTATCTTGGTGTTGCTTGATAGGTGATATGTTTAACTACCAAATATTGAAAATGATTTGATAAATCCTATGATCTTAATTAGGAATCATTTTCCTATTCTTTACTATGATTCCATTTTCCTCTTCCTTCAACTGCTTCTGTAATTTGTAAAATAATTACCTAAAAATAGATGATCTAGGACTTTTGTTTCTTTGCTTATTTCTTGAAGGTTAATAATTCTTCTATTTTCTTGCAATGTTTTAATTTCAAAGTTAGATGTTTTGGTTTGCCGACCCACTCATTTTCTCCTAATTTCACTATCACTTGTCACTGTGCTAATAATTTTTGCTGCCTTTTTTTTTTTGTTATGCTCTTTTTTTCT
The DNA here is from genome assembly GCF_016432865.1 of Antechinus flavipes. Classification (NCBI taxonomy): domain Eukaryota; kingdom Metazoa; phylum Chordata; class Mammalia; order Dasyuromorphia; family Dasyuridae; genus Antechinus; species Antechinus flavipes. Next base: position 242,140,839 of record NC_067400.1, on the reverse strand, counting down.
TTCTTCAGTTTGTTCTCTTTACATTCCACAAAATTTAGTATTCACATTTTTAAGGAGTTCTAAATTCACTCAACATATTTCAATCATTTTATTAAACTTTTTCAAATATTGCGATTTTATGGGGTTTTTTCACTCTTTTTCTGGAATCCCTGTTGTAATTATTATAGTATTCTTTTGGAATTTTAACTTTTCAATCTTTTATTTGATTATAGCCCTTTATACTAGCAGCTCTTTTATGAAATCTCATTTCTTAACTTATTTTGCTCTATTTCTTGTTGGTGTTTTAAGCATGAAAATTACTTTTCTTTTTCCTTTTGAAAAATTTGTTATATTTTCTGCTGTTTTCAGATAATGAAGGAAAATTAAGATTAGATTTAACATCTCAGCCATGGTCTTACATATTTTAATAGCTCTTAAAATTTGTTAAAAAAAAGATCTCAATTATATGACCTACAAAATGGAGAGACATTTTCTCCAGTTTCTATTAACTCTCAAAAAATTGTCAAAAGAAGAATCATATGCCAGAGGTGGTGATATGAAGGTTTCCACATAAAGCAAGATCCCAAAAGGGAAGAGTTATATGAAATAAATGTGAAGAACATGAATCCATAAGATACTTGGTATCTCTTCCTCACTAATCTCAGTGTTCTACTAGTTTGCATAGCCTAACCCAAAGATTTATGCTTTGGGCACAAATTAAAAATTTCCCTCCTGTTACAACATTTTGCCAGTGAAAGAAAAGAGAAAAAGAAGGAAGGAAGGAAGGAAGGAAGGAAGGAAGGAAGGAAGGAAGGAAGGAAGGAAGGAAGGAAGGAAGGAAGGAAGGAAGGAAGGAAGGAAGGAAGGAAGGAAGGAGGAAGGAAGGAAGGAAGGAAGGAAGGAAGGAAGGAAGGAAGAAGGAAGGAAAAAAGAAAGAAGGAAGAAAAAAGAAAGGAAGAAGGAAGGAAGGAAGGAAGGAAAGAAGAAAGAAAAAAGAAAGAAAAGAAAGAAGGAAGGAAGAAAGAAAGAAAGAAGGAAGAAGGAAGAAGAAAGAAAGAAAGAAAAAAAAGAAAGAAAGAAGGAAGGAAGGAAGAAAGAAAAAAAAAGAAAGAAAGAAAGAAAGAAAAAAAAAGAAAGAAAGAAAGAAAGAAGAAGGAAGGAAGGAAGGAAGGAAGAAGAAGGAAGGAAGGAAGGAAGGAAGGAAGGAAGGAAGGAAGGAAGGAAGGAAGGAAGGAAGGAAAGAAGAAAGGAAGGAAGGAAGGAAGGAAGGAAGGAAGAAGGAAGGAAGGAAGGAAGGAAGGAAGGAAGGAAGGAAGGAAGGAAGGAAGGAAGGAAGGAAGGAGGAAGGAAGGAAGGAAGGAAGGAAGGAAGAAAGAAAGAAAGAAAGAAAGAAAGAAAGAAAGAAAGAAAGAAAGAAAGAAAGAAAGAAAGAAAGAAAGAAAGAAAGAAAGAAAGAAAGAAAGAAAAAAGAAAGAAAGAAGAAGGAAGGAAGGAAGGAAGGAAGGAAGGAAGGAAGGAAGGAAGGAAGGAAGGAAGGAAGGAAGGAAGGAAGGAAGGAAGGAAGGAAGGAAGGAAGGAAGGAAGAAAGAAAGAAAGAAAGAAAGAAAGAAAGAAAGAAAGAAAGAAAGAAAGAAAAAAGAAAGAAAGAAAGAAAGAAAGACCCTTGGAAAACTGCCATTATCCCTACCATGCTGATGTGAATGCCAATACAAAACAGAGAGTAATACTTCCTTTTTTGTTACCACTCCTTAAAATCATGCCAATTTCTGGTATTGAACTATTTGAAAATGCCAAAAATTTAGATGACAAGAGCTTTATTTTTTGGATCTTTAATATACACATCTATAGCATCTGCAGGAATGGTTGTCAAGCTGAAAGTCTACAAGGGTTACCTCAAAGGATAATGATTGAGGGCACTGGATGGGAAGCATTATCATTCTCAAGGTTTTTAAGTTCAGGGTCTTGGGTTTTCTTTCTAAGGGTCTGAGAAGGATAGAGGACAAGGGGATGATGACCTGATTTGCCTAGCATGTGCTGCCTCCTGTCTCTCTGCCAGAATAATTTGCTGCTCCAGCTTGACTGGTTTGTCCTCCCCATAAATTAGCAATCTAGAAGGTCCACCCCAGCTTTCCTGAACTCTGACAAAAGTAAAAAATGTAACCTCAGTCCATCAAGAAAACTAAAAAACAGAAGGAAGTGGGACAGGGAATAAATGTGTATGGCTGCAGTTGACCTAAAGGAATGAGGAAAAACATTTATCTGGGGCCCATTCTGTCCCTAAGAAGATATTGGAGATAGGGATCCATGCTAGTCAAAAGTATCTCCAGCGTGAGAGAAGCTTGAGGGAGAGATGCAAATAATTTTGAGGCAATGCTTTCACTATAGAAGGAGAAAATAAGTTTTAAGAAAATCAGAAACATAAAATAGGATAACATTATCAAAATCTCAGGGTGAAAAAGAAGTTTAAAAGTTTTAAGCAAAAAAATAATAATAATTAACAGAGAAGATACTAAAATTAGATGAAAGGGTGAGTACTAAAGCATCCAAAATGTTACATACCACTCTAAATAAATGTTTCAAGAAAAAAGAAACTTAACCAATACCTATTGAAACACAATTCAGCAGTTTACTGTAAAGTAACACAGCAAAAATCTCTGGAATAATAGGAAACATACAGCATTTGATTGAAGAAATTATTCATTAAATGAATTTGCACTAATGTGGAAATATGTTTTACATGACTTCATATGTATAATTAATATCAAATTGCTTGCCCTCTCAAGAAAGGAGAGAACATATGGGAGAAAGAGAGAAAATTTGGAGTTCAAAATTAAGAAAAAAATTGTTAAAAAATTTATATGTAACTGGGAAATATTTAGCAAAATGAATAATTGTTAAAAAAAAAAGAATTAAGTTGAACTAATATTAAGCATGCAAAAATAGTTCAACAATGGGAAAACAATCAACATAATTTAAAATATAGAAACATAAATATCCCAAATCACATCTTTCCAATAAAGAAAAAAATCTTTAGACAATGTACAATAATCCTATATTTTAAAAAGTAAAACAGGCATAAAGTGATTTTTAAAGTCATTTAAAAGTCTATTTAAAACCAAAATTACAGCATCATATACATCAACAACACCCTACAGAAATATCATGACTCCCCATTATTATTTTACTCAGTTTTAGAATTGTAGGAAATGATGATTGCATAAAAGAAAGAAATTAAAGGTATAAAGACAGGCAAAGAGGAGGGGAAATGTCCTAGAAAATCTTCAAATAAAGTAAATAAGATTTACTTCAACAAAATAGAAAGTTATAAAATAAAAATCACATTTTATATGATAACAAAATCCAAGAGTCAATGATAGAAAGGGCAATTTCATTCAAATTAATTGAGAAATAAATAAAATATTGGTGAGTCAATTTACCAAAAGCATATTCAATATTTGTAGAGATTCAATAACAAAATGTTCCTCTTTTTCTAACTCCCCAGAGCTTACAGTGTTAGTATGAATACATAATAGGAACCGCTTTCTCTCATCCTATCCCAAACCAATCACCAGCCTCAGTCTCACCTAGTAGCAAATATTAGAGGCTATTACACCATATTCTTCCCAAGGAATATGAGTATTGCTTCAGAGAGGATCACATAATGAGAGGATAGCTTTAAAGTAAACATGATGAAAAATGTAACCAATTGAAGTACTAGCCAGGAATGTTGTCTATTTTCACTTCCCTTTATAAAAAGAAAAGCACTCTATCCAAAAGCCAAACTTCTTAGGCAAAGCTCAGAGTATAGAAGAGATAATAAACTAGGAATTATAATTTTCTAAAAATTTAGAATCTATGTTTCATTATAACTTTTAAAATTTGCATACTGAATGAATGAGGGGGGGAACCATATTCATCTTGCAAGTCTGAGATGGTAATCCCCATTCAATATGAAGATAGGCAGGGAACATGAAGATTTTGCCCAACATAATTATTCTTGAGGAAAATTTCATAAGCTATCTGATTGAACCAATATATGTGAAAACACTTAAGTCAAAAGTATCATAGAAAAATATTATTCTGTGATGTCTCTCAGGGATTATTCTAATAAAAGCTCTAGCCTGTTCCTATTCAGAAGATCTTTTCATCTAAGAGTTCCCATCTCATAGAGAGAAGCTATGTAAATTACACAGACACTTTAAAAATAAAAATGATAAATTTAATTTGAAAAAATGCCTATTCTATTTCCACCATGTGATAATGTCTGTCACACTTTGAGTTTCTGTTTCTTTATCTTTTAAATAAGGACAATAAGATCTACAAATCCTCATCTTCACCTGTTCATTTTCAGGATCAAGGGAAAAAAGAAATGTAAAAGTACTCTGCAAATCTTTATGGGCTATATAAATGCAAAAGATTAGCATTGTTTTGTTTATATATGTAAGTGAGAATCAGCTTGGCATAGGAAGCAGAATTCTCAACTTCAAGTAATAAAAATTTGGGTTCAAATCCTGTCTTTGACACTTAACCAGTAGTGTGATCATGGGCAAATCAATTAACTTCTGTGATTCTGTTCCCTCGTTTCTAAATATTAGTAATAAAAAAACTGTGTCACATTTGTAGCTCCAAGCTTTTAGGGTTGATTCGAAGTCCAGATGAAATATTGGGCATAGAAAACATTTTGTAAACTTCATAACACTATTTAAATGCCAGATGGGTTAGTGTTGAGGAGGAGGAAGAGGGGAAAGAGGAGGAAGAGAGGAAAATGAGGAGGAGAAGAAGCAGCAGCATTAATTTGAAATAGAATTGGAATATCTCTCTCATGTAAGGTATATCTAAATAAGTGTGAAGAAAATTCATGTAACGGAAGATTCTATCAATCTTGGTGTAACTCATTAAGATAAGCACTCTTATTTTTATTATCCCGACCAAAAAAACCCCCAAAAAACCACATCATTTTGTGAACTGAATGAACTGAATTTTTGGCTTACTTACAAGTTTGGCATGGTCATATAAACATAGCTTAAATTCACTGCTGTTGCCAAAAGTCCACACATTCCCCTAGAGGAAACTGAAAGAAAAATCACTAATAACCACATGTGCACGCAAAGTATAACTGGAGCATACAGAAAGCACAGCTTTCACTAGGAAACACAATGAGCACTCAGCTGTGCCAATTGTGCAATTTTCCATGCAAAGGACAACTGACACAGATTGTAGCTCTGTGTTCTTTCTTTGGAGATATACTTTAACACAATGGAGAATTTATTCAACACCTAATCTGAAGTCAAAAGTTTTTAAAAATTTAAAGTTCAGACTCAAATCTTATCTGCAGTATCCCTTGAAACTTAAATATTGGCTTGTGAACATTCTCTCCCACTTTAACAAATCTGAAAAAAGTACCAACATAAAACTTATGGTTAAATCCATTTGCTTACTAAGAAAAGCTAAGAGTAAAACTAAATTCTAACATATTTTGTTCATTATATGGAACATTTTATTTAGTAAGGATAAGATATAGTTGAACTATTTATCTTTATGTCATATTTGTATTGAAAATAAAGCATTAATCTTTGATTAACTAACAAAGAAATAGGCACTTAGAATAATAGAAAAAAAATCTAAGATATCCTTATTGTAATGATGGAAGAATGGAAGAGGGAAAAGAATAAGATGATTTGAATCTTTGAAATTAATTCCTTGAATATTTTATCACTTGTACATAGAATAGGCAAAATATGGAAAATCAAAAGGAAAAATAATTAATGTTTATATAATATTTATGGTTATAAAGTAGCCATTTCTTACTCATGATTGATGGATCATTTATTAAAGGAACACAGACCACAAAGGCACACATGTGACCATAGGGAGATTCCTTTAACAAAATTGCCCCCTTTTAAGAGACTGAATAAAGCTTATTTAATGCCCTTTAAGAATAACGGTAAAGTATAAGACAAGTCAGGAAAGATAGGCAGAAATAACAGAAGTATGTTCACTACCAGTTATCAATTATGCAATTGTACGGAGAATGCTTAGAAAAGAAAGAGGCTGGAATTTTTGAAGGCTGTTGCAATAGTACTGGTAAAAAGTGATAAGGGCCTGGTCTCAGTTAGTGACTATATGAGTAGAAAGAAACACATGGAGACAAGCAAATTAAAACTGACAGGATCTGACAACTAATGAGATATGGAAGTGGGAAGAGGGCAATGAAGAAGAAGAAACTTCAAGAATGATTCTGTGATTGTCAATTGTATTTCACTCATCATACAAATAGAGAAGTTGACAGGAAAGGTGAGTTGACCAATGAGGAAAGAGTTTCTAATATGGTAATACTGAGTTTGAGATGGCTACATATTTGCAGTTGGAGATATTTTGGCAGTCTTTTTATGAGGTAGATCCTTGCCTTTTTCTCTATCATCTTGTTTCTACTCTACTTTTCATTTTAGTTAGATACTCTTTATGACATTTAATAATATTCCTCTATGTCTATACTTTGTAGTATTAACAGAAATAAGTATTGCATTTCATCAAAGGATGTGATTTAGAGTATTTTTGTTTTTAATGTGATCAATTACACTGATCATTTTCATAATGTTGTACCTTCCTTTTGTCCCTAGTATAAATACAACTTGCTTATATTGAATTATTGCTTGAAAAGTTGCTATTTTATTTTTAAAATTCGAATTCATATTCATTAAGGATATTGGTTTATTTTTGTCCTTTGCCCTATTCTTCATTGGTTTTGGAATTATGATTTACATTTGTTTCATAAAAGAAATTTATGAAAGGCTTTATTTTTAATTTTTGAGAATAAGTTGTCTAGTATTAATATTAATAACTTTTTATTTGAAAGACTTGATAGAGTCGAGATCTATAAATCATCAGAACTAGGATTTTTTTTCTTTCATAGAGCATAAATAATTAATTCTATTTCACTTTCTGTTACTGGATTAAGGTGTCTCTTTTGTCCACTTTTAGTTTGGATGTTTTATGTTTTTAAAATGTTTCTATTACTTTTGTGTTATGAATATTGCTTGCATAAAAATGTAAAAGGTTCTTATAATTCTTTTTATTTCTTCTCATATTTTGCAGATTCAATTTTTTTTTGCCTTTTATTTGTTGATTTGACTTTCTCCTCTTCTTTTCAATATGTTTGGCTAAAGGTTTATTAATTTTCTTTGTCCTTTCATTCTCTCTTTATTCATATTGTACAGCTCAAAGCTTCTTAATCATGATAGATCAGTAGATGTTTATTAAAGGAACATAAAAGACAGACATATGTGACTATAAGGAGATTTATTGGGTTATGAATTTATGATTATTAAAAGTAAATGTTTCATTTGTATGCCTATTTTATATAGCTATGTAACTGGACTTGCAGAAAAATTTCTTGGGCAAAAAAGGGTCGCAAGTGTAAGAAGTTTTAAAAGCCCTGTTATAGTTGAAGAAATTGTGGCCGAAAGAAATAAATATTACATGGTTAATAATTTGAACTCATTTTCCTGACTCCAGGTCTTACTTTTTTTCTACTACTCCATGTAGTTGCCTACCAGCTAATAATCTTGTAAAAAAGATCATTATGATAAGAAAACATACCAAAACATCTAGCATTCAGTTAAACACAATAATTATTTTACTTTAATTTTATTATTTAACATCAGCTCTCAGATCTAGGAGAAAATATTCAAGCAGGCAGAAAGAAGCAATTCAGATATTGTTGAGCCACAGTCAGGCTAACACAAGATTTAGCAGCTTCTACATTAAATGAATAGAGGACTTCAGATATTAAATTCTGAAGGTCAAAGAAGCTAGGATTACAAACGAGAATCATTAACCCACAATACTGTGCATAATCTTTCAGGAGAGAAATTGATATGAAATGAAATAGAAAACTTTTAAGCTTTCCTGATGAAAAGAACACAGCTGAATAGAAAATCTGACTTTTAAATACAAGACTCAAGAGAAGTATAAAAAGGAAAGTGAACTCATATGGGATTCAATAAAGCTAAACTATTTACATTCCTATATGGGAAGATATTCGCAACTTTTAAAAACTTTATCATTATTAGGGAAATTAGAAAGATTATATATGACCAGAGGGCATGGTTAGAGGTTGATTATGATGGGTTGATATCCAAAAATATTTTAAATTAATGAGCAAGAAAAAGAGATGCACTGGGAGAAGAGGGAAGGGAGAAGCCAAATGGGTTAAAATTATCTCAAAAAGAATTTCAAACGGAAGAGCTTTTATCTTAGAGTAGGAAATGGGTGCAGGGGGAACAGGCAATACTTAAACCTTACTCTCAATGGAATTGGCTCAAAGAAGGAATAATATATACCCTCAGATGGGTTTAGAAATCTATCTTACTCTACAAGGAAGTAGGAAAAGAAAAGAATAAGAAAAGAGAAGCTGATAGAATGGAGGCTGGATTTGGGCAGACAGAAGTCAGAAGCAAAACAGTTTGGGGGATGAAAAGGCTGAAAGGAAAGAGTAGGATCAAAGGGAGAAGATGAGATGGAGACAAATACATAGTTAGCAATCATAACTGCGGAAAACATTTTAGAGCAATTTTCTCTGATAAAGGTTTTATTTTTCAAATATATAAAGAATTAAGTCAAATTAGAAAGAATACAAGTCATTTCCTAATTTATAAATGATCAAAATGCTCAGTTTTTAAATAAAGAAATTAAAGCTATCTATAAGCATATTTTAAAATGCTCTATATCATAATTGATTAGAGAGATCAATTAAAAAAAAAACCTCAGATACCACCCCATACTCATCAGATTGGCAAAATGATAGAAAAGGAAAATGATATGTTATGGAGGAAATGAAGGGAAATTGAAATATTAATACACTATTGGTAGAGTTGTGAACTAATGCTATCATCCCGGAGAACAATTTGAACTATTCCTAAAGGGGTATAAAATCATGCATATCCTTTGATCTGGTAATTTGTGTCCCAAAGAGCTAAATGTGTGTGTGTGTGTGTGTGTGTGTGTGTGTGTGTGTGTGTGTGTACACAAGTTGCAATATATGATTGTGTGGAATAACATTGTATTATAAGAAATGATGAATAAAAAACTCTCAAAAAATATTGGAAAAAGTTGCATGAAGTGATGCAGAGCAAAATGAGCAGAACTAGTCTAATATTGTACACAGTAACAGCAACATTATATGATTGTATGATAAGCAACTGTGAAAGAGTTAACTATTCTCATCAATAAAATTATCCAAGAAAATTCTAAAGGATTTATGATAAAAATGGTTTTTCACCTTCAAAAAAAGAACTGATGGACTTTGAAGGCAGATCAAAAACCATTCTCTTATACATGTGTGTGCATGTGTGTGTGTTTTCTTTCACAACATAATTAATATGGAAAAGTCTATATCTAATTGCTTATCTTCTCAGTAAGACAGTGAAGTAGGGAGGTGGAGAAAAGAGAATTTAGAACTCAAATTTTAAAAAATATATTAATAGTTGTAGGGATTTAATAAAAATAAAATATTAAATACATAAAAATAAAATGAAGAGCAAGTATCTTATTTAGTTGGGGTATACTAGCAACTTTCTCAATAAAGTAAAGAATAAAACAAACATGGACCTTTGTTTCCTTATTATTTCATATAGTTCCAGAAATATTAGCAATAAGAACAAGGAAAGACATTAAACACACAAAGATAGGCAAAGTGGTGACAAAACTATACTCGTTTGTTAATGGCATAATGTTTACTCAAAAAATTCTTGAAATCTACAATGAAACTAATTGAAATAATTGATAACTTCAGAAAAGTACTAGGTTATAGTCTAATCATGTATCAAAAATGTTTCTAAATACAACAATATTCAAGAGACAATGATAAAAAGCAAAATTCTTTTTAAAACTAGAAAATGTATAAAATTTTTCAGAACTAATATAACAAAGCACAACTGATATATGTAAAAATTCAATAATGACATGCTATTTAAGAAATCAAGAATAACTTAAGTAGCTAAAGGGATAGTCAGTGTTCATGCCTATACTTTGTCAATGTACATAAAAAATATAATACAACTAAGCTGAACTTAAAGATATTGATCAAAATAATGAAGGAATACTTTACAAAGTTGGATATAATTTGTAAAAAATTTTAGAAGAACAAGGTATTTAGCATTTTCAGGGGAATATTGTGAAAAGTTGTGAATGAAGGGAAGATAGCACTCGAATATTCCAAACTTCATTACAAAATTATAATCATTAAAGCCTTCTGGTGTTTGTTAAGAAAAAATAGAAAAGCAGATCAATTTAACAGACTAAATAAAGAAGGAACAGGAGTCATAGAATTCAATAATACAGTGTTATAGAAAAATAAATTACTTAAAAAGAAATCTTTGATAAGGACTCCTGGGAAAACTGAAAGCAACATGGATAATTAACATTTTACTCCATTTTGTTGTTTAGTTGTTCTAGTTGAATACAACTCTTTGTAATCCTATTTAGGGTATTTGTAGCAAAGGTACTGGAGGGATTTGTCATTTCATTCTCCAACTCATTTTACATATTAGAAAACTTAAGCAAACAGGCCACACAGCTAGTGTTTGAGATCACATTTGAACTTAGATCTCACTGATTTTAAACTTGATGCAACTACTATGCCATCTAGTTGCCCTGTGTTGTACCATATATCACAGTAAATTCAAAATGGCTATAAGACCTGTTTATTAGTGATTTATCATTTAATAAAACCTTAGAAACAAATTAGATCATATGCCATTATTGTATTAAAATACATTGGTAATGTATTACAAGATGAATTACTATCCAGTGAAGAGATAAAAAGATGAGTGCTAAAACTAGGTTGTTTCAGCTCAGGAGAGTTATTTGTTGTATTTTCAGTGTAAACATTCATGTATTAGAAATTGGAAAGCATAACAAATTAGGGATTAACATTTTTATTGATTATCTAGATTTTAAGGTGATGAAAATATTAATAATGCAAGTTAAACTTGTAAGTGAAAAGCATTCTTATTTGTGCAAATTTAAAGTGGTTGTAAAACAAAATAGATAATTTTGATTCTATGAAATTTAATAGCTTTTACACAACAAAATTAATACACTAGGATAATATATAAAATAGTGGGAGGAGAAAGATGCTGTGTTGTATCTTCAATAGATGTATTGTTCACAATTGACAAAAGAAATGTATCTGGTGAAAAGTAATTCCCCAACAGACAACTGGTCAAAGGACATGAACAAACAGATCTTAGAAGACTCGCAACTATCAGAAAGAATTTCTTGAAGGCTAATAATAAACAAAATGTAAATTAAAACAACCTCACACATAGCAAATTGACAACAATTACAAAATATTGGAATAGTCCATGTTGGACGGATTGTGGAAGCACAAGAAACATTAATGCACTATCAATGGAACTGCAAATTAGTATAAAAATCTTATAAAGCAATTTGATATTATGCAAAGAAAGTGTTAATATGTCTACACTGTTTGATCCAACAATTCCACTGCTAGGCACATGCTACAAACTCATTAATAAGAAAAAAGGCCTTCATATCCCCAAGTATTTGTCATAGCATCATCATGGTAGCAAAGAACTGGTAACAGAGTAGATTGCCATCCTTTGATGAGGGGCTAGACAAATTCTGGTATAGAAACATAACAAAATATGACTGTGCTTTAAGAAATGGTGAGCATAATGAATACATGAAAGGTTTATATGATTCAAGGTGATATTAACACAAACAAGGAAACAATATCCATAATAGGTACAAACAGTATAAACACAAGGAACTAAATCAAAATAAAATTTAAAATTAATGTGATAATATTATAATTATATAACATTACCTCAAAGAAGAGAAAACACTTATGAGAAGTGAACACCATGACTGAGTGAGGAGAATGTGGTCCATGAATGTGGAGCACTGTATATAATGTCAGACTAGTTTCTCTTCCTCCACTTAAATTCCTTATTATAAGTGTAGGCCTTTTGGAAAGGGAGAATGGGAATAATACAAATGGAAATATGGGAATGTTAACAGAGGCATAATATAGGCTATTTTTTTTTCTTTTTATAGGGTAGGAAAAATGGAAGAATTAAGAGAAAAGTGGGATAAAAATAAGACATTAAAAACTTTTCTTTTAATTTTGATTAGAACATTTCAGTGAATTCCTATTCCTATGAGCATGGATTATTAATTCCTTAGTCCCAAAATTGAAATCACTTTATAATCTGACTCCAATCCAGAGCTTCTAGGTCAAGAAGGAAATATTGCAAATGGTCAGAAAGATACCATTCAAATACTATGAAGTCACATAATGGGAAAAAAAAATGCTATCCATCTCCAAAGAGAAAGTGCTGATGAACTTAGTACCTATTGAAACGTAACTTTTTTCTTTCTTTTTTTTTTTTTGTGACATGGCTGATATGGAAATATATTATACATGATTTCAAGTTATATAATTGAGATCATATTGCCTCAATGGATTGGAGAGAGGCTGAAGTGAGTGAAAGAATTTGGAATTCAAAATTTTAAAAAGAGTATGCTAAAAATAAATATTTTTTAAAAGACTAACTTCTCTTTTAAACAGACTCCTATTAAATTACTATTTGATCTGTGATTAAACACTGTCAAGTATTTATTTGAATATACTTTGTTTAAAATGAATAATAACAATAATTACTTAGTGTTTTTGAAAAATACAAAACTGTAAAGTCTTATTGTCTGTCAAGTAGTTTTGTGAACTTGTTCTGGATCTTCAAACTAAAAAAAAAAAAATGGTAAGGTTCTTTCTGCTCTGTGAAAGAAGCTGTAAGACTAATGTGACTAGTAAGAGACTTGAAAATTATAAATTAGTTTACTAAGTACTTGGAATCCTTTTTTCTTACATAAACACTCAGAACCAAATTGAGGAATGACTTACACATTTGCTTACAGTGACTTGTAATTTTGGGATTACTGATTATGAAATTGTCCCTTCAATGGTATTAAGTTATATACTTAAACTAACTTAATGGTGATAAACTCCAATTTAAAAGATTTATTTTTGTTATAGGGATTAACATGAAATATTTAAGATCTAGGCCAATCAAAGTCATTGATTTTTTTCCTGAGTCATTAGTGAGTTATTGTGTATATCAGAATATGTTTCAGCTAAAAAAAAAGAAGAGCAAAATGATGAATGAATATTTTTGGAAACGCCTAATATATACTAAACATGAATATTTTAGTTATCACAATTATTATTTATTAATTGACTATTCCAATACTGCTCTAACCTATAAGAAGTGGAATTATAATTTGATTTGTTCTGTGAGAGATGATTTATTTGGACTCCTACTCTATTCCAATCAGTATTAATCAATTTGATAGAATCATATAAAAGTTCTGTAAGAACTTAACTAGACGCTCTCCACCCTTATTTTTCCTTGTCATGGTGACCAAACCTAGAGTAGTAGAGGTGATTGAACTACATGAAAAGTCCCCCAAAATATGTTTGTACTTCCAGATCAATCTCTTGTCCAATAGAAATAAATAACAATCTTATGACCACTTAAGTTACTGGTTGTGATAACTTGTACCATTTTCTCCAGCCCAAACTAAGAAGGTTTGCCCATCTTGTGTGGAGATATTCCTTACTTCATCCAACTTGTGACCCTGCTAACATATTGTTTTGCATATCTTAGCTTATGCATCATATGTTAATCAATGTAATTATTCTGTATCTCGGATAGCTATTCTGGAAATCTAGCCCTATTAAAAAATAGTGCTCTGGAAGGAAGAGGCATCTCAGATTATGAGGTGGGATCAAGGTCTACTTCATTAGAGGTAATGAATCCTCTTGACTTAATTTCCTTATGGCTTAACTTAAGCTTCATTATTATACGCTATAAATAATGTGTAAATCTGTTGCATGATTGGCTATTCTAAAAGGTATGTGTGATCTTTACCTAAAATAAAAGAGAATTAAAGAAATTTTGTCCTAGTATACCAATGATAAGTCAATCTATGACTTTGGGCTTGAGTCTGAGGGAATAATCCCGATATTATTACAACAGAATATTGCTTCCTTGCTTCCTCTTCATTTCAGTTCTTTTTAACTAAAGCTAAAATTGCAAATGTTTTAGAATAGACTTTATTATCATAGACATCAATCATCTCTAAAACACTATCATAGAATACAAGTATAAAAGATCCTATTGCTTTGATTTTGCTGTTCTGCATTTTAGAACATTACTAGTCTCAACTTCCTAAACTAGAAAACTAGAAAAAATCATTTCTTAGACTTGTCAATTCCCTGCTCTTTGCCTTAACGACTGTATGTATTTATGTATAAAATTAGATTTATACATTATCAAACATTGTCCAAATAAAATAAGGATAATATATAATCCAGAAGAGGAGATAGAATAAAGATAAATGTATTAAAGATATGAGTTTAAATTTTTAATTAGTAAACTTCACCTTGGGAAAAGCAGGAAGATTAAACAATTTCTAGTAAAGAAGTATCGCATATGTAATGAGCTTTTATATGTTTTTAACTGAGTAAAGAAATATACTCAAAAAGACTCATGATAGTTTTATTAGCACTTCTGATTTCTTGCCAGTGAAAACCAATGGATGGTCCTAAATATTACATTTAAATTTTATCTTAGAGATAATAGGAAAATATCAAATTTCTTTAAAGTCAATAGCCACAGATACCTATCCATACAAATTCCTGTACATAGAAACTTTGGATATCCTTTAGCAACTTTGGATATGTTTTTAATAGTGATTATTTGGTCTCTTAATTAAGGCTTTCAAAATAGATTTGCTTTAATTAGTTGTCAATAAACTTTAAAATTTTGCTTCCCTCCTTTTTTATGTCTCTATGATAATAACAAAAGATAATATTTGTATCTCAAATAGATCACAAAAGATGGGAAAAGATTACATGTGCAAAAATGTTTGTAGCAGCTCTTTTTGTGATGCCAAGGAATTAGAAATTGAGTGTCAATTGGGGAATTGCTAAATAAGTTATTATATAAGAATGTCATAGAATGATATTGTCTGATAAGAAATGATGAACAGACTGATTTTAGAAAACTTTGGAAAAATTTACATGAACTGATATTGAATGAAGTGAACAGAACAAGAAAACATTGTACACAGGAACAGCAAGATTGTATGATGATCAACTTAGCTTTTCTCAGTAACAGAGTGATCCAAGACAATTTCAATAGACTTTGGATGGAAAATGCCATCCACATTGAGAGAAAGAATTATGCAGATTCAATGAGGATCAAAACATTCTGTTTTCACCTCTTTGTTTTGTTTTGTTTTCTTTCCATGATTTTTTCCCTTTTCTATTTGACTTTTCTTTCCCCAAATGACTCATTTGGAAATATGATTGTATGGGTGTAACCTATATAATATTTCTTGCTGTCTTAGGAGGAGAGAGGGAGGAAGAAGTATTGGGAACTCAAAATCTTACCAAAAAAAAAATTATCTTTACATATTATTGAAAAAACAAAATGCTGTTAATTTTTTAAAATAAAGAAAAATTTCTTTAGAAGAACTAAAAGGGCTTATTTTTTACAAATTCACATTCTCAAGGATCCTTTAAAAATGTTTGCTCTAACCTGTTGATATTATTATCTATACCATACATGGGCTTTAGATAAAAAAAAAAAAAAAAGCAAGAACAAATACTGTGACAACTGATATTCTCTATTCAGATGACTTTACAGGTAGCTTTTTGCTATTCTTCCTAAAGCTCTGATATTTGTAAGGCTAATTCCATAAATTTTAACCTGGCTTTCACCACATGAACTGAAAGGCTAATGTGACCAGGTTCTGTAAAGCCCTACTGCTTTTTTTTTTTTCAGTTTTAGAAACTAGTAGTGACCTGGATACTGGAACATAGATCTACTATAAGAAACGCCTCTTCATATTTGTCTTAGAAACAAGGCTTATTCCAAGCACTACTAAAAACTGTCACCTTGATTCAAGATATTTCTCAGTTACATAGCACCAAACTGCAAATTTCAGGAACAGTCAAAAAGAACACATGCTTTTAACATAGAGTTTATAAGGGAAAAAATGTTTCCCCAAAGCAGATGACCTCACAAAGTACACAGCTAAACTTAAAGTGTTATTTAAATGGATATAACTGATATGTTATATCATATATAAGCTTCATCAAATTCTTAATATTACTCAACACCTATATTATACTGTAGATTTAGAGAAAAATGGAAAATATAAAACACAGGGGAATATCTCACTGGGACATTTAGGATTAGGTATCAAAGTCAGATTGAATTAAGGAAGTTTGGACTAATAATAGTTTAGTTCTGCTGTTATATACATTTCCTTACTGTTGAATTTGTCTTTGAAAATCTTGCCAAAAAATAGAGAAGATATATATATATAGATATATATAGAAAAAAACTGTGGTAAGAGAATTTCTGCCCCGACTCTATCTTGAGTTTCCTGACATAGTTTGCTTGAAGCAACCAGGTCATGTTTCCTGTCTGCAAAAATCAACTTTGAACATAAACTATAGTTCCAGTTTTGACTAGTTAGTTCCTGAGGCAAATGTCCTTATCTTACCCTTCTATTGTTTATTTCTGATATATAAACCACCTCCCCACCCAATTTTCTGTAAAATTCCATTGAACTCATCCTTGATATATATTTACATTTTATACAAAGAGGCTGAACTTATGCTCTGGGCTTCTGATCCTTATATATCATCAGTGAAGTCTGTGCTCTGAGCACAATAAACTGCAATCTCTGTTTATATATTATTGATAGGCAGCAAGTTCATTGGATACTCAGTTGTTATATTCCCACAGACCTTAATCAAGACAACTCAGCTTGTTTTATCCAACATCCTTTGAAATTCCAATGTTACCAATTCAATGTCAATAATTCAATATCAGAAACTAATATAATGTTATCAGGAGGAATGAAATTAAAGAAGAGGCATCATCATTTGATTTGATAATGCAATCTAAGAAAGATGGGACTTTTCCATCTAACTTGCAATTGAAACTTTCCATATGTATGTATCCCCATTAGAATATGGGAGCAATTAGATGGTAGTGTAGATAGAGAGTTGGGTAGAGAGTCAGGAAGTTTTGAACTCAAATCCAGTCTCAGATACTTACTGGTTGTGAACTCTAGACAAGTCAGTTTCTTCATATGTAAAATGATCTGAAGAAGAAAATGAAAAACCACACTGGTATTTTTACCCAGAAAACCTCAAACAGGGTTACAAAGAACTGGTCATGGTTGAAAAGACTGCATAACAACATTAGAATGTGAGCTCATTGAGAGCAAGAACTGACATTTTTTTCTATTTGTATCTAAAAGATTTAGCAGAGTGCTTTGCACATATAAATGCCTAATAAATGCTGTAATAATTAATTTGTGTGGGCAGAGAGCCCAGATTTCTCAAGAGAATCAATCAAGAAGTCTGGGCTTTCTGTGCTTGACTTCACTAGGGCTTATTTACACTTATAATTTATTAAGTGAAAAGTCTGATTTTTCTTTGTCCAAAAATAATTGAGATAGGGATTTCCATCCTTGCTCTTACATAAGTGTCATATATCTAATCATCTGAAACTAATTCAACATATTCAAAAAGAATTTAATATTTCTGCTTTCCCATGCAAAATCCTGTACTTTTCTAAATTAAGGTCATAGTTTCCTTATATTATAGTTGTCCTAAAGGCTTTATATTCATTCCATAGACTCACTCTACTGTCAGACCTTGTCTTTTCTACTTTCAAAAGTTCCCTTCTCTGAACTCATAGTTCATGTGATTTATTACATCAAGGATAGACTACTTAAATCATCCTTCATATTAATCTCCCTGTACCATTAATTCTAATCCATCCTCTAATCAAACAAAAGTGATTTTATAAAGTAAAAATTTGCTCATATCACTCTATACAACAAAATTCAATGGCCCCCTCAATTTCCTGGATTAAATATAAACTCTTTTGCTTGGTTTTAAAATTGAATGACAATCTGGCCCCTTCCTACCTATTCTTTATCTTTCTACTTTACTGTCCTACAATCCAGAAACAATGGCCTACTTTTTGTACCTCCATATAATGGTATGAGAAATCTCATCTTCCTTCTCTGTGCCTTTGTACTATTCATATTCATAAATATTAAGTATCTACTATATGCCAAATGCTGTGCAAATTTGGTGCTGGGGATGTAAAAAGAACAAAAGATAATTCCCTCAAAAGAGTCCATAGTCTAATGAAAAAAACAACAAGGAAATAAATTTATGAAAAGAAGTTAAATAGAAGATAAAAAGGAAATAATTAACAGAGGAAAGGCATTAGGATTAATAGGAATTGAGAAAGACTTCCTATAGAAAATTATATTTTAGCTAGGACTTCAGGTCAGAGAAGCCAGTAGTCAGATGAAAGCAGACAGCATTCCAAGGATGGGGGACAACCAGAAAAAATGCCTAGAAGCAACAGTTGAAGTGTCATAGCCAATAGTTCAGTGACATAGAATCAGAGAATTTGTGGTGAGGAGCCAAATGTAGAAAGACTTGAAAGATTGATTAGAACTGAAGATAGCTTACAAAGGGCCTTGAATAGCAAATAGAAGAGTTTATATTTGATCCTTGGAGGAAACTGAATCACTGGCATTCATTGAGAAGTGAGGGGAAATATATTTTCTTCACTTTAGAAAAAACTAGTGACTGAATAGAGAATGGATTGGAGAAGAAAGAGACACAAGGCAAGCAGACTCCCCTGTTACAAAGTCCAAGTGTGATGAGGGGATGGGGAGGATGTACACCAGAGTTAAAGGAGAAAAAGGCAGCTTATTTGAGAAATATTACACAGATGAAATTCACAGGCTTTGGCAATAATTGTTTATGGGGAAGGAGCTGGTAAAAAATGCTGAGGAACTGAGGATGACTAGTAGGTTGTGTACCTGAATGGCTGAGAAGATGGTGATAAAAAGATTCAGGAGAAAAGATAATGAATTGAGTTTTGAACACGTTGAGTTTAAGAGGACAACTGAATATTGAGTTCAAAATATCTGAGAGTTGGAAAAATATAAAATTGTCAGAAAGACAGGGTCAGACAAGTAGGTTTAAGTATCATAAGCATAGAAATAGTGATTAGGTCCATAGGAGCTAATGAGAACACCAAATGAAATAGTACAGTTGTAAAAGAAAAGAGGGATCCAGATAGAACCATGTGGGTCACCTACAATTAGAGGGTACAATCTGGAAGTCTAGCAAAGGACACTAAGGAGTGATCTGACAGGTAAAAAGAGAAGTAGAAAGAGTGGTGTCCTGAAAACTGGAAAGAAAGTAGTATCAAGTAGCAGAGAATGAACAATGTCAAAAACTGCAGAGAGGAGTCTAGGAAGATGATGGAGTAGGTTAGCAAATTTTAAACTCTTCAGATATCTCTCACGAACAGAATAAATACATTTCTCAGGATGAATAATAATGGTTAAAAACAAGGAAGATTTGGAGAAGAGCAGGAGTCCTTCTTTGATAACCCAAGAAAACTTGAAGAAAGATCCCAATCTGGGGATTAACATGTATGAAGTGCAACCTCGGGCTAGCTCTGCAGAAATGGCCAGTAGGATCCTGGAGGCTAGCTGGCTTAGTCTGGAGCCTTAGCAAGAACCACAAGAATTTTTACCTCCTGGGTAGTGTGGAATCTTGGATCTGAGAGAGAAAACTGAGGGAACCTCGGCTGACTGAGAACACCAGGCCCACCAGTGCTACTGAGAGTGGGCAAGAAGGATTCAGCACACCCTGGGAGTGCAGAAGCAGTGGGGCATGGATGTTGCTGTCTGTGGGCACTTGAAGGAGGGTGGAGCTTTTGATTAAGGGTTCTAGGTCAGAGGAGAGAGTTAAAGTGAAGCTACAGATACCACCCCTATATTCCAAGATTAGAGGTCCTTAAACAAATATTTCTCATTGGGAAAAAAATGAGTCCATCAAAGAAAAAAGAATTCAACCATAAAAACTTACTATGGGAATAGGAAAGACTGGAGGGGGGTCGTTCCTCTTCAGAAGAGGATACTTAAGCTAATAAAGCCTTTTTTACCCCCAAAGAATCGATACCTGCCCAGAGAAAATTTACAGAACTCCAAAAAGAATTTTAAAATAGGGGCAGCTAGATGACTCAGTGGATAGAGCACCAGCTCTGAAGTCAGGAGGACCTGAGTTCAAATTTGACCTCAGACACTTAACACATCCTAGCTGTGTGTCCATCGGCAAGTCACTTAACCCCAATGCCCTCTGCAATGAATGGATGAATGAATAGATAGATAAATGAATGAATGAATGAATAAATAGACAGATAAATGAATTAATAAATAGATAAATAAAAAAGTGAGAGACTGAGGAAAAATTAAAACTAAAAATAAATAAAAATAAAAAAAGATTATGAAAAAAGTTCACCAATTAGAAAAGAGAATACAAAGCCTTAAAGAAGAAAATAATTCTTTGAAAAATAGATTTGGGAAGGGGAAAAACACTGTACTATTTCATTAGGAGACCAAGAAATAATTAAACAAAATATGAAAAATAAAAAAATAGAACAGATTGTGAAATGTCTTATAAGAAAAACAATATCTGGACAACAGATCAAGAAGAGAAAATATTAAAATAATTAGTCTATCTTAAAGTTGTGATCAGAAAAAGAGCTTTGACAAAATAAAGCAAGAAATAATCTAAGACAATTGTCCTAGAATAATAAAACAAGAGGGGAAGTAGAAATAGAAAAAATCCATCAATCACCACCTCAGAGATCCTTTGTAGAAAATACATAAGAATATTGTTGTCAAATTTAGAAACCCCAGATCAAAGAGAAAATTTTGCAAGAAACAAGAAAAAAAGCAATTTAAATAAGCTGGAACTATAAATAAAAATGTACAGGACTTATCAGCAGTCATAATAAATGACTGCAGATCCTGCAATTATATATACTGGCAATCAAAAGAATTAGGCCTATGGTCTGAAATAGCATATCTAGCAAAATTATCCATAATATTGAATGAAAAAAGTGGACATTCAAAAAACTTGCAGACTGTCTCAACTAAACCCAAACTTAATATGAAATTTAACATATAAGAGCCAATATCAAAGATTAATTTCAAGGGACTTAACAGGAACAAATTGTTTATATTTGGTTACATAAAAAGGTATACCATATGTTTAAGTTTGACAAAAGTGATTGGGTAGTTAAAAAAAAAAAGATTAGGACAGAGTATGATCTGATTCCTTTTATACTCAAAAATTGTCTTTTTTTGACAGTTAAAATTTAAGTTAAAATAGTTTTTAAAAATAGTTTTAAAAAGTTAAGTTAAAATAGTAATTATGTTATTCAAATGAGGTACAGAGAAAGAATAAACACAGAGGCATTAGAGAGAGGAGAAGGGCTTGTAGTTCTCAAAACTTACATCAAGAATAGCTTAAATAGTCAACAAAATCATGAAGGGTATAGCATCCTCAAAAATCTATAAAGAAATAAAGGGCAAGGAAAGGAAGAAAGGAATAAGGTAATATGGAGTATAGAAGGATTTATGTAGATTTATGACAGTAGGACAACATGTGTAGATTAATGGGAAATGGATAAAGGATAAGGTCGAGTGTAGAAGAGTAGTAGTAGTGAGACAAAGTGTATAGATTAGTAGGAAAGGGATAAAGAGGGAAGGGAAGAGGGAAGGGAGAAGATAAAGGAGGAATCCATGGGTGAGGGAAAATTAAGTAATAGCAAAGTAAGTTAAGGAGCAGAATTAAAGTAGAAATAGGAAATAAGAGATATATACAGAAGCACTACAAGGATCAGGAATAGACATTTTTAAGAAAAAAAAAGTAGGGCTAGTAATTATTGATGTCAAAATCAAACTTAAAGATTCAATCAAGAGAGAAATCTAAATTATATGTCTCATATATTCGTATTATTTTAGATGCATGTTCACATATGGGCAAATGCATATTTACATGAATGTGTATGTGTTTGAATATATCGGCATGTATGCATGTGGGTTCATGGATGCATGTTTATAGATATATATACATGAGTGAGTCTGAGTAGATGTGAATATACATATATGTGTATATATATGTATATGTGCATATTTGTACATACAAACATATCTGTGCTTATTTGTAGATTGCTTGGGGGAAGTAGGAAGTGAAAAGGGGAAAAGAATAAAGTAAAAAGTACACAACAGAGAACAAAAGAAGGAAGCAAAAAAAAAAAAAAACAGACATTCATGAATATAATTTCTGCTATTACTATGCATGCTTTCTTGAAATGAATCTTCCATGATGTTCTGCTGGGCACATGACAATATTTTGTTTTATATTTTGTTTTTCTTTTCAGTCTTTTCTCTATTTTTTTCTTATTTTATATTTAGTTCAATAAATAAAATTTTTAAAAAGAAAAAACTGCAGAGAAAATATGAAAAATGGGGATTAAGAAAAGGTTGTCAATTAAAAGATCAATGATAAATTTGGAAAAAACTATTTGGGGCAAAATGCTAGATTGTAAGAGGTAAGATAAAGAGAGGAGAGCACTTATTGAAAATAGACTTTTCAGGGAATTTATTTATATTTATCAGAAAAGATTAAGAACAGTAGTTATTGAGAATGGAAAAATCAAGTGAGTTTTTTTTTTAAGTATAATGTAGATGTGAGTTGGTTTATAAGTAGCAGAGAAGGAACCAATAGACAGGGAAAAAATGAAGATAATAACAGAGTAGAGATAATAGAGAGAGCAATCACTGGAGAAGACAGAATGGGATGGGATTGTTAGTATATGCATAGAGGTTGTTTTTAATAAAAAGCAAGGCAATCCTTTTGTGAAAGACAAGAGAGAATGGCAGAAGACTTATGAATGATATGAGATGAGAAAGAAACTGATAGTGAATATCCTTAAGTTTTTTTCTGTAAAATATGAAATTTCTCAACAAAAATTATGGGGGAAGAGAGGAAGCCATAAGAGGTTTGAAGAGGTTAAAAAGGTTTAGAAGAGCTCCTCTGGAGAGTTGGATAGTGAATTGAGAAAGTATAGAAGGATTGCCTAACAGCCAGAACACAAGTTGTATAACAAATTTTGTCATAAAAGTTTTATATATATATATATATTTGTTGTTGTTGAGCAGAACAATGAATGAAGGTAGTAGTGGTAGGTGTCAGTCAAGGTTGATATTGGGTAAAGTATAATGGACAATATAAGTGGGGGTTGGACACTCAAGAGAAGAAAACAGTCTAAAGTTGAACTGATTCAATAAAGGATCAAGATGGAGAAAAGAGAGTTGGAAAAAAGATTGTCAAAGAGAGAAGAATTAAGGAATTTGGGGGCTTGGTATAGATGAAGAGTATTGTTTGGTTACAGAAAATAAAGAGTTGGAGAGCCAACAGATTATACTTAGTTAAGGAGCTTTTAGAAATCTTGAACATGAAAAAAAAAAAAAAACCAACATCTTTTTGAGAAATGGCAAAATGAAATTCATTATCATTTTTGCATATGTTAAGAGATAAAGAGGAAGAAGAGGTTCTAAGAAATTAGTATGTTAAAGAACTAAATATTTATGGTATTTGCTTCAGCATGTCAAAGTGTGTGTGTTGAAGTCCCCTTAGTATAAAGGCAAGACGAGAGAGAGAAAAAAAATGTAAACCAAGTATGAGGAACAAAGTAGAGTGATCTAGAGGATTATAGATCCAGGGTTTTGATTGAGTAATAGAATTAATAGCTTAAACCTCAAAGGAGAACAGTTATTGAGTGATGGAGGGAGGGGGAAACCTGAAAGTAACATTGGGGAGCAAGTAATATTTCCATTTATTTGCCTTGGCCAGTGAGCCAAAAGGAATGAACAAAAGTGTAGTCAATATTTGAAAGGGCATGCAGGAAAATTGTATCATCAGAAGAGAGCCAGATTTCATTAAGTGATAGGAGATTGAATGGGAAAGGAAAATATTGAAGATGAAGAGAATTTTATTGCCTATAGAACAAGTATTTCCAAGGGGAAAGTAGCAGGGGTAGTTGGAATCTCATCAAGCTTTGGGGAAAGAGGTTTAAAGGTCATATGGATAGGAAATTAGATGATGGGGCATATAGAATAGGGTTTGGGTGATGATATAAGGAATTTCAAAGTCACAGGAATGTGAAAGGTAAGAGAAATTATAAGAACATTCATCATTGAATAGAAGTTGCCATGCCTTTCCCCAGAGACTAGAGATCAGGCAAAAGAAAAGTTAAACACAAAATGGAAGGCAATAGTCAGATATGAGATCCAATTTAATTCTTCTTCTTTTTTTTCTCAAAGATTAGAGGTAAGGCAGAAAATGACACAGTAGGAGATGGAAGTCAAACCTGCTCAACAGATTCTGTACCTCAATGACTTTCTTCTTCCTCTTCTCTCAAGGAACAGCAAGAAAATGGAAAACATGTTATCACACAAACTGAAGTGCCTTCATAAACATTTTAAAAAATAAAAAGGTTCTTAAGAAAGGATTTCCAGGGAGGATGAGTACCAAAAAATGCACAAAAAAAATGTATTAATGATTTAAAATTATTGTCAACTCTCTGTCATAAATCTGAATGAGTGAGTGATCTTATTCTTACTATCCTATTTTCAGTAATTTTTAAGGTAAAAGATGAATGAAAAAAATCTAAGATAACTAGCCTTGTCTCACTCAGAGATGAGCCAGACGAGTAGATGGCACAGTGGACAGAATACTATACTTGGAGTCAGGAAGACCTGACTTCAAATCCAGCCTCAGACATTTACAAGCTATGTGATCATTGGGAAGTCATTTAATACTATTGACCTCAGTTTCTAGAGTTAGAGAAGGAAATGCAAAACACTCTAGTAATTTTGCCAAAGAAAACCTAAATGGAGTCTTGAAGAGTTGCACACAACTAAAATGACTGAACAAACTTAACTTATTGCACTACTGTCACTTTTTTGTGATACTAATCTGTGTATCAATCTATGTACTAGTGTGTGATACTGATTGTGTATCAATGTCAATTTTTCAGCATATTTAGGCCCCCAAAATTGATCATGCTCCAATTTTTTTTACAAATTGGAAAGCAGTTTATACAGCTAATTGTTTTATTTTAACTCTATTAAATTGATCAATTAAAAAAATGATTGCTCTTACTATCACCTCAGGTAAACTACCTAGCATTAGAAATAAAAAAGCATTTAAAAAAACAACACATTTTAAATCATTAAAATTTAGAAGGAAAAATATAGAATATTCAGAGGAAATGAAAACTTGAAAGCAAAACACATATACACAATATGAAGGCCAAAAAACATTTCCCTGAGAAAATGGACAAAGAGATCATGAATAGATCTGATTACCTAGGATTTCCATTTCACCAAGGGCTCCCATACTCCAGGCTTGCTTGGGAGAACAAATTATAAACACAGCCTCTCTCTCTCTTTTACCATTTAACAAAGAGCTAATATGAAAAAAAAAAAAAATCCATGTAAACAAAAATTTGAGACCTATCAGATAATAGATAAAAGACTGTAAACGCAAGATTACCAGAGAATAGAAAAATGTCTTCATAACTTTTAGCATATAGGATTAATCAAATTATAACTTTATAACTTGAACATTAATTAGCATAATCACTTTTAAAAAGCTGCTAGAGAAACTGAAAAAAGGAGTATCTTGAGCATCAAGTGCATTAGTAAAAAAAGATCTTATATGAATGGGATGGGGGCTACTTAAAAAGAAAAAAATAAAAGATTGGCTAGCTATTCTTTAACGGAGTTCATAGCTATGTGTGTCACTGATTTTAAATGTCAATTATCAAATATCAAGAAAATGATGTGAATTTCATGCAGCAGAAATATGAAATATTCCTCTTTAAAATGCCAAAATATATTAGACATTATGAAATGGAAATGGGAAAATGAGACAAATATTTCTTATTAAAAGAGAAGATAGAGACAAGGGAAGAAATTATGAAAAAGGAGAGAGAAACTATAATATATGAGAGATGCTTAAGATGAAGATTATATAAAATAGAAAAAGCTAATGAAAAAAGTATCCTATTAACTTCATAGTAGTTCATATTTGAAGTAGATAAGGGAATATTCAATGAAAGAGACAGACAGACAAATAGGAACATGAAAAGGGAATTTAAAAACTGGGATTAGGAGGAGAAGGGAAAAAGAAATGCTATAAAATACAGGAAAAAATGTTATTTATTGAACAAAAGAATTAGAGAAATTTATTGCCTTCCTCCTAGCATCTTAAAAAGGCTTTTTAAAAATCATCCAGAGTTTTAATAATTCCAGAAAACATAGAAATAAATGGTCTTTAAATAATATAGTAAATGATATTTATCTCAACCCCAAAACAAAGCAGTATAGAATGAAAAATGTTAAGATACTATTCAGTAGGATAAGAGGAAAAGCAAGGATGCCCATTATCATCAAAGCTATTGAACATAGAGGAGAAATACTAGCCGTAGCAATGCAAGCAAGAGTAGAAGGAAAGCAGAAAGCTAAGAAACAATGTTTATAGCAAGTGACTCTGATGAAGGCCTTATTTTTCAAATAAATAATGAACAGCCAAATTTATAATTTGTAAATTCCAAATGTATTATTTCCCAATTGATAAATTGTCAAAGAATATGAAAAAGCAGTTATCAAAGAAAGAAAATAGTAATATGAAAAAATACTCTAAATCTTTATTGTTTTAAAAGTGCAAATTAAAACAACTTAGTATCACCTCATATCTATCAGATTAATTAATATGACAAAAAAGGAAAATTGTAAATGTTGGAGAAAATGTGTAAAAATTGAGTCACTAAAGCTTTGTTGATGTTGTTAATTGAGCCAAACATTCTGGAGAATGTTTTAGAACTATGTCCAAAAGGCCAATCAAACTACGCATGCCCTTTGATCCAGCACTAATAGGTCTGTATCTCAAAGAAATAAAAACAACAGGGAAAGGGCCTACATGTACAAAAAAATTTTGTAATAGCTCTTTTTATAGTAGCAACAAATTGGAAATTGAGGGGATGCTTATCAATTGGGAATAGCTAAACAAGTTATGGATACATAAATATAAAGAAATGATAAACAGACAGGTTTCAGAAAAAAACTTGGAAAGACTTGTACTATATGATACAAAGTATAAAGAGTATAAGCAGGAAAAAAATTGTAGCAGTAACATTGTAGAGATTAATTATGAAAAATGGTAGTTCTTCTCAAAAATACAATGATCCAAGACAATTACAGAGGACTCATGATAGAAAATACTATCTATATCCAGATATAAAAGTGATATACTCTAAATTCAGATCCAACACACTTTTTTCATGTTTTTTTTTCTGTTCTTCCTTTCATAATATGTCTAATGTGGAAATAAGTTTTATATGCTTGTACATGTTTAATTTAAATCAACTGCTTGCTATTTTGAAAAAGGAGAAGTAAGAAAGAGAGGAAGAAAATTTGGAAGACAAATCTTTCAAAAGCTAATGTTGAAGATTGTCTTTACATGTACTTGGAACAGTAAAACGTTATGAAATAAAAGAGAGAGGTAAAAATCATATGTCAAGAAATTAACAAGCAAACTGCCCTGATGTCCTTGAACCAGATAGCAAAATAGACTTTGAAAGAATCCACTACCTATCTCCTTAAAGAGATCCCAAAATGAAAACCCTTGAGAATATTATAGCCAAATTCCAAAGTTCTGAAGTAAAAGAGAAACAACCAGAAAGAAAAAAAATTCAAATATTAAAAAACCACAGTTAGGACCATAACAAAATTTGGCAGTTTCTATATTACAGAATTGTAAGACTGATAATACAAAAGGCAAAGGAATAAGGATTACAACTAAGAATAACCTACACAGAAAAAACTGTGTAAAATCCTTCAGGATCAGACTGGACACTCAATGAAGAAATAAATAAATAACCTAAGCACTCCTGATAAAAAGGACCAAAGTCAACAGAAAATTTAATTTTCAAATATAAGATGCAAGAGAAACTTAAAAAGATAAATAGGAAAGACAAAACATAGGGAATTTAATACAGTTAAATTGTTTACATCCCTACATGAAATTTTGATACTTCTATTGCTGAAAAACTTTAACATTAGTAGAGCATATAAAAGACATATACATAGACAGAAGGTATGAGTATAAGTTAACATTAATAGAATGATAAAAAAAAATGAGAAGTAAGAAAGAGAACTGCATGGAGAGAAAAGAGAAAGATGGGATAAATTATTTCACATGAAAAAACATGTAAGTTCTATGGGAGGTGAGGGAAAGATGGGCAGATAATCATCTCCTGAAACTTACTATTATCAATATTGGATCAAAGAGGGACTAACTCAAATTCAGCTAGGGAGAGAAATTTATTTTATCCTATAGGGAAGTAGGAGGAAAAGAGGTTTAAAGAAGAAAGGAAAATTGGAGAGGTAGAATGCATTAGGAAAAGCTGTTGTCAAAATCAAAACACTGTTACTGAGGTACAGGATAAAAAGAGAGAGAAAAGAATAAACAAGGGAAAAACAGGATGGCGAAAATATAGTTAGCAATTATAATCATGAATGGGAGTGGGAAAAACTCACCCTTATGTTGAGAAAGGAAACCAGAGAGGATATAAAAAAAAAAAAAAAAACAGAATCCCACGATATTTTGTTGATAAAAAACATATTTGAAAAAGAGAGACATACAGAGTAAAGGTAAAAGACTGGTACAGAATCTATTGTGCTTTAGCTGAAGTTAAAAAAAAAAAAAAAGTAAGGGTGGCAATCATGCTCTCCAAAACAGCAAAATCAGTAATAGATCTTCCTAAAAGGTATCACAGATAATGAAGTAATAACAAAACTAAACGTATATGCACCAAATTATAGAATGTCCAAATTTTTAAGGGATAAGTTAAATAAGTTATAGGAAGAAATAGAAAGTAAAATATACTAGAGGGGAATCTGTTTTCCTCCCTCAGAACTAGATAAATCTGAACAAAAATATAAACAAGAAAGAAGTTAAGGGGGTGAATAGAATTTTTAAAAAGTTAAATATGATAGATTTCTGGAGGAAATTAAAAGGGAATAGAAATGAATAAACCTCTTTTTCTCATTAGTACATGGCACATACACAAAAGTTGATCATGGATTAGGACATAAAAACCTCACAACTAAATATACCCATATCAAATGTACCTTTTTCAAATCACAATGCATTTAAAAACTATATTCAAGCAAGGGCAATGAAAAGATATAGTAAAATTTTATTAGAAATTAACTAATCTAATCCTGAAGAACATGTGGGTCAAAGAACAAATCACAGAAACCATCAATAATTTCATTAAAGAGAATGAAAAAAAGTAGACAACATGCCAAAATTTATGGGATTCAGCCAAAGCAATACTCAGGGGTAATTTTTCTTCTATAAATATTTACATAATTAAAAAATTAAAAAAAAACTAGAAAAAAATTTTAAACTCCAGTTAAACACCAAGGTGGAAATCCTGAAAATCAAAGAATAGATTAATAAAAACTGATCATAAGAAAAGCAACAGCATTATAAATAATGGTTTTATGAACAAAAAATGCTTTTGATTTTATTTTAAAGGGAAGAAAAACAAATATCAAAGATGAAAATGATAAGTTCGCCACCAATGAAAAGAAAATTGTTAGGAGCTTTTTTGCCAAGTAATATGCCAATAAATTATACAATCTAAATAATGGGAGAATATTTTTAAAGATATAAATTGCCCAGGTTAACTAAAGATGAAATAGAATGTTTAAATAACCCCATCTTAGAAAAAGAAATTGAACAAGCCACCAATGAAATCCCTAAGAAAAAAATTTTCAGTACCAGATGGATTCACAAGTGAATGCTACCAAATATCTAAAGAACAATTAATTCCAAGACCAAAAAAAAAAAACTATTTGGAAAAATAAGCAAGAGAGAATCTTATCAAATTATTTTTATAGCTATTAAACCAGGAAAAGCAAAAGTAGAGGAAATTATAGACTAACTGTCCTAATGAATGCAAAAAAAAAATTAAATTAAATACCTGCAAGAAGATTACAGCAACATATCACTCTCTGTGATCTCTGATCACACTCTGTGATCAGAGATCACACTCTGGGATCATATACTCTGATCATGTTGGACATATCAAGAATGCAGACCTGGTTCAATGTCAGAAAAACTATGAGCATAATTGATCACATCAAAAGGAAAGCCAACAGAAATACAATTATCTCAACACATTCAGGAGAAGCTTTTGACAAATTACAATATTCATATAAAAAACATGAGAGCATAGGAAAATTGATTTTTTCTTAAAATTATAAGTAGTATAAAACCACTAGCATTATCTATAATGGGGATATTTAACAAGATCACAGAGGAAGCCAGCTGCACCTTTAGATCATTTTTATCTGATATTATACTAGAAATTCCAGTTATAGCAAAAAAAGAAAAAAATCAAATTGAAGGAATAAGAATAGGCAACATGATAATACTTAGAGAATCACAGAACAAAAAATAGTTGAAATAATTCACAGCTTTAATAAAATTGCAAGATATAAAATTAACCCACATGATCATCAGCATTTCTTTATATTGCCCACAAAGTCCAGCAGCAAGACATAAAATGAGAAATTCCACTTAAAATAACAGTAGACGATAAAATATATTGGAAATCTACCTGCCAAAACAAATCCAATTATCTATATGAACAAATTCCAAAACTTCTTTCCCACCAGAACTAAACCATTGAAAAATAATAACTGTTCATGGGTAGGCTGAGTCAATATAATAAAAATGATGCTTCTATCAAAATTAATTTACTTATTCAGTGCTATAACAATAAAACTATCAAAAAGTATTTTACAGACCTAGGAAAAAATAATAACAAAATTCATCCAGAAAAACAAAAGTTCATGGAGATCAAAGAAATTAATTTTTGAAAATAGGAAGAATGGTAGTTTAGATATACCATATCTCACAGTGTATTTTTAAAGTGGTAACTATTAAAACAGTTTGATTCTGGCAAAGAAATAGAATGGTTAACTGGTGGAACAAATTAGATATACAACATACAGTAGTTGTTAATCACAGTTATTTAGAGTTTGATAAGCCCCAAATGCCAATTTTTTTGGAACAATCATTTTGACAAAAACTACTGGGAAAGCTAGAAAACAATATAGCAGAAACTGGAAATAGAGCAACAATTATATATATAACAAGATAAGGTCAAAATAGGTACACGATTTAAACTTAAAGGTGCTGTCATTAAAAAATTATGCATGCAAGAAACACTAGAGAAGGGAAGAATTTAGAACTAAACAAGAGATAGAAAACATGTGATTTAAAATGTATAATTTTCATCATATAAATTTAAAAGATTATGCACAAACAAAACTAATGCAACCAAGATTAGATGAAAATCAGAATGCTGGGGAAATTTTTACAGCAAATGTCACTGATAAAAACCTTTTTTCTCAAATATATTGAGAACTGAGTCAAATTTATAAAAATAGAAGTAATTTCTTAATTCATAAATGGTCAAATGATATGAATAGATGATTTTCAGATAAAGCTATCAAACCTGGCTATAGTTCATATGGGAAAATGTTTTAAATCATCCTTCATCAGATAAATGCTAATTAAAACAACTCTAAGGTACTACCTCACACATATCAAATTGGCTAATATGACAGAAAAGGAAAACAATAAATGTTGGAGGAACGTGGGAAAATTGGAATGCTAATGCACACTTGGAGTTGTGAACTAATCCAACTATTCTGGAAAGCAATTTGGAACTATGTCCAAAAGGCTGTCAAACTGTGCATAACTTTTGATCCAGCAATGTCACTAGTAGATCTATATCCCAACGAGATTATTTTAAAAAGAAAAACATATTTGAGTGAAAATATTTATAGAAGCTCTTTCTGTATCTGAAAATTGAATGTCCTTCAACTGGGGAATAGCTGAACAAGTTATAATTGTAATTTGTAATGTTCTTCTCTAAAATGTAATATTCTCTGGGAGCAGGTTTCTTGGGGGGCTTCTGGAGGCAGCCTTCATTTCAGTTCAATGTAATCACTCCAAATGCAGCCAGGAGTTAAAGTCCAAATCCTTTATTGTCTCTTTCAAAGTCTTGTCTCCTTCCTTGGGCCCAGTTACCTTTCTTGAAGGTCTATCCTCTCTCCTTGGTTCTGAGAGCTCCTGCTACTAGTCCTTTGCCTCTGCCAGCTTCTGCTTTTAGTTCCCTTTGAATGTCTCTAAATCCAAAGGTTTATACTTCAGCCTCCAACCAGCACAAAGATAGAAGATGGAATGAATCTGTCTCAGCCTCAGAAAGCTTTTAGTGTGCTTGTCATTTCTGGTCTGGACAGATCCTCCTTATATGTTCCACACTGCGTATATACCAATCATTATATCACTAGGAACCATTATTTGTGGTAGGATTAAATCAATGCTAAACTAGATTTAACCACTGTCTCCTCAATTCCACTTACTTAGCACATTGTAATTGAATTGTAATTGAATACTATTATGTTATAAGAAATGATAAGCAGGATGCTCATAGAAAAACCTGAAAACATTTTACTATCTGATGCAGTGAAATGAGAAGAACTATGTAACATTATACACAGTAATACCAATACTGTGATGATGATCAATTGTGAATGGCTTAGCTATTCTTAGCAATAAAATGATCCAAAATAATCAATAGCATTATGATGAATAATGCTATCCCTTCAGAAAAATAGACTCTGATGTACAGATAGACTCTGAATACAGATAAAACATACTACTTTTTACTATTTTGGAGAAGCAACATGACTAATATGGAAATGTATTTTGCATAATTACACACATATAACCTATATCAAACTGATTATCATATCTGATGGGGGAAGAAGGAAAGGACAGAGGGAGAGAATTTGGAATATAAAATTTTCAAAAGAATATTTTAAATTGTATATGTAATAGTAAAAATAAATAAATAAATAAAATTATCAACTAAATTTAGGCCTAAAAAAAAAAAAATTGGAGATCATTTTACACATCTTCATTTTATAGAGGTAAAATAATTTACTTAAACTTACATGTTTTCATATAGTTAGAAATCACTAAAACAATGGGAAACTGCATAAAGGTCTAAAAGGGGTATTAGACTATAAAAACAGGTTGGCATAGATTACTAGACTAACAATTACTCAACATAAAAAAAAAAAAAAAATGAAAAACCACAACCACAACAAATCAGGCCCTATCACTACATGCTAACATCTCGACAGGTTAAGATCTGTTAAGATATGTGTCTCAAAGAAGACTTCTCTTTGCCACCAAAAAAGAAATAATTCTATATCTTAAAATAACAACTTTTTGAGCTAACAGCATGCTCATGTCGGGGGAAGGAGAATAAAGAGCCTCTAAAATAACGTGTAGTCAAAATAATTCATTGTTAAGAAAACTATAAAGGTCCTTGAAAAGTGTTCTTGCAACATATATGCTGTGCACATGTGTATATAGATACATACATGTACAAATTGATACATGTAAAGATTGTACATATATCTAAATATATAATGAAGTGGTGGCCAATTTCTATGCTCTCTTTGCATATTCTCTATTCCTAGTGACATTGCTACTACCATGTTCCACAATTTGGTTTATAGATCCATACAGGTGTCTTCTTAGGATTTGTAACATTGGTTTAAAGGATTTCCCTTCTGTTTCACTTCATCTTCCTTATGACCACCTTGACAACTACCGATCAAGCAATAATGTGAATCTATTCAGAATGCCATTAATATCTAGGCTTTTATACAAACTCCTTATTATTGAATAATTTTAAAATGTTTTATTTCTTTCTACAATTGGAACTAAATTATCATAGGACTGGAGTAAGTCAGACCCAATCTAGAATTCAGGCATCATCTTTTATGTTCCCAATTCCTTTCATTCTTACTATCCATTCTTCCTTTTACTCCAAGTACTTGATAAAAGTTAATGTCCTTCAATGCTATTTACTAATTACTTGATTCATAATTTAAACTTTTTAAAAATTCAGTACATCTCAAAAAAAAGGCCTTTAATTTTTTTCTGTATCTTTTTATATTTATTCCTTTCATTTCTAGTGATTGGGAGTTCTTTTCTCTCCTCTTAGAAGAAGTTTCCATTAGTTGTGTTAGTACCTTACTAGATTTCATATTCATGACTTTGTTTCACCTGGAGCAGTCATGGTCTCTGAAGCCATTGCTTCTCCTCTCAGAGAAATTCGATCACAATTTTGCTCTTTTTAAGAGTTTTGTCATGCTTGACACACACTGGTTTTCCTCTGAGGCAATTGGGATTAAGAGACTTGCTCAGGGTCACACAGCTTGGAAATGTTAAGTGTCTGAGGCCAGATTTGAATTCAGGTTCCTCTGACTTCAGGGCTGATGCTCTATCCACTGCCCCATCTAGCTGCCCCTACATTGTTTGTTTTTAGGAAATACTATCCTGTTTTGTTTCTGTTACAGGCTTTTTTCCCCACTCAGACTAAGTAACTATTCAAAATAAAAATATATCTTACTAAATTTAGTATTTTATGTATTACATATAATACAGTTTAATAATTATTTAATGTGATAAAGTTTATTCATAACAATATTCTAAAACCACATATATATTAAATTCCATATTCATCAGATAGTCTTTAATTTACTGCCTTTCTTTAAAATCCAAAGCAAATAATCAACAATCAACCAAGATTTTTTATGATCTTCACTCTGAAATTCTGTGTTTTGATGCTCTAAGAAGGTAGTTATTAGATATAAAGGAAATATGCTCATATATTCTCTTTTTTATCCTCATCACCTTTCCAAAACATAATTTCTGCATCTTTATAATGATTTTACAAATATAAGTCTATTGACAAAGTTTTAAATCTAATTGACTTCTGAAGGGAAAAAAAAATAACTTAATAGGGATTTTAGGTATGAACAATTATTTTGTATTAACATAATAGCCACTTTAAAAAAAAAAAAGCTTCTTGTTATATTTATTAGTCTTAAACTTGCACTTGCAGGAGAGAGAAAATAAAGATTTATATAGTGCCTACTATATGCCAGACCCTATGCTAAGTGGTTTTTTAATCATATCATCCCATTTGTTCTTCCCAACAACCTTATTATCATTTTATTCCTATTTTATAGATGAGACACTGAGGCAAACAGATATTAAGGGATTTGTCAAGGATCAAAAAACCATTGTCTGAGGTCAAAAGTTTTCCTGCTTTTAAATCTTAGATTCTGGGTAGTACATTGCCTTTCACTATATAATATTAAAATATAATTTGCATAATTCAAAAGTATAGAAATTGATAACTAATCAAATGATAAAAATTAAAAGATAAATAACAACATAAGAAACCTATAAAACATAGCTGATTTTGACAATAAAAAGTCTATCAGCCATTTAAGCAAATCCTATATTTTTAGTTATATATATTAGGTTTTTCTCCTCACTTAGCTGAAGATAGTTATTTAAATTTAGTTCAGTTATTTAAAAAATATATTTAATAGATGGCCAACAATCAATGGAATAGTTAAGAAAATAATGATATACTTTCTGCAAATGAATAAAATTTAAGATATTTTTCCCAACATATTCTTCAAAGAAGCCTTTATTCATACATGAATAACATTTTCCAAAGGCCACGATGATAAATGTTGGTTTTATTTTTTGATTTTTTGAGACTTCATAGGACTTCATAGATTTTCAGGCTTTAAAGTCATACTGTTTACGCACGTGGATACATCAAAATGAAAGCTTCTAAATTAGTCTGTGCATTCTTATTTCCTATTATATATTACTTAATACAAATGACAAAAAATAGTCTTTAAAAGATGAAGATTGAAAAAGGGCAAATATGTCAAATATCCTAATTTGAGCCATTATGAAGAAATGAGAAAATCTAATACTTATCCAATAAATTCTTCAGCAAATAATTTATTTCTTTATAATAAGATAAAAGGAAAAATGCACAGGTTCACTTCTAAATTAACATTATGGAAATGTTTCACAAAGTAAAGTTAAAATGATCTTTGTCTATATATGTGTATGTTTGATTATAAGTAATAATATTCTTTTGTATTTCATGGGAAAATGAAATATATTTATGAAAAAAGGAAACATTCAATTTTTTATTTCAAATTTTTTTTTAAAAAAGAAGAAATAGTAGTAATAAAAACATGGGGTAAATAAAAGGAAGTGCTATTCTAAAATATTTGAAATCTGGAGAATTAAAAGGGAGAGAGGAGGAGGGTGGAAGGGAGGAGAGAGGAACAAGCAAGCATTTGCGACTCAGGTTGCCTGGAGGTAAATTAGTCTTTCTTAGTGCCCAAATCATAAACTGCTGCTATATTAGATTGATAAAATGTCATCTATTAACATTACTCCTATAAGTGATTATCACTAGCAACCATTGCTTTCTGGAATCACATTAGAAGGTCAGTTGATCTGCAGCATTGGAGAGTGGGACAATTTCTCTTGGAAATTTTGTATCTAAGAATGGCAATCTTCTAAAACAGCAGTTCTTAATCTGTGGTCCATGAATTTAAAAATACTTTGATAAATTGTATTTCAATATGTTTCCTTTATAATCTTATGTATTTGGTTTTATGTATTTAAAAATATTTTTCTGAGACCACAGGATTCACCAGATTGCCAAAGTGGTATGTACATAACAAAAATAGATTAGGAATTCCTTTTTAGAATTCCAACCTGATTTCTGTCTCATAGGTACTTATATAACAAAATACACAATATTTTCAGGAGCTTGTGCATAACCTTCTTTACCTTAAGCATCTCTTCTGTAACTTTTTTATTCCAAAATATCACTCATTTTCAAACCTGAAAACAAATATTTCCACAGTCTCTATGTTATTTGTTATCATTGCTTTTATAGAAGAGAAAGTGGATTGAAATGAACTTCAGAAGTCAACATAACAAAAATATTCAGGAAAAACACCACACATTCTATATATAGAAGACTTATTTTCCTCTTGCTATTGGGAAATATTACCTGTTTTGTGTGTTTTGCTGCCCACTAGTGTCCTATGACAATAAAATACTTGACATGTATAAAGCATGTAACAATCTCTGACAGCCTTAGTAAATAGTCAGATGTTTCTGATTTGTATCTAAGTAGTACATTTAAAAATTCTATAAAGGAATTTTTGTAATATGCAGATTAATATTAACTATAGATTGGGCTTTACTAAAATTTCTCTCATTTTGCAGAAAGCAAAAATCAAAAATGTGAGTTCTTACCTTTGAAAATAATATTTAATTTCCTGTTATAAAATTAATTAATCATTTTAGAATAAGAATTTTGGGTGCTCTCTTTTTTAATAAATTCTTAGCATTGATGTCAATTTAACTTAAATATTTGTCATTTTGTGTTATTTCACACATCATAGGATATGAAAGTTTTTGCAGTCAATCAACAAACATTTATTAAGTTCCTACTTTATGCCAAACCCTATACTAGGTGTTAGGTATACAAAAAAGAAAGACAGAAAGAGAAAAAGCAAAAAGATAGTTCCTGCTTTCAGTGAGATCATAGTCTAATTTTGGAGACTACACAAAAACAACCACGTAAAAAAATAAGATATGTACAGGATAAATGGATGATAATCTTAAGAGAAAGGCACTGATATTGAGGGGGTTTGAAAAAAGTTCTCACAGAAGGTAGAATTTTAGTTGGAACTTGAATGAAGCCAGGGAAATCAGGAATTGAATATAAGGAGGAAGAGAATTCCAGGCATGGAGAGCACTGGTGACAATGCATGAAGTCATACACATACTAATATATACATAAAAGAAATTTCCCATGGGATATCTGTTTGCTGTGCTTTATTTTTAGAGATTATCATAAATTCATTTGAGATGCTTTTCATATCTTCTTCCCAAGATTCACATCCATGACAAAAGACTTTTTAGATATATATACATAATTATGCACATTAGGAGTTATGAATCAGGAACATAAGAGTGGCAATTTTTAGTGGGGATTCTTCCCCTCCTTCACAACGAACATAGTGTATCAGTTTTTCCTTGTAAATTCAATGAGTTCCATGAAGTAATAGAGCACACAATCAAATGTAAAAAAGAAATGGAATTCCTATCATTAATCACAGTGTAACTTGTACTGAGCATTTTTATCCCCTACAGAAGGCACACAATATCCTAAGTCCAGAGGTACAAAAATGGATACAAAATCTATATCTAGCTTCCTCAAGATGAGTAGGCAAAAACAACCAGATTAAATAAAAATTGTCATCATGTACTCATTCTTTTTTTTTTTAATTAAAAACTAATGAAATCAAGCTAAAGGAAAAAAGGTGTGCCAAGGTAATGTAAGGTAAAGTTTTCAAGTAGATTTAATGAGGTAATATGTTCCATCCAGAGAAGAAAATGCCAAAGCCTGGGAACATAGGTCTAGGAATGCAGTCAGATTCCATATTAGGAACTGAGAAGTCCAGAAAGATTCAGCATATCTCATTTTATTGTTCAATAGCTGTGTTTACACCAGCAACCCATCTAATCTTCATCTCAAACTTGGTTTGCTTATCAGAGAATGATAATAGTAATTGTCTGTGTGTGTATAATTAGAAACCATTTAATTGTATTTATATATGCATATATTATTAATATTGCCACACATAATATGTACAAATATACATACATACATAGACATATGTGCATATCTATGGTTATATATATGTGAAACAGCACATAAGGCAAGGGCAATGAAAGAGAACACATAATCTATTTACATATATGTGTATAGATATACATGTTTATCATTAGTTGTGTTCCAGATAAACACAAATAGAAATAAAAATGAATATGTCTGAAATACTAATTGCTCATATAAGCACATATAAATAATTTTGTTTCCATTAAATGTACTTTTGTTTCCATTAAATATACTTTCTAAAGTTCGAATCAATAATCCAATAATCAATAACATGCATAACAAATATGAAATTATCCTTAGTACTTCATTAAAATAAATTGGGGTTATATATGCATTGTTTATATGCATACATGCAGAACTTATAAAAGTATACATATGAGACCCTCAAAACACTTGACAATTTTCATCTTTAAACTTATTATTGATATCATACTTGAAAAGAATACATGTGATAATTTATTCAAGAGCTTAATCTAATAAAATATTGAATTTCCAACTTAAAGTTATTTGACCTAAATTTCAAACTGTCCTATAATCATGCATCTTTTTAACCAAAAAGCACAGATTTTTTTTCTATGAGAATACTGAAGTACTGGATATAACCTTTGTTAAAAACATATTATTAAAGCACATTAATATTCAAAATACTCAGTAGCTTTTAATAAAAACTCAAAATGTCAATCTGTTTAAGCTCAAATTAATTGAAGTAATTTTATGCCAAATCAATTGCAGTTTGGGGCCTACTAGTCAATGTATTCAGGTATCAAAATATTTTAATATGTATTTTTTCATTATTTCAAAATAATAAGTGAGACAAACATCTAATCTCTCTTTTAGTGTGATTAGACGTATGTATTTATAGCTTTTCAAAGCATGTCCAAATGGGAAAAAATGCATACCAAACTGAACTCTTTTATATAATCTTATGTTATGTTGGGATATGTGGTATGATTATGTTTATCTATATATCACCACTCATTGGGGAAATCTTTAAAGCAGCTTGGCAATAATTGTAAAAGAGCTCAAAGCCCCGGGCTTTTGTTTGTTTGTTTGGGAGGTTGTAGGGTTTTATTGTTTTGTTTTGTTTTGTTTTAACCTGGTCACACAGAAAGGAGGAAACTAAAAACACAATACAGCATATAAAATAGCCATTTTTTATTGGCTAGGTATATCTTATAATAGATAATGTACTTGAATGCTTTAAGGTAATATTCATTATCAATATATTTTAAGAGGTCTTTTGAGAAAGTGATAGAAAAAGACTACCCACAATGACTGTGTATGTGTATGTTACATATACATATATGTGTGTGTCTAGACACAGTGGTGGATTTAATATGAAGTCCATCATGCAAAAGCTATTTTGTATAACATACACACCAAACTAATAATTTCTAGATTATAATTATTCAGTGATTATACAATTTAAACATAATATCAAGACCGTTTTCATTATCTTTTTAAAATACTGATCAAAAACCATACACATGTTTAGTATATCTCTATGCGTACAAAAATACAGAAAAATAATGGTTGATTTCTCATCTTACATTATGGATCTTAGAATGTAAGTAGATACAACTTAACATTCATAATAATAAAAGCAACCTATATTATCATGTCAATCAAAAGGTGTCATGTCTCTCAAGAGAATGGGATTTTTTTAAATTTTTCTAAAATCATGAGCTTTATTATGATGAATTCAAGGATCCATGCTGACAAATTAGAGAGGTCTTAAATAATATCTTATATGTTTATTTATATGACAATATTCCAATATTTCTTCATTTCATATTAAATCATAACTTCCATGATGCATCACACTATGTATGCTCTAATGTAAATATATTCCCCTAAGGTAAAATTCCACAGAGGATGTAGACAAGGTATAGTACCCTCTGAGGAAAGGGGGGTGGGGATGGAGTATAATGTCAAATTTGTTGTAATGCTTTACTGAAAATTTCAAAATGCAAGTTTATGAACAGTTTGTTCAATGAACAGGCAATATAGTATAATTTTTGCACTATAATTCAGTTTTCATTTTTCTTTTAAAATGCAGTCATTTTAAGGCATATTTCCTTAATTTTGTTAGTATATATGCATATACATATATATACACAGAGATGGTTATAAGTATATATTTTCATCTAATAGGTAGTTTAATAAATAAAAATGTATACCTAACTAGCATTTTTTCTCAGCCTGCACTCAGTTTCATTTGTCTCTTCCAGGAAAATCTCACATTCTCCCTGGCTTCTTAGGGTTTATGCACAAAACAATATTTTCTTTTTCTCTCCCTTTCTAAGGAGTCAATTCTGCTTAATTATTTAATTTTAACTGTCAGCATGTAATGAATTTTAGACTGATCTGTGTGCAGAAATTTGAAATGGTAATTCAAAACTGCAGCTATTCTCAAGCTATGCCCCAAACCAGTAGTTTCCTATCATTTTGATGTTGGGAGAAAACCATCAATATGTACGTTTATATTTCTGTCATACTAAGTTAAGGTATTGTACACAGTGATTGTGTGCACATCATTAAGTACTAATAGCTATTTAAATTCTTAAGAAGACAATCCTTCAAAATATCAAATTTCTATGGGGAAAAACCAAAATATTTACTTCATTCAATTATTACATTTTCACAACTTTATAAATGTCAAGATTTGTAAGCACATCAAATGACGTAATGCTTATCACTGCATATTTTTACATAAATTAGTGTTAGGAATACTGAGTAGCACCTTCTTAGGGATGAAGTAAGAGATGAAGAGTGAAAAAATATATTTTAAAGAAAATCCTTTATAATGTTGTAAATAAATTGTACCAGAGCATAACCACATTATTTTGTAAAGCAAAATAGCAAAGATGCTTATAGCTTAAACTAGAAGGTTTCAGTGTTCTATTCATTATACTCAGATAAGGGATTTGAATTGTTCTCCATCTGGTTTTAGTTGTGAAAGAAGTAAAGAATTTTTCCCCAATCTATTCATTTCTCATCAAGACTAGTTTTATTTTGAATGAGGTGGCTATCAAGTACTGTAGTTAGAGAATGGGTTGGCACTTTGCTAGGTAAGCTAGCTTAAATGATTACAGAGCAATTTCTCCCCCATCCTATCCTCCTACCTTCCCTGTCCCCCTCCCCCACAGGACAAGGTTTCAAATGCTGGGGGTAGGGGGGAGAATACAATTGATCCAATTATACAATTCCCCAGTTCACTCTTGGCAATTAACAGCATTTAAATGAATCACAAATAAAAGATATTACTCACCATTCAAGATGCTCTGGAACAAGGAGAAAGCCAATATCCACATGCCCCTGTTCTTTTCTATTCTTCCAGCTATATGCTTGGCTTTCCACTCTTTTGCTTTCTTTTTCTCTATTTGTCAACTGCAAGGTTAAAGCTACAAGCTAAGAAAACGATCAGTTCAGTTTATTTTGCTGGTTGCCGTGTAGCTGCTTGGAAAATGCGTGTATGTGTTTGATTGTCCTTAAAGCAAGTGATCTGTCTCTCCTCTTCTCCACTGACACTTGCTCACTGGCTTTCTCTTTCAGAAAGATGCAGCCAGAGGAAAGAGGGAGGCGGGTGCTTTAAGCCCAGGTGTGTTGTTAGCTCAGGGAGACAGCAGCAGGTTTGCAGCAGCAGGTCTACAGGTGAAAATATCCTCAAATGCAAGCATGAGCTCATCCCTGGGAATATACAGTCCAGAATCTGCAGAAATCAGGTTCCAAAACCTTCACCCTCCACATTCAGGCAGCAAGCAAACAGACAGGCACATCTTTCCTCTCCTACAGCTTTAATCACATTGATCCCTCAGCTAACCTTCTCTGCCTCTGAGACTCAGAGCTAAGTATTAACCCTGTCTCATGCCTCTGTCCTTTGTAGCGTTCTGCAGTCTTAAAGCAGCAGTAGAGCACTCGCAGCTGAAGTGGAGGCAGGATTGGTGGTGAGTGGGAAGCCAACCAACAGCACTGAGTAATTTAGAATAATTTCCAATAGGCTTAAATAATGATTTGACAGCTGGTTATTTTTAGCTATTGCCTTATCAGCACTTAATAAGACACGTTAAAGGGAAATGATTCAGGAAGGTAGCAAGATATGCAGAGGTAATGGTGAAGTTTTTTGCATCTTTGAAATAAAATCTCCAGACTAATAGAGATTTCTTTGTTTTCTTTTTCCAAGAGATTCTTATTTGTATTTCTAAAGGAAAATAGGAGTATCAGATATTGTATATTATGATAATTTTTTGATTTAAGGGCTGATTTTTAATTAACATAAAAACATTTTGAAAACAAAACACTAGCAGCTGTAATTGTAAATATATAACCAGCTCTATTAAAAAAGCGAACACAGGCCCCCATTCACTAAAAAGTCAATAAATAATTGATAGTATTCTGATTATATGATATTGTTCCAAAAGCCATAATATGATGCAGGTAAAAGTTAAAGCACACATGTAATTCTTCATGTACTTAAGAATGACTTATGGCACAAAAGCCTGACAAATTAAGTAACCATGAATGGGTGCTCAAAAGCAAAGAGAGTTCTGGCAATGAAAACATGTTCATAAGGTAACTAGTGAGTTTCCTTTTGCAAACAAAGCCAATGTTCCATGTATCTCCTGCACATACATACAAAAATTAACTAGGAAATACACACATACATATACATATACCCACATAAACACAGGACCTTCCAAATCTTAATAATAATAATAATAACTAAAAAAAGCAAGCCCAAAGTCCAAATCCTTCATACAAGATTAGACAAAAAGGTTTCCAAAATCATGACTTCCAAAGAAAGAACTCTGAGACTTATTAAGATGACCATAATCATGTTGACTATTACAGCCTATCACCTACCTTGTGTTATGCCAGAAAAGCTTGTCCCAAACAATTTCCTCATTCACCAGATCATCAGACCACTAGAACAATAATTCTAGGTAAGAATACAATCTCTTCACATAGATTTAAAGTTATGATACTTTATAAAAATAATTTATACCAATATACTCATTTTACAGATGAGGAGATTGAAGTCCAGAGAGATTAAGCAATTTGACTAAAGTCACCCAGGTAAGTGACAATAACAGGTCTAAGAGTTGATCTAATCATCTAAGACTCTAAAACTATTTTTTATACTATCATATCACATTCTTTTTTATCTATAAAAAATCCGAAGAGAAATAAAATAAATAAATCAATATGAAAATCAGATGAAGAAATAGCATTAGCAAAGTTCAAGAGCCAATCAATTAATCACAGTACTCCATTTAAAGTAACCAACAAAATACTAAAGTCATTGTGCATTTGCTCAAAGGAATCTTTGTATGCCTGTATGTGTAAAAACACACACTCATATATAAGTATATATGTGTGTGTTTCCAATAAGCACACACATATATATACATATGTATGCACACACACACATATATATATACATTTTTACACACATGTGTGTTTGTATGTCTACATGAATATGCCCTTTGACCAATCTCATTATTGGTCAGAGAACAGGTAATTCCAAGAGATCTATAAAGAAAAATACTCCATGTATACTGGGATAGGACCAGGGTTCTCTTCTTTCCCCTAAACAGTGTTTAGTTTCCCCTAGAATGCAACAAAATGATTCCTGAAAACTTATTGGCCCCGCTCCCTAGTGATCAGATTTGTTTTTATATAGAACTTGTGGGGTGGGGGAAACATCTAGAGATGCTATGTTCCATTCTAACTTTGCTGTATAAGCTTGCTTAAGTCAAAACAACCATGTTTTTGTTCATTTTCAATGACTTTTGAGTGCCTTATTTTATCTCAAAATCAAGTCTGGAAAAAAAGCCCTCTTCTAACATTAGGCATAGCCAGTAACTGGGAAGAGTTGAGATAGTTTCATGGCTTTTATCATGGTTGAGACAGGGAAAGAGCACTGCAAAAATGAAGGATGAAGTTACTGGATGAAGAGATAACACATGGCTCCCAGTCACAAGAGCCTTTACAGTTGGATAGTCAAGACTCTTCTCTATGGAATAGGGGACAGAGTCCAGTTCAAAC
Source organism: Antechinus flavipes (assembly GCF_016432865.1). Taxonomy (NCBI): domain Eukaryota; kingdom Metazoa; phylum Chordata; class Mammalia; order Dasyuromorphia; family Dasyuridae; genus Antechinus; species Antechinus flavipes. The sequence continues at coordinate 242,096,059 of NC_067400.1, read as the reverse complement.
ATACAAATTAACTCAATGGGTGGTAATGGAAAATGCCCAGCTGGATAAAGAAAGCTCCAAATCCAGTATTCCTTGGTTGTTGATTGGTTATTGTTGGTCTATAACTCAGAGGTTCATGTTCCTACTGAAAGCAGATCCATGAGACATGAGAATGAGAGCTGAAGTGAGGAAGAGACTGTTCCAAGGAAGAGGATAATACTTTGCTCTGAAAGAGCAGTCAGGAAGACCTTCTTCAAGAATAAGCTGATGTGGTTGAAGAAATTCAATGAAAAACCTGAAGAATTATTAGAATAATGCTTTCTGGGGGCTTAGTCTAATGGAGCTGCACTCCAAAAACTGAGTTTTCTTAGATCTTACTTCTATTGAATTAGTGAAACTTATTAGAGATTCCAGATGGAAAATATTCTTGTTCCCTTTTTTAGGTGGTTGAAATGGAGTTATTCCTAACTATCCCCATGAAGATAAATTCCTTTGGCAGACAGCTTCTCATTAGGCATCAGCAAGGGAAGGCAGAAAGTTCCTAAAGGATAAATTGGATTTTATATACCTGAATCCTTGGTTGTTGATTGGTTATTGTTGGTCTATAACTCAAAGGTTCATGTTCCTACTGAAAGCAGATCCATGAGATATGAGAATGAGAGCTGAAGTGAGGAAGATTACTATGTCTTATGATGCCTTAGGGCCAATTACATACCGCCTTCTGGATTCAGTTCTAACAAAATGGCTTCAGATTTTATATATGGGTGTCTCCCTTCCCTATGCAACTCTACAAATGTGAGCCCAATTAATTAGAAAATTTGAGTAGGTCTGTACAATAATGGCTTGAGCAAATACTCTTTTTTGTATGAATAAAAGCTCTAGTGATTGGAATAGTCATGGTACTCACTGCCCTACTGGGTGGGCAGAAAACAATGTCACTCAAAACCAAGGGAGTTTTTGGTATAGCTCCGGAAACAAAGTTGAATATAAAATTGATAGCCAAACCATAGGAGTACGAATAAAACTATACAAGAAAACATTAAGTACCAGATCCCTTCAGACTAATCCAAGCCATTTAGAGGTATCCTCTAAAATCTCTACAAAAAAATTGGATTAATGAGGGGTAGCTACAGAGGGCAAATAATGGAGGGAAGGCTCCTCATAGTTCAGATCCATACAGATCCTTTCAGTAAGCTCTATTCATGTTACTATGCATAGGACCAAATGAAAGTCTTTAGAATGACTAGAAAAATCCCATGTTGTTAACAAGAAATATCAGATCCCCGGAGGGGTAAAAAACATTTCTTCTAAGGTGATGAAAATGAAAAAACTGAAGTATTTCATTATACAAATTCCCCTTGCAACAACCCTTTATTGTGAGAAAATTAGATGGCAACTGGTGGACTACAGGGAGCCAGAAAAAAAGTTATCAAGCCCATTGCTATAGTTGCTTCTGACCATCAATGTTATGTACCAGGTATCCCAGGTCTAAGATGAGTGGAATGGAGTTACTGACCTTACAAATACATGTTTCTTAATTCTCGTAGACTAACACTAGTTAAGAGCAGTTTGCTTTCAACTTAGAGTCCAGTATACAGTCAGTTCTACTATAACACAACATATGCATTCCCCAAAAGCACTGCACTATGCAAAATTATGTAATAAAAACCACAGAGCTTATAGGGAAAATGTGTTTAGGGGCACAATGCTCAAACACTCAGTCAAACATAAAAAAAGATGGAACCTAATAAAAATGGTAGTACAGTTTTATAAATGTTAAATGGTTAAGAAATACATAAATACTACAATAAATAGTGACCCCAGCTGAAGCTTTAGGCTACTACTCATTCTGCACCCAGAGGTTGTACAAGCAAATTGAGCTGCCTGCAACTCCCCATTTTAAGGCCTCTAAGGGAATGGAATGGGGTTCAGGTTGGTGTAGACTTGGGCTTCTTCGCTCACTAGAAGAAAGCCAACAAATATGGCACTTTTCCTTTATGAAGACTTGAAATTTACTCATGAAAGTGAGTGTCAGGAAGTTTGCAATTTCTGAATGATTATGAAGGATTGTGGGCTTCTGCTTTCACATGCTTCTTGAAGAAGAAATTCAGAAGCAAACTCAAAATTCACATTACGTTCAAAATGTTCCTTAATATATCAATCACATTGGAACAGATTCATATTTTTTGAAACATGTATTATAGAAGAAGTGACCTTCACCATCCTTCCCCAAGGAAACTAGAATCCTCCCTCATAATATTACATTATGGTGGACAGAAGCATGAAAGAGGTCTCTCTTTCTTTTGTTGTTATTCAGTCATTTCAATCTTTTCTGACTTCCCAAGACCCCATCTGGGATTTTCTTGGCAAAGATACTGGAATAGTTTGCCTTTTTTTTTTCTTCAGCTCATTTTACAGCTGAAGAATCTGAGACAAACAGGGTTAAGTGACTTTGCTCAAGGTCACACAGCTAGTAAATCTGAGGGTTGATTTGAATTTAGGTCTTTCTAACTCCAGGCCTTATTTTTTCCATTGTAACACTTAGTTCTACTACATTGATCACACAACTTTGGCCAGGCCAGATGAAGCCATGGTGACAATGGGTTATGTCCGGTAGCAACCCTGTGAAAGAACAAAAGTAGGAAGTCAACTTTAAGAAAATTTAGGTTCTAGCTTGTTTGGTTCGTTTGAGGAAATAGAGTAGGTAAAGAGAACCTTGAAGATTCAAAGTACAGTCTAGAATAAGCTACTGACATTTTCCTACAATCTAAGAAAGAAGTCAATTGATTTATTAGCTTCTTTAGGATTGGAGAACTTAGATATAAGAATTGCCCCCATTTATTCAGTTACCCACAAGTCTGCCTCTTTCAGGTCAGTCCAGAAAAAGTTATAGGTCTACAAAATATCTATTTAGTCACCTCTTTGCTTGAACTATGTCTGCAAGACCCATGTTTATAGATACCTCTGGTCCTAAAGATCCAGGATAAGTAGAGCTTTTGGCACTAAGGCAGCCAGAATATGGGGTTTGTAAAGATCCAAATTCTCCAAGTAGTCACTCAATAAACCACTTTTAAAAAAAACAGTTTTTCCCTATTATTGGGCCTTATGGTTCTTATAAATACATTACACAGGGCAAAACAATTCAATTTTATTCAGTTATAGATTAAGTGTTGTGAAACTATCCCCCAAAAAGGTTGGGTACAGCACAATAGGCTTTGATTACTAAATAGAAATGGTATATCCACGCTTGCCTGGATTCTTTTAGTGTAAGTGTTCTTTACAAATAGGTGACAACTATGTTAGAGGGCTAATATCTCCCACACAGACCTTGAAACTCTGCTTCCTGAACATAGTGGGCTCCCACCTATAAGGATTGGGCTCCAGATGAATGTAATTTTGCCTTATTTATTGAAGGATCCATCTTCTATAACAAATAACTATACAACCGGAATTTGACAGCCACTAATCTGATAATGGGACAGACCCTAGGGAATTAGTCCTTGTTCAAATGCTTACTAGGGGCTGAGCTACAGGTTACATAGCTGACATGAGAGACCCTTTAAGCATAGAGCAGAGAAAAATCATCTATAGTAAATTTTTTTTTCACAGATTTGGTTGAATGTTCTCAGGATTGGAGAGGAAAAGAGAAATAATCAAAGATTCTCCTCTTTGGGAGAAATTTTTCTGATGCCTCTTACTGCATAGTTGTCATGAGGGCATTTTAGTACCCAAAAGAGTCATCATTCATCATATCCTTAACAACCAAGGAAGAGCTGTTACAACTGAGATTGGGAAGTGGATGCATTGCCAATATGGACATTGAGGTGGTGGTACCATATTACAATGGGCAAATAATAATAAGATCTCCCTAACTAACTTAAAGGCAGCTATTCCAGCCCAACATAGCTTTTTTGAACCATTCTTAAAGACATCAATCTAGAAAACTCACCTCCAATTAATAAAATGCAATGACCATAACTCAGGGTGAGAGATTTATCTGATTAACATGTGACCAAATACTCAAGAGCCATATCTGTGAAAAACTGGTGTCCTCCTAGGATGGAAAAGCCCTCTTAAATTTCTAGAATCCAATTACCAAGAAGACTAATCCGATAAGAACATGAAGAGTGTTTTTAAATATAGTTCCAGTTGCCCTTATCCCTTCCTTAGTACAGAATTGCTTTGGCCTCAAGATTCTTGCCACTTCAAAGTGCTGGAGAAGTTGCTAAGATCCTCATTAAATTGTGAGGTTTCTTTTCCTCTGGAATGGTTCATGCAATTCCTTTCTAGAGTTTAGGGACAAAAATGTGGTGTGGCTAGAGGCATCTTGTTTTCTTTTTGTGATAATTTTATTTTTATTTTTAACGTTGTTTTTCTAAGTAAATGGAAAACATTTTTTAAATTTATTTTTTTTTAATTGAAAGAGATGGAGCCAAGATGGCAGAGAAGTCAAGAAGTTGTCTGTGTTCTCCCCAATTTCTCTTAGAAACAATATGAAATCAAGCCTCTAAATGTATTTTGGAGTGACAGAACCCAAAAAATGATAGAGTAAAACAACTTTATAGTTTAAGATAACTTAGAAGGACTTCAGGAAAGATCCATCTTATTTGAGTAAAAGGAGAGTACATCCTTTCACAGATGCTTAGTCATAGCATAGAGCAACAACATGGAGCCCTTGATTCTAGCTCAGCAGCCCAGTGGCACAGCAGGCCAGCTGTGAAACTTCCTACCCCAATGCCAAAAGCAAATTGCCAGCCCTGGAACCCCAGCACAACACGCACAACTAGGTTAGGCTATGCCAGTGTAATGGGTAAGTCACAAGCACTGAAAGCCTCTGCATGAAAAGCCATTGACCAGTCCCCTGACCCCCCAAGACATAAATCTGGAACAGTGACCCCTGTTTTCCTTTTTAAAAGGAGAAAAAATTCCCTCACTATGGAAAGCTGCTGTAGTAAAAAGAAGATGAAAACAGAAATTAAGAAGAGGACAGTGTCAAAATACCTACATGTGAAGCCTCAAAAGGGAATTTGAATTGGTTTCAATCCCAAAAAGGTCCTCTTGGTAGAGTTCTAAAAAGATTTTTAAAATCGGGTAAGAGTGATAGAAGAAATATTTGGAAAAGAAATGAGAATTATGCCGGAGAGTTAGGAGGAAAAAAAGAGTCAACAGTTTAAAAAAGGGAACACACACACACACACACACACACACACACACACACACACACACACACAAATACAAGAAAACAATTTCTTTTAAAATAGAATTGGCCAAATAGAAAAAAAAAAATCCACTAAAGAAAACAGCTCTTTTATTTTTTAATTATTTAATCATTGATTTATTTGTTTTTTATACATAATACTTTATGAATTCTGTTAGGAGAAAAAAATCAGAACAAAAGAGAAAAATCATAGGAGAGGGGAAAAAAAAAAAACAGAAAAAAAAGAAGTGATCACAGCATGTGATGATTCACATTCAGTTTCCATAGTTCTTTTTCTGCATGCGGATGGCATTTTCTTCTTAAGTTTACTGGAATTGCCTTGGATCAATGAACCACTGAAAAAAACCACATCTTTCATAGTTGATCATCCCACATTCTTGCTATTATTGTGTATAATGTAGTTCTGGTTCTGCCTGTTTGACTAAGTATCAATTCATTTAAATCTTTCCAAGACTTTCTAAAATCAGGTTGTTCATCATTTTTATAGAACAATAATATTCTATTAAGTTCATATACTACAAATTTTTCAGCCTTTCCCCAATTGATGGTTATCTACTCATTTTCTAATTCTTTGTTACCACAAAAAGAGCTGCTTCAAACATTTTGCCCATGTGGGTCCTTTTTCCTCCTTTACGATTTCCTTGGCATGAAGACCCAATAATGGCACTGCTGAATCAAAGGGTGTACAGTTTTATAACTCTTTGGACATAGTTCCCAATTACTCTGCAGAATGGTTATACCATTTCACAGCTCCACCAATAATGCATTAGTGTCCCAATTTTTCCACATCTCCTCCAACATTTATCATTATCTTTTCCTGTCATCTTAGCCAATCTGAGAGATGTAAAGTGGTACCTCAGTGTTGTTTTGATTTGCATTTCTCTAATCAAGAGTGAATTAGAGGATTTTTTCATATGACTAAAGAAGGCTGAAAATTGTCTGTTCATATTCTTTAACTATTTCTTAATTGGAGAATGACTTGTATTTTTATAAATTTGACCCAGTTCTTTATATATTTTAGAAATGAGACCTTTTTCATGTAAAAAAATTTTCCCAGCTTTGTACTTCTCTTTTAATTTTGTTTGTGTCAGGTTTGTTTGTGCAAAACCTTTCTCATTGAATATAATTCAAGTTGTCCATTTTGCCTTTCATAATGTTCTCTAATTTTTTGGTCATAAATTCCTCCTTTTTCCAAAGATCTGATAGGTAAATTATCCCTTGTTCTCCTAATTGGATTATGGCATTATCCTTTATGCCCAGATCATATACCCATTTTGACCTTATTTTGGTATGCAGTGTGAGATGTATGTCAATTCCAAATTTATAACATACTATTTTCCAGTTTTCCTATCAATTTTTTGTCAAATAGTGAGTTTTTATCCCAGAAGCTGGAGTTTGGGGATTTATCAAATTCTAGATTACTATAGGCCTTGATTATTGTGTTGTGTATATATTCCAATGATCCATCACTCTATTTTTTTAGCCAGTACTAAATGGTTTTGATGACTGCTGTTTTATTACATATAGTCTGGTACTGATAATCCACCATTCTTTATAATTTTCTTAATTAATTCTCTGCTATTCTTGACCTTTTGTTCTTCCAGATGAATTATATTATTATTTTTCTAGTTCTATAAAACAATTTTTGACAATTTGATTAATATGGCACTGAATAATAGACCAACTTAGGCAGAATTATCATTTTTATTATATTATGCTCTGCCCACCCCTGAACAATAGAAAACAACTCTTTTAAGAGCAGAATTGGCCAAATGGAAAAGGAGGGGCAAAATCTCTCTGAAGAAAGCAGTTCCTTAAAAATTAGAATTGGACAAATGGATGTTAATAACTTCATGAGCTATCAAGATTCAATCTAACAAAATTAAGAGAATGAAAAAAAAAAAGAAACTGTAAAATGCCTCATTGAAAAAAAATGACCTACAAAATAGATCCAGAAGAAATAATTTAAGAATTACTGTTCTACCTGAAAGTCATAATCAAAAAAGAGGCTATACAGCATCTTAAAAAAAATGATCAAAGAAAATAGCTCTGATATTTCAGAACCAGTGTTCTAATCATTATAAATAGGTATTGAAAGACTCCACCAATCACCTTCTAAAAGAGATCCCAAAATAAAAATTCCAAGGGATATTGTAGCCAAATTCCAGAATTATCAGGTCAAGGAAAAAATACTGAAACATCAAATATCAAGGAGCCACAATCAGGATTAGATGGGATTTAGCAGTTTCTATATGAAAGGATCAGAGGGCTTTAATTGTATTCTAGAAGGAAAAGGATATTGGATTACAACCAAGAATAAACTATCTAGAAGAAATTAATGTAATCTTTCAGGGTGAGGGATAGATATTTGATGAAAAAGGAGATTTTCAAACTTTTCTGATGGAAAGATGAGAGTTGAACAAAAAAATTAATCTTCAAATTCAAGATTCAAGAGAAAAATACAGAGGTAAACAGGAAAATAAAAAAGTGTTATTCAATAAGATAAATTGCCTGTATCCCTACATAAAAAGATGATACTTGCAATTCTTAAGATCTCCAGTATCTCCAGTAAGGTAGTTAGATGAAGCATACCAAACTGAGAGTCTGGCTATAAGATGAGTTTGATGTAATTATATATTTAAAAAATTAAGAGGTGGGAAAAAAAAAGATTGTACTAAGAAAAGAGTATAGGGGAAGCAGAATGGGGTAAATTATATGACATGTAGAAGCACAAAATAACTATTATGGTAAAGGGATAGAAGTAGGGATGAGCATCATTTGAACTTTTCATTAGATTTGGCTTAAAGAGGAAATAACATACATACTTAGTTGGATATAGAAATTTATTTTACCTCATTGGGAAGTAGGAAGGGCAAAAGGGAAAGGGGAGCTGATAGAATGGATGGCAGAAGGGAGGGCAGAAGTAATGGAGTTAAGGAAAAAAGAGCAGGATAGATTTAAGGAGAAGGTGGTAAAAAAAACAAAACACTATTGAAGAGGGACAATGCAATGAGAAAAAAGTACAAATGGGAAAAATAGGATGGAGGAAAATATGTGGTTAGTAATCATAATTATGAATGGAATGGGAAGAACACTCAGAAAAAAGAAGCAGATAGCAGAGTGGATCGAAAATTAGATTTGTATTATAAATAAATTGTATTCAAGAAACAAATCTGAAACAAAGAAATATACACAAAGTAAAGATAAAATGCTGGAGCAGAATATGTGATGCTTCAGCTGAAGTAAAAAAGAAAGAGAAAAATAAGGATAACAAAAATGATCTCAGAGAAAGCAAAAGGAAAATTGATCTAATTAAAAGAATAAGAAAGGAAACTGTAGCTTGCTAAAAGGTACCATAAAAAATGAAGTAATATCAATACTAAACGTATTCATACCAGATATATAGCATCAAAATTTTTAGAGAAGAACTTAAGCTACAGGAAAATATAGACAGCAAATAATACAAGAATTCAACTTTCCACTCTGAAAACAAGATAAATATAATGAAAAATAAACCATAAAAGGTAAGTAGGTGAATAGAATTTTAGAAAAGTTAGATATAATAGACCTTTGAAGAAAAGTGAATGGAGAGACAAAGGGAAATACCATTTTTCAGCAATACATGGCACCTACACAAAAATTAACCATGTTCTAGGGAATAGAAATCTCACAAACAAATGCAAAAAAGCAGAAATATTGAATGCATCATGATGTAATAAAAATTACATGCAGTGAAGAGCCATGGAAAGATAGAGTAAAATTGGAAATTAAATAATCTAATTCTAAAGAATAGTAGGTCAAACAACAAATAACAGAAATAATAATTTCATCAAAAAGAATTACAATAATGAGACAACATCTCAAAACTTATGGAATACAGGTAAAGCAATTCTTAGGGGGGAAAGATTTAGAAAAAGAAAGAAAACTAAATTACTAATATCAAAAATGAAAAGGGGGAAGTCACAACTAATGATGAAGAAAATAAAGCAATAATTAGATGCTATTTTGCCCAGCTGTTATGATAGTAAATCTGACATTTGCATGCATTAAATAAAATGTATGACTATTTACAAAAATGTAAATTCCTTAGAGTAAGAGAAGAGAAAATAAAATACTTACCCCATATTTTAAAAAAGCAATTGAACAAGCCATCAACAAACTATCAAAGAAAAATTCTCTAGGATTTGCAAGTGAATTCTACTAAATCTTCAAATGACAATTAATTCCTGTGATATATAAACTATTCAGAAAAAATAGGCAAGGAAGGACTCCTATATAACTTCCTTTTAAGACACAAATATTGTACTAACCTAAACCAGGAAGAGCCAAAACAGAGAAAGAAAATTATAGACCAATTCCTCTAATGAATATTGGCCCTACAAAAAAATTTAATTAAAATATTAGCAAAGATATCACATGAATTTATCAAGAAGATAATATGCTATAACCAGATAGAATGTATAGTGGGAGTACAGAATTGGTTCTATATTTATTGTATTATTATTTTTATAATTAGTTTATAATTGTTATATTAATAATAATTATAATTAATAATAATCTTAATAGATGCAGAAAATGTATTTGATAAAATACAGTACCAATTCCTTAAAAAAAAAAAACACTAGAGAACATAGGAATAAATTGAACTTTCTTTAAAATGATAAGTAGTAATTATTTAAAACCAACACCAAACATTATATGTAATGGGAATAAACTAGAAGCCTTCCTAATACGAGTAGAAGTGAAATAAGGATGGTGATTATCACCACTGTTTTTCAATACTATACTAGTAATATTAGTTTTAGCAATAAAAGAAGGAGGGAAGGAGAAAGGGAGGAAGGAAAAAAGGGAAGGAAGGAGGAGGGAGGGAAGAAAGAAACAGGAAAGAAAGGAAAAGAGAGAAAAGGAAGGAAGAGAGAGAGGAAGGAAGAAATCTATTTAAAAATATAAAAACAGTTTTAGTTCACTGATTATCCAAAAACAGGTGGTAGGCTAGACTTGATTCACAGGCTACAGTTTGCTGAACCTTGAGCTATACAATGAGGAGAATAATCTGGGTAGAGAAATGCATTTCATTCAATAAGAAAATAGAATGGAGAGAAGGAAATGGAAGTCAGGAATTAAGACAAAAAAAAAAAAAAGATTAAAAGAGGGATTAAAATACTTGGCCAAAGTCGAACTAATGACACACACATACACACAAACATACACAAACACACACGCACACACACACACATACACACAAATGTATATCTTTTTGAGGTAAAAAAAAAAAAAAAGGATTCTAAAGAGGTTCCCCAAACTGAAGAATAACTGAAAAAGTTATGTTAGATATATGTATACACACACACACACACACACACACACACACACACTACATATATCTATCTATCCATCTATCTCTCTAAATGTAGACCTAGATATAAATTGCTAGAATATTATTGTGCTATAAGAAATAATAGGTTGATTTCTGAGAAACTTGGGAAGACTTTTATAATGTGACAGATTGAAGTGAATTAAACCAGTAATATTTATGCAATAACAACAATACATCTAAAGATAATTTTGAAAGAATCAGGAACTTTGATCAGTGTAATAATCAACCACAATTCTAGAAGAATTATGATAAACCATACTAACTACTTCCAGATAGAGAGGTAAGGGACTCAATGCCAAAAGAGACATTTGGGGTGGGGGTAGGGAGAGGACATGGCCAATTTGGAAATTTGTTTTTCTTAACTAGATACATTTGTAAGAGAAATTTTATTTTTCTTTTGTTCTCAATGCAGGTTGAGAGACAGAGAGGATGAAAAGGCAAACTTTTACTGATTGAAAATATATATGCAATTTAATTTAAAAATATTATTGGAGGCTGGATGAAAAGATGAAGAGCACAGAATCAAAAACAGAAAGCATCAATCAATCAATATCAATATAAATCAATATTGCTAAACTCATTCATCTCTCATCTCCCTCTTTGTAAAGAGAAGTCTGGGGTGGGGGTGGGGGTTGGAGGGAAGAAAAACTAATACAAGAGAAAGTTATGAAGAGAAACACACAATTCATGGTAATCTTTAATGTTAATAAGATGAACTCATCCCCAAATGGGAATAAGATATACAATTAATTATAACAAACATTATGCAATGTATTTCTTATTTTAATACACAGTTCTTTTTACAAATGAATAAAATTTTATTTTCTCATTATTTGCCCACCTCTCTTACCTCCAATATAGAAAAGAAATTAAATTCCTTGCAACAAATAAAGAGTCAAACAAAATGTATTACTGCTTTGGCCATATCTAAATATTTTATGACTTATTCTAATTATTAATTACTTGGAGATTTAAAAAATATTGTTATTTGTACTCTGTATTTCTACCTCAGAAAACTGATTGTTCATACTACTGGAACATTTATTAATAGGGAAATGGAACTTATCTTTATATACTGGAATGAGTACCTTATACGTGTTCAAATAAAGAAACAAAGCAAATTAAAATAAACAAATTACAATGAGAAGATTATATATTAAAAATGGGACCTTTATCTTTATCACAGAAGCATGATCTACAGGTTGATTTATTTTCTCGGTTATCTGCTCCCCTTCTAATTTAGTTGCATTGTTTATATTATGCAAAAGCTTTTTAAAAAATGTAATAAAAATTTTTCATTTTATTTTCTGTGTATCTATGGCCTTGATTAGCTATGAACTTTAAACTTCTCTTAGAAAAGAATTCTCTTCTGTGTCATTCTAATTTATTCATGATGTCAGTGAGTCAACAAGCATATCACACGTTTACTATGTGCTAGACACTGTGTTAAGTGGGATAGAAATTCAAGCAGTTATAGACCTCAAGGAGCTCACATTCTAATGAAAAAGATGACAGATAAAAAAACCAACTTCTTTACCCAAAAAAAATATAGATATATAGATATAGATGGAGTCTCTTGTTCATGGACCAGCAAGAGAACCATGGATCTTTTGATAAATTCATTTAATGTCATTGCTAATATTTTAATTATAATTTTTGTTGCATCAGCATTCACTACAGAAACTATATTTTTCTTTTTCTGTTTTGGCTCTTCCTGGTTTAGCTATCAGTACCATATTTAGTGTCAGGACTCCTTTCTTGCCTATTTTTCTAAATAGTTTATATTCCACAGGAATGAATTTTTATTTAAAGATTTGGTAGAATTCACTTGAAAATCCTAGAGAATTTTTCTTTGAAAGTTCATTGATGGCTTGTTCAATTTATTTTTCAAAATGAAATTAAGTTTTTTTGTTTTTTTGTTTTTTTTTCAGGAAGGGAGATGAAAAGCACCAAAGGGAAGTGGGGATTGCTAGTGGGTTTCTGGGCTGAAGGGTCTTAATAGAAATAAACCCATCAGCATGGGAGGTATTACACAAGCACATAGCAATAACACACAGGCTATTAGTGATGACTCTCCCCACAGTCAGTGCAGGTTCAATGTGGTTTAACAAACATGAATTGTATATGCAAGCAGTGATATAACAAACAATGAATCAACATGGTATTGTAAAAGATTTCCAGAAGTCTTAGAGGGAGGGTTTGTAAACAATAGTAACACATACACCTTCTTCAGCAATCAAGAGATAGTCCAAAACCAATCTATTGTTTACTGCTTCATGTGTCAGGGAATCCAATGATCCCCACAAGTTTTTGAAGTCCTGCAACAGTGTTTTTATGTGTTAGAGAATCCAATGATTCCAGCAGATTTTGAAGTCCTGCAACAGTCTTATCATTTCTCAGAAAATCCAATGATTCCTGTGGGCTTTCAAGTCATAAAAAGGATCATCTATTATGTCTGATCATGTCTCAGAGAATCCAATGATTCCTGAGGGTTTTGAAGTCCAACAATTTTTGATGTCCATGAATCAAATGCCATAACTGCCATGCTCTTTCAGTGGTGGGTATAGTCAGAAATGGAACCATGCAATTTTCTTAGGTCTTCTTCCTTTCAAAAGTCTGCTCCGTTTCTCTCCAATGGACAAGGCAAATATGGCTCATTGGCACCCATCTGATTACTTCTCCATCTGTAGAAATACAGCAAACCCTCTCCCCCAAGCAGTTAATCTATCTGGTCCCTTCCATTCACCACTTCGTGGGTCTCTCCACATCACCTGGCAATTATCTAAAGATGGTGGAGCTGCTTGCACTGGACACTGCCCTTCTGATAGGTTATAAAACCTGTCTGCTGGAGCCAGTGCATCTTTGTCAAAAATCAAGAAGTTAATGGTTTAAAGGGCTAGATTTAGAAGTTCTCTAGGGTTACCTGTGGCTCCCCCTTTCTTTTGTTTTTGGAGGAGCATCTTAATGTCTCTGTTTCTCCTCTCTATTATTGCCTGTCCTTGAGGATTATAGGGTATGCCAGTGGTGTGTAAAATCTTATACTGTGCACAAAAGTGTGCAAAACATTTAGAAGTATATGCAGATCCAATATCTGTTTTTATTGCTTGTGGCACACCCATAATTGCACTTAGATAAGAAATTCAGTCACCACTCGGGTTGTCTATTTTGATACTGGTATTGCAAAAGTGAATCCTGAAAAGGTGTCTACCACAACATGGATAAAAGTCAAATGACCAAAATATTTATAATATGTCACATTCATTTGCCAAATTTCATTGGGTCTCAAACCACGAGGGTTCTTCCCTGAAGGGAGCATAGGAGCATGAAAAGGAAGGCAAGCTGTACAGGCTTTTACTACGCTCCTAGCTTCCTCTCTTGTTATTCCAAATTGTAAATGTAAAGCTCAAGCAGCCTGATGATATTTAAAATGATGTTCTTGGGCTTCCTGAAATAAAGGAGTATTGGCCAGCATGGTTAGAAGGCTATCTGTCTTTGAATTACCATCAAAAATAGGACCTGGAAATCCACTTTGAAAGTGGACATGAAAGATATAAATCTTACCTGGATGCTTTCTCACTTGTTCTTGAAGTTCCTTAAAGAGCTGATATATATTAGAGGCTACAAATTTTATTTGGGCTGTGGCAATTCTTTGTACCACACCTACTGAATAATATCAATCAGATATTATATTTATATCTCCTGGATAATAAGTAAGAGGTAGAATGATTGCATACAAGTCATTCTGCTCAGTGGACTGAAAAGGAGTTCTGACTATTCTCTTTATAGTTAAGTCACAAGAGTATACAACACAAATATGTTTGGATGCATCTGTAAAGATAGTTGGTCCTTTAAGAGGAACTTTAGAAACTTTTTCTTCAAGAATCCATCGCCAATTATGTAATAGTCTGGTTATCTTTAATGGAGACTTATGTGTAAAATTTGGAGCCATGGCTAATAAAATTTGCCATTCTGGGATGGTCTCACAGCACACATTAATTTGTGCATTAGTATAAAAGGTGTATATCTTGTCAGGTCTTGTCCCAGATAATTGTACTGCTTACTTAATGGCCTTTAATAAAATTCTAGCCACAGGTGCTGGGTAGGGGTAAGGCTTTGTTCTGGTTATGCTGGAAGGTTCACCCACTCTATCACACTGTTTCCTTGATGAAGGACTGCTGTGGGTGCCTTTTGTGTAGCAAAAACTGATATTTCCAATGGTTTTTGAGTCTCTCAACCACATTGGATAAAGCCAGTTCAATTTCTCTCAAAGTCTCTTGAGCTTCTTTTGTAAGCTGGTGCAGTGACCTTAAAGCACTGTCTCTTCTTAAAATGTCATATAATGGTTGCAATTGATAAGTAGTCAAGCCTAACACTGGACACATCCATTGGATATCTCCTATCAATTTCTGAAAGTCATTTAAGGTGTTTAACTTCTCTGTTCTTAAGGAAAGTTTTTGTACTGTAAGCACTTTAGAGTATACTTCATATCCTAAATATTGAAAAGGAGTATGTCTTTGAATTTTTTTTCTAGAGCTATGTATAATTTGTATTTCCTTAGTGTTTCTGTGGTCTTTTGTAGACATGCTTCTAACATTTGTTCCTCAGGTGCACATCCCAATATATCTTCCATGTAATGTAATAACATTACTTTTGGAAATGCTTTTCTTACTGGAGTAAGAGCATCAGCAACATACATTTGCCACATAGTAGGGCTGTTTTTCATTCCCTGTGACAAAACTGTCCATTCATATCTTTTATAAGGCTCAGCTAAGTTAATGCTGGGCACTGAAAAGGCAAATCTTTTCATATTCTCCTTATCTAGAGGGATAGAATAGAAACAATCCTTGATGTCTATAAACCAAAGAGGCCATTCTCTAGGCAATTGAGTAGGAGATGGAAGTCCAGCCTGAAGCGTTCCCATAGTTTCCATCTGTTCATTTACCTTTCTTAAATCAGTCAACATTGTCCATTTCCCAGATTTCTTTCTTACAACAAATACTAGGGAATTCCAAGGACTTAGAGAAGGTTGTTAAGTGTCCTTGGTCAAGTTGCTCCTATACCATATCTAATAAGGCCTGAATTTTATCGCTACCTAAGGGCCATTGTTCTATCCACACTGGTGTATCAGTTTTTCATTGGATAGGAACAAGTGAAAGTGTTGGCAGGCCTTCAATAGTAGCCCTGCCTAAAAAACCGAAGTACACATTTTTAATCCTAATTGTTGTAAAATGTCTCTTCCCCACAGATTGATGGGGATTTTTTCAACTATAAAAGGAGTTTAAAAACTCCTGTTTTGCCTTCAAATATCCATCTCAAAAGGGAAGCACTAACTTTAGCTGCTATTGATCCTCCTATGCCAGACATTAAGTGTCTGCCTCTGCCTTAATCTTTGGCCAGTGACTGGGCCAGTTGACACCTCTAATGACTATATGATCTGCACCCGTGTCTACCAATCCTTCGAATAATATGCCATTTATCTAGATAGTGAGCATAGATCAGTTAGCTGTCACGGCTACAGTCCAGTAATATTCCTGGATTTTGTTGCTTGGAGTCAGAATCTGGGCAACTATTGCCAGATTGCTTATTAGGAGTCTGTATCAGTAAACCTGATGCTACTACTTCTCCTGGGTGATAAGTCACACATTGTCTACCTGTATTAATGACTGGGATATTATCTACACATTCCCACATCAGTGTATGGATGGACACTGTTTTGTAAGTACTCTCAGGAGGTGAAATGGTCAAGTCTACTGTGCCTGGAGTATCCACAGGCTGGACGGGAACAGATTTTACCTCTCCAGGGGTATCTCAGTTGTCCCAGCTGCATACAATTCTATTCTCTCAATTGAATTTCCTTTCTCCCATCAGATGACTTCCTGGCTGATTGATCATGTCTGGGTACTGGACATCTAGGCATTCTCTGAGTGTAGTATCAGCTGCCATCATGCCCCAAGTGTTTTTTGCCTGGGGCCCTGGAGCTGGGCCCCTCATCCACTTTCCCTGAATCAGTCTCATTCTGATGCCCAATGGAAGCCTCTGTTGCATTTTGGACATGGGGTATTGGGTCTTGTTCTCCCACCCTGTTTTCTCATTCTGTCTCTATGCCAACATTGAGCTTTCAGATGCCCTACTTTACCACAATGAAAGCATTGACAAGTCTCTCTGGAAGTCCCTTGCCCTGTCTTTCCATGTTGGGATCTTGGGAAGTCTGCATCATAGCTTGACTATAAAAGGCATTTGTTCCCACTGTGGCACAGCATCTTATAATCTCCTCTAAAGGAGCATTCTTGCGTAGTCCTCGTATAATTCTTCTACAAACTTCATTAGCATTTTCTTTAGCAAGTTGCCTTATCAAAATGTCTGTTACTACATTTTCATCATTAGTTCATATGATAGTTATCTATAAACATCCCACAAAATCAGCAAAGGGTTCATTTGGTCCTTGTGCGTTTTTTGTGAAGGCCTCACCCTTGTCATTTTTATTGGAGAGGAAAGCCCATGCTTTGATAGCAGCAGCAGCAATTTGCTCGTATGCTGCTATGGAGTAATTAATCTGTACTGAAATTTCTGCATAAGAACCTACACCTCTTAGGGGATCATAGGTGATTGGAGTATTAACTCCACTTTGACTATTTTGTTGGGCTTGTATCCTACAGAGCTCACTACAAGTTTTGTCCAGATTCTAAGCATATCCTTGCTATAGATTTCCAGTCACTAGGGGTTAAGATTTCATAAGCCAAATTCTGTAATAACATCTTAACATAAGCCCCATAAAGAGTGCAAGCCTTTTTCAGGTCTTTGAGGATTTCTCTATCAAAAGAAGTGTATCTTCTACTTTCTTGACGTGAAGTGTTAAACTGTTGAATCACAGGATACATTCCTAGTTTCAAATCAGCTATATCCTTCCCTTCCTCTGTGGCTTTAAGTACTGCCTTTTGCAATCTACTCATAGGAGGGGGTGATTGCTGGGGGGGTGAGGGAGAGGTGCTGGTGGTATCACTGCCCCTCCCACTACTCCTTCTCCCTCTATCCTGGAAGGTAGAGTTGATGGGAGTATGTCAATTATCTGCTCTATAGGCAGGGTTGAAGCTGCCTTGTGAGAGGGAGAATCACCACACCCTTGAGCCTCATTTAAGTCCCCTTGCCCTTTGGTGATATGGTCCTTAAATTGTTCTTTGTCTTCCTCTTTTTCCTCATACTTCCTCATCTGGCTGTTTTGAAAACTTTTCTTTTTTCTATAGATTGCAGGATTCTTTATGGCCAATTGTGTTATGTTGTATATATAGAATGTTTTGAATTGAATCAGAACCATTATCATTATAATATTCATGTAGTTGATCTTCTACTGATTTCAATTATCTGCCCTTATATCTTCTTCATTGAAGAACCAAGGGGATATATTCTAATGTATCCAGGAATCCATCAATCTGCTCCCAAGTCATAATTAAATCCTGTCTCTTTATCAGTCTGAGTATGTTTCCTGTAGATCTCCTTTGGGGTGGGGTAGAATCTTTTCCTAATATCTGCCCCATTTCAGCTAGAAAAGGTTACTAGTTTAGCCCTTAACAAAGTAAGTTCCCTGTATATCTATTAAAATACTAACCCAATTTCTGTCACTGGGGACTTCAGTGAAAGTAGGGTCCTTGGTCGACACATTGGGCCAATTGTGACGACTGAGTTAATACCCTGGATACTTTAGAATCAGCCAGAGTCAGGATAAGCAAAAGTCCTTGGTCTTTACTTTTGGTCAAAATGAGAGGAATGGACAAAGAAATCTCCACATCTCTCTTCTTCGTCTCCTGCCCAAAAGTAACTCTGGCTTGTCTTACTCCACTCTCTAATCCCTCCTCCAATTCTCTGTATATACCAACAGATTGAGCCAGCACAGAATAGTGGGGCAGTCCATTTTCTAAGCATATGCTAATAGAGTATTATTCAATTGGTAGTTAGCCTTAAGTGCTCGATTGTCTGACCTCAGTGCATGAACTCAAGAGTTTCAGCCCTTTACATATAAGGTTTTGAACACCAAATAGAAGAGTTTTTATTTGATTGTGGAAGTAATAGAGCCATGGAATTTATTGTTTGGAAAGGGGTAATTGTGGTCAGATCTCCACTTCAGAAAATCATTCTAGTGGCTGAATGGAGGATATATGGGAGTAAAAACAGATTTTAGACAGACAGACTCCCAGGGGGCTATTGCAATAGTCTAAGCACAAAGTGCTGAAGTTCTATATTAGAGTGGTAGAAATGTCATAGGAGAGAAGATTATATTGAAGAGTTATTGCAAAGATGAAATCAAAGATGAAATTTATCTTAAGAAGTACAAGAGCTCACCCAAGTAACTGACAGGAAAAAAAATTATACACACACAAATACATACACATTAAATATTGATGTCATGCCTATAGAAAAAAAAGAAAGAAAGAAGATTTTTTAAAATTTGAGATTGTAAAGAGATTTGGGAAAAATTAAATATAATAGACCTTAGAAAATTACTGAACACAACTAAAAATAATTGTATGTGTGAAATACATGTATGTATGTATACACAAATTATGTCTTAGATGTGCATGGCAACTTTATTTGGCATAAAGCATCAAAGTCACAAAGGCAAAAATATTAAACATATCCTTTACTGACCACAATACAATAAAAACTGGAGTCAATCAAGGGCTATTAAAAAAAGATTAAAATTAATTGGAGACCTATCAATGCTAAAGAATTCTATGGCAAATCAACAAATTACAGAAATAACAAATAATTTTAATAAAATTATCATAATTGTATGAACTATGGTCAAAGGACTATAAAAGGAAAAGAGCCTCTATCTACAAAAAATATTTATGGCAGCTTTCGTCTCAGTGAGAAAAATTGGAAACTAAAGGGATCCCCATCAACTGGGAAATGACTGAATAAATTGTGATGTGTGCTTAAGATGAAATATTATTGTTTCATGGAAAATGAGGAGCAGGATACTCTTAGAAAAACTTGGAAAGTCCTCCATGAACTCAAGCAAAGTGAAATGTACTGTGTACAAAGTAATAGCAAGGTTCTGGTATGATCATCTGTAAAATGGTTTTGATATTCTCAGCAATACAATAATCCACATCTACTCTGAGAAACTTATGCTGAGAAATCCTATTCATATCTAGAGAAAGAACAAAATGTGTCTGAATATATTTAGTTCTCCTTCTCCCTCTCCCTCTGTCTCTTTCTGTGTCTCTGTCTCTGTCTCTCTTTGTATGACTGTGTCTCTCTCTTTCTGTCTCTCTGTCTCACCCTCTCTCTCTTCTTTATTTCTCTTGAGGACTATTTTTAGGAAGGGGAAGATCTATGTTTTCTTTCACAACATGATCTTTATAGACATATTTTGCATAACTTTGCTTGTGCTTTCTTAATGGGGCCTGAAGGTAAGGATAAGAGAAAGAATCTAGTTTTAAAGTTTTTTAAAAAATCTTATTAAAAAACTGGCTTAAATGTAACTGAGGGAAAATAAAAATATTTTAAATAATCATAAGTGAGGTACTAAAGATCATTAACAGAGATCTCATGTCTCTGAACAATTTTATCAACAAGGAAAGAAAAAGAAACCAATAATTTGGGCATATAACTGAAAAAAAACCAAGTTTACAACTTTAAAAACTTGCTTAAAAATAAAAATAGGGAAAAATTAATAAACGCCAAAGCAAAAATTATTTTTAAAAGAAGCTGTTTTAAACATATTAAGTACTATATAATTTTATTTTTAAAGGAGAAAAATAAAATCGCCATTATTTTAAAAAATGAAAACATAAATAAGTCAAAAGAAATAAAGGATATCATTAGAAACTATTTTGATCCAAAAATATGTTAATAAAACAGTAATTTAAGTGAAATAGCTAAATAGTCACACACATACAAAAACAAAATGCCTTGGCCAACAGAATAAGAAATAGAGATTTCAAACAACTCAATCTCATAAATAATAATAATTAAATAAGACACCAGTAACTATCTAAAGTGAAAAATAAAAACCATGACCAGATGGTTTTACAATATATTTAGATATGAGACCTGTATCTCAGAAACCACATGTAAAATTTTCCCCAATTTTCTGCTTGTTTCCTGATCTTGTCTACACTTGAATTATTTGTACAAAGCCTTCTTAATATCATGTAATGAAAATTATACAACTTACACCTAACTTTGCTTTCTATCTCTAGTTTATTCAAAAATTGTTTGCCTAGCCATAAGTCTGATAAGCAATATGTTCCATGTTCTAATTTTTGTACAAAATCTCTTTCTATCTAGGTCATATCTACCTATTTTAACCTTATTTTGGTAAATTATATGATATTTGCTTATGCCCAGTTATTTTTACTCTCTATTTTCCTTCTCAGCCTTTCTTTTCACTTTCTCTCTATTACCTTATCTTCTCCCCTTATGCTTATTATGTTACCCACCTTCTCCTACATTATTCCTCAGTTTTTTCACCTTTCTAAAAATTCAGAAGGCTTCTAAACATAAGCTGCATACTTTGTTTCCTCTTCAACCCAGATGAGAGTAAAGTTTCAATATTACCAGCCTTCCACCCCTTCTGTTTCCTCTTTATTGGTTCTTCTTTTCATGCCCCATTTTCATGACATTATTTCCCCTTTTAACTTTTTCCTATACAATTTTGCTTTTTAGAACCACCGCATCATACAAAACTCAGTCCTAATTTTTCTTTCAAACTATCTTAAGAATAAGCAATGGTTTTAAGAATACTATTAAAAATAATAATAATATTAATGTCATTTTCACACATCATAAGGAAACAGCTTGACCCTAGTGCCCTATAATTAGACTTGTATTATTTCTCTTTAATTAGTGCCATTTATCCAGAATGAACCTTGAGAAATAGCAATGATGAACACTGATACAAAAATTTTAAATAAAGTAATAGCAAAAAACGTTAGCAGATTTTATCCAATATTAGGGAAAATGTACATAAAATAAACCATGTGAGGACAAACTTGATATTTTCCCAACAAGATGAAGGTTAAAGAAAGCATGCCCATTATTACCATTACTATTTGTTATATTGCAAGAAATGATAGGTACATTAATAAACAAGATAATAAACAATTTAAATAATTAATTTAATGGATACATTAAAATAATAAAATAAATAATTTAAAATAAATTAAAACAATAACTTCTAAAATAAAATAACAGTATAATAAAATGGGAATACTACTTAAGTTAATTTACTTATCTAGGATCATACCTATCAAACCTTCAAAGGATTAGTTTAATAATAAGAATAACAATAACAAAATTCACCTGAGGGAACAACACTCAAGTATCTTAATGTAATTAATGAAAGAAAAATGAGAATTATGGGAGTTTAGCAATGCCTAGCCTCAAACTTTCTTACAAAGGAGCAATCATCAAAACAATTTTATACTAGTCAAAAAATGGAAATCTCAATCAGCAGAACAAAAATTTTATACATTACATCCAGAAACAAATGAGAAGCAGAATACTTTTTAACAACAACAAAAAAAATGCCCAAGTTATTAAGACAAAAATCCATTATTTGAAAAGAAAATTTGCAGAGGAAAATAGGTAGCAATGTGACAAAAATTAGTTATTGACCAACAATATACACTGTATACAGATATAAGCTCCAGCTATATGCATGACAAATATAAAAGGTTAAATAATAAACAAGTTAAGGGGATGAAAAAAAATCATGCGTTCATGCCATAAAAAGGGCCACAGAAGATAAAAGGAACAATTTTGATTATAAAGTAATTTTTAAGGTGTTGTGAAAACTAAGCTACTTAAATTCTGAAGGGAAATAATAGGTGCCTGGGGTGGGGAGGGTGGGGGAGGGAGGAAGTTTTTCAACAAGTTTCTCTAATAAAAATCACATATGGAAAATTGCATCAAACTAAGCACTACCCCAAAAAGTATATGAACACGCAGTTTTCAAAAAAATAAATCCATGATCATCAAGAAAATGACAATATAATGTGGGAAAGGGGTATTACCCCACTGTTTGTTCAATTATGATTTGGTACTGCTATTTTGAATAGCATTTTGGAACTATGCCCCAAAAGTCTCTAACTAGTGCATTTAGCAATAGCACTACTATATCTATTCCTCCAAAGAAACCAAAGAAAAGAGAAAAGTTACAGGGGGAAAAAATAGCTCTTTTCATTGTAGTCAAAAATTAGAAATTAAGGGACTTTGTTCTTATTGAGGAATGTCTTATTGAGGAATTGTTCTTATTGGGGAATGACTAATAAATTATGGTATATGAATATAATGAATATAAATAAATTATGGTATATGAATATAATTTCATAAACTATAAATTCCCTTATCCTATCATAATATGTTGTTGATGTAATCAATTTTCTTTCTATAGGAAGAAGTTATCACCAGATAATTCTAATTCCCAGACTTTAGGAAGGAATTCCTTATCAACCTCCACTATCCATTCCCCAACTTCAGGATATCTTTAAACAACTTTTTGAGATATTGATTAGCATATCTTAAAACAGATCTGGGACCTAGTCTGCCACCTGACTTCTTGACCCATCCATTTAATTTCTGCCTTTATTTCTCTGATCCCTCTGAGAAAAACCTCCAAGGCTATATTTTCCTTATAAAAGATCTCCTCATGATAAAGATTATTGCTAAGTTCCTTCAGGACTAAGAACACTAAGAAGTATTCTCTCTTCCTCTCCTTATAATGTCTTCCCTCTAATGGTGCCTTTCTACTTATTCTAGCTAACTTCCAAATTCCTTTCCTTTCTAACTATATGCTCTCCCAACTCTATTTCATATTTGCCATTTTTGGTGTCTATTTGACCCCTTCATTTTGTCATTCCCCTAAATAAACCTGCCTTTTTTTAAAATAACTTTTTATTGGTAGAACTCATGCCAGGGTAATTTTTTACAACATTATCCCTTGCATTCACTTCTGTTCCGATTTTTCCCCTCCCTCCCTTCACCCCCTCCCCCAGATGGCAAGCAATTCTTTACATGTTGAATAGGTTACAGTATATCCTGGATACAATATATGTGTGCAGAACCGAACAGTTTTCTTGTTGCACAGGGAGAATTGAATTCAGAAGGTATAAATAACCCGGGAAGAAAAACAAAAATGCAAGGAGTTTATATTCATCTCCCAGTGTTCTTTCTTTGGGTGTAGCTGCTTCTGTCCATCTTTGATCAATTGAAACTGAATTAGCTCTCTTTATCGAAGAGATCCACTTCCATCAGAATACATCCTCAAACAGTATCATTGTTGAGGTATATAATGATCTCCTAGTTCTGCTCATTTCACTTAGCATCAGTTCATGTAAGTCTCACCAGTCCTCTCTGTATTCATCCTGCTGGTCATTCCTTACAGAACAATAATATTCCATAACGTTCATATACCACAATTTACTCAACCATTCTCCAATTGATGGGCATCCATTCATTTTCCAGCTTCTAGCCACTACAAACAGGGCTGCCACAAACATTTTGGCACATACAGGTCCCTTTCCCTTCTTTAGTATCTCTTTGGGTATAAGCCCAGTAGAAACACTGCTGGATCAAAGGGTATGCACAGTTTGATAACTTTTTGAGCATAGTTACAAATTGTTCTCCAGAATGGCTGGATGTGTTCACAATTCCACCAACAATGTATCAGTGTCCCTGTTTTCCCACATCCCCTCCAACATTCCACATTATCTTTCCCTGTCACTCTAGTCAATCTGACAGGTATGTAGTGGTATTTCAGAGTTGTTAAACCTGCCTTTTGCCAAAGAAAATGGCCATTGTGAATGTCACATGTTTCTCTTTGAATTAAGTATTGCTATCCCCAAATCATCATTGTCACTGCACATTTCTGTTAGCATTACAAAATCTTAAGCATGTTCTGTCTTCTACTTTCTTTTTTTATATATATAACTTTTTATTGATAGAACTCATGTCAGGGTAATTTTTTACAACATTATCCCTTGCATTCACTTCTGTTCCAATTTTTCCCCTCCCTCTCTCCACCCCCTCCCCAAGATGGCAAGCAATCCTTTACATGTTGAATAGGTTACAGTATATTCTGGATACAATATATGTGTGCAGAACCGAACAGTTTTCTTGTTGCCCAGGGATGTCTTCTACTTTCAATCCCTTTGCCTCTCATTTCTTTCCTAGGAAATCAATCTTACATCTACTACAATGCTTTTTCTTTTCCTATTCTTGACCCCTTGATAAACTAGTTCAATTATCTACTTATCTATTTTCTATAGATTTTCCCCTTACATTATTATTAATATGACCTTGCCATTCCTTAGATTATGATTACTTCAACCATCTACTACCTTTCATCTCATCCAGTTGAGATAAGTAGAATCAAATCATGAAATCATCCTGACTAGGTCCACTACAAATTTGTATTACACAATCTTAAGTGGGTCATCACTTCAGCAAAGCAATTATTTTACACTTCTCTTGATTAGCTTACTTATACCTCCTAAAATCTTTCAGAGGGATAGCACTTTTACCATCCATTCCCAGTGAACCTTGCCTCATATTTCACTGAAAAGATGGAGGCTATTCCCTGAGAACTGTTCTTTCTTGTGTACACAACTCCCAATCCTCAGAAACTCCTCTACTATATTCTTCTTCACTTCTACCTTGAATGAAGAAATGGCCCTCCCTCTTGCCAAGACAATGCTACTTGCAGAAGTAATCCTTTTATATTCCATCTTTTTCATCACATTCTTTTCTTTACCATCCCCACCATTCTTCAATTTTGTTTCATCTAGTGGTTTCTTCATTAATGCCTACAAACATTATAAATTTCTCCCATGCTGAAAAAAAAAGTCACTTGATTCATTAGCTCTTAAGAGATATTGTCCTCTACCTCTCCTCAGGAAAATGGGGCTACACTCTTTAAGAAGGTAATCTACAATTGGTGCCTCCACTTCCTTTCCTCTCACCATGTTCTTAACTCTCAGCTCTTACCTTATACTACCAAAACTCTTAACTCAATTCTCATCCTTCCTTCTTGACGTCTTTGAAGGTTTTTATACTATCAATGATGTTTTTTCTTTGATATTCTTTTCTACCTAGGTTTTTGTAATACTGTTCTTTCCTAGTTCTCCTCCTACCTGTCTAACTACTTTTCTGTCTCCTTTGCTATTTATTCATTCAGATCGTGTCCATTAATCATGGGTTCCTTTAGGCTTTTTTTCTTCTATATTATTTCACTATCAACTCCCATGAATTAAATTGTCATCTCTATCCTGATGATTCCAGATCTACTATTCCAGTGCTTACTTTTTCTTTGGTCTCCAAGTTTGCATCTTCAATGAGATTTGTACATCTCAAATTGGGTGTCCTAAAGATGTATTAAACTCGACATATTCAAAATTGAACTTAATTTCTTCACTTTTCCCCTCCTATAGCTAATAAGCATATCATCATCTTCCAGTTATTCAGATTAATAAGCTAACTTCAATTTCTCATTATCTCTTACTCTCCCCCTCATATCCAATTGGTTGCCAAGTCCCATTGTTTCTACTTTTGTAATATAACTTGTAATGCTCTATCCCCTTCTCTTACAATGACACTCTGTTGCAGATTTTCATAACCCTGTTCATGAACTACTGCAATAGCTTTCTGGTTGGTCTCTCTACTTTACACCTCTTTCTACTCCAGTCCATCTTCCATTCAGCTACCAAACTGATTTTTTTTTGAAACACAAGTTAAGGATATGTAGTGGCATGGTGGATAGAATGTCAGGCTTGAAGTCAGAAAAACTTATTTTTCTAAATTCAAATCTGGCCTCAGATTCTTACCAGATGTATAACCCTAGACAAGTCATTTAATCTTGCTTACCTCAATTCCTCTTCTGTTAAATGAGCTGGTGAAGGAAATGGCAACAACTCCAGAATGTCTACTAAGAAAACCATAAGTGGGGTCACAAGAACTTAGACATGATTGAATAACCAGGCAAAGCTCAGATATATTCATGTAACTACCTTTTTGAATAATCTCTCTAGTTATTATCTATTACCTCCAAATTCAAATATAAAACCCCCTTCTTTATTTGCTGTCAACATATTCTGTGGCATTAAAAACTCACCATTTATCTCCATTAGAATCTGGAATTGACGTCTGAGAGACTATGTTGATTTGCTTGATCTGAAGGTTCATCATGGTAATAATGTGCTCTCTCGCTCTCTCGCTCTCTCGCTCTCTCTCTCTCTCGCTCTCTCTCCTTCCCTCATGCTTTTAATCTAAAATGTTTATATAATACCTCTCAGGACTTTCAAAAGATGAATTGAAGAAGCTACAATTTGAATCAGTAGTAGCTGAGAGAGACTCTTTCAGTTCTACTGAAGAGTAGCTGGGGAAGGGAGAAAGAGAGACTCTATCCTTTCTTTTTTGACCATATACTCAAAGGAGGAGAAATTCATTCAACAAAGAGGAGAGATATACATCCAAAGACAAACATGGATTTAGAGATATAGACAAAAAAGTAATTTCAGTAAGAAAGATCACTCACAGCAGGGAAAATACGTAGAAAAATAAGGGAAAAATTAGAAGAAAACTTCAAGGGTAGTTGCAAGAGGACTCTACAAAGGGAAAAAGGAATTCTAAAATTAGGAGTTGTAAGTTACTCTTTGCCAGATGTGTCATACATGTTTGTTTCATTGTTCTTATAATAGTAGCTTATAACTTCTAATTTGTCTTTGGATATTCGTCACTGCTCCTAGTTGATTGAAACCGAGCCACTAAACAAAATCTGATGGAATGAAACCACTCTCAAACTCAGTATAGATTGGAAAAATTTCAAGAAAGGTCATATCACTAGGGTGAAAAGAGTGTTCAGCCCAGCTCAGAGAGATTCTGGGAAAGCTGATGAAAGGGTCTAAATCATAGCAAATCAACAGCTAAGATCCTCAGTCCTGGATCATCAGAGAAGCAAATCAGTGGGGCAGCTTCCAGTTCCAGTTCAGAAGGCAAACTCTGGGAAACAGGGTGTTATCTGAAAAGAGCAAG
Source organism: Antechinus flavipes (assembly GCF_016432865.1). Taxonomy (NCBI): domain Eukaryota; kingdom Metazoa; phylum Chordata; class Mammalia; order Dasyuromorphia; family Dasyuridae; genus Antechinus; species Antechinus flavipes. The sequence continues at coordinate 242,068,454 of NC_067400.1, read as the reverse complement.
CAGAACTATCCCCTGCAAAATATAAGGGGTCCCTGTGCTCAAAGCCAAGTCTCAAAGCTGCATAGAAAGTGTGGGACAGTGACTCCTTTGCCCTAGAAGCAAAGTTCAACCATAAACATAAAAAAGAGGAAATACAAAAAAAAAAAAAAAGAAGAAGAAGAAGAAGAAGAAGAAGAAGAAGGAGAAGAAGAAAGAAAGAAAGAAAATGAGCAAGAAACAGAAAAGAAACTTGACCATAGAAAGATACTATGGTTACAGGAAGCCCAAGACACCAACTCAGACAAGGACAAAAATATCCACAGAGGAACTCTCAGAGTGATATGAATTGGTCTGAAATCCAAAGAAGCTTCTTGGAAGTGCTCATAAAAGACTTTAAAAAGCAAATAAGAGAAGTAGAAGAAAAATGAGAAAAGAAATTAGAGACACACAGGAGAGAGTCAACAGGAAAATGAAGGGGAAAAAATTGACTGAAGAAAACAACTCCTTAAAAAATGCAATTGGCCAGACTAAAAAAAATATATATATGTATATATATATATATCCATTGATGAAAACAATATATTTAGGAGTAGAATTAAGCAAATGGAAAAATGAGATACAAAGATACAATAGCTAACTGAAGAAAATCACATATTAAAAACTAGAATGGGGCAATGAAAGTTAATAACTTTGTGAGACAGGAAGAATCAGCCAAACAAACTAAAAGAATTTTTAAAAATGGAAGAAAATGTGAAGTACCTCATTGGAAAAACAGCCAACCTGAAAAAGAGATCCAGAAAAGACAATTTAAAAATTATTGGCCTACTTGAAGGCCATGACCAAAGGAAAAAAAAGAGAAAGAGAGAGAGAGAGCTTAGACAACTTTCTTCAGGAGATCATTAAATAAAACTGTGTCAATATTCTAGAAACATAGGAGAAATAATCATTGAAAGAAATTATCAATCACCTTTTGAAACAGATCTCCCAAGGAAAGTCCCAAGGAACATTGTTGTGAAACTCCGGAACAACAATCTCAAGGAAAAAATACTGCAAGCTGCCAAAAAAAAAAAAAAATCAATTCAAATATCAAAAAGCAACAGTCAGGATTATCCAGGATCTGGCAGCTTCTTCAATAAAGGATCAAAGGGCCTAGAATACCATATTCCATAAGGGAAAGGATATAGGGTTACAACCAAGATTTAATTACCCAGCAAGACTCAGCATCATCTTTCAGGGAAGGTGATAGATCGTCAATGAGGTAAGAGACTTTCAATCATTTCTATTGAAAAAAATCAGAACTAAACAGAAAATTTAATCTATGAACACAGGAATCAAGAAAAGCATAGAAAAGTAGGGGTAGGATGTGTGTGTGTGTGTGTGTGTGTATTATTTTATAATTAAACTGTTTACATCCCTAGATGGGAAAATGATATCTTTAACTCTTGAGAACTGTATCTGTCACTGGGGCAGAGAGAAATGAGTATTGGGTGTATAGTTGTGTGAGAATATAGTTGTGAACTGTGTTGTGTGACCCTGATGTGTGGATATCAAAGAAAAAGACATTAAGAGGTGGGAAAAGATCTGTATTTGAAAAAAAGAGGAAAGGGGAGGTATAATGGAATAATTAGATAGGATGAAGAAGCATAAAAGACCTATTACAATTGAAGGAAAGAAGGGAGCAGGATGACCTTTATCTGAAGCTTGATCTCAATAGTTTTGGCTCTAAGGAGGAGTAACTTGATTATTCAGTTGAGTATAGAAATTTATTTAACCCTATAAAGAAGTAGGAAGAGAAAGAGGAAAGAAAAGGGAAGGGCAGGATAAAATAGAGGGCAGAAACACTAAGGGAAAAGGTAAAAGAAGGGAAGAAGGGGTGATAAAAGATAAGGTACTGAGAAGAGTTTGTTAAAAAAAAACACTACTAAGAGAAGGGGGGCTAGTAACTCTCTAGAGTTGGAAGGGTGGGAAGGCTACCCATCTACCTTTGTTGTCCATTTGCCATCCAACTTTCATTTCTGGCTCCAAACAGCTTTAACATATGAAGCAGGCACAACCTGGTAAAACCATATAAGAAAACAAGTTGTGGGTAACCTATGGGCTTCAAACTCTTTGGTGAGTTAAGAGGTATCTACCCCAAGAATGTGAAGACTTCCCTGGTGGAATGGGCAGTTGTGAACAATGTGTTCAAATGGGCCATCATAAGCAGATACAAGCATTGTGGAGTGCTTAGGGTTAGTCATGCATCAAGGACATCAAGTCATCCATTGTATCCTGAACCATCTACCAGTCATCTTGATTTTTGTCTTGCCACTGGATTGTGATGACTGGAAGAGAAAATGAGTCTGGTGTCTTAATGCAACTCTGCTTCATTTAAATCCAATTTATGCAAAAGTCAAAAGACATTATTTTACTCTTTCATTATTTTATTACTCAACATGTTTTTATCTTAATGCTGTAACAAGCATTTCTTGACCTATATACATATTAGTTGATTAGGTGAATGGATTCCAGCAAAAGACCATGTCACTAGCAGCAACTCAGTTATCTAAGTGGGCCCTCAGTATCTAACTGATAAGCAAACTTACGCTATCAGAATTATCCTTGTACAGAAAGAGCTGTACTATATTGATGCCCTCTGTTACCTTATACAATCTAGAGATTAAGATATAGGTATAAAATCCCAAGAGAGTCTTGTGTGAATAGGACTATCATGACCACTAGTTGATCTACTGGTGCACATAATTAGCATAGTTATTTTACCTTATCTGATGTCTTTTCTTATAAAAGATCCCACTTTCCCCCTTGTTAATTCAGAATTCATTAGGAACTTTGGCCACTTGCTAAGCATCACACTAAAGCTTTGCCTCTTAATATTGAAATGGTTTGAGTATGTGAATTCATCCCAGATGATCCCTATCTTTGTGACTTCTTATTCCTTATCATGATTTATTGTACCTCATTATCAGTCATGATAGATTATCTTTATCCATGTATGATTTTATTTCAAATGACTAGTATTTATGTTACATAAATGTTGATTCTAAGTTTTAGACAGATATACTTATTTTTGTATTTAGAAAATCTCTAGGTATGCCTTTTCTTTTAAAATTTATTAGTTTGTTCTAACATAAAAAAGTATATTTTTAAAAGCCTTTTTTGCATCTTTTGTTATAATCATATAGATTTTGTTGTTTTAATATTGTTGATTTTGTTTGTAGTTTTTCTTTGAATCAAATATGACAATATAGAATAATGTTTTCAATGAGTTACTGTGGCATCTTTGTTTATATTGAAATCAATATTTTTTGCATTGGTATTCATTAGGTATATTATTCTCTAATTTTTCCTTCTCTACTTCATCTCTCCCATGTTTAGATATCAAGAAAATATTGGTATTACAATAGAAGTTTGGTAAGATCATTTATATTTTTCATTTTTCAAAATAGGTTATGTGGTGTTGAAATTATTTGTTCTATGAATAAATAATAGATTTTACTTATACATATATCTAAGAGTTTTATATTTACTTTTGAAAATCATTTGTGTAATATTTAATGTCTTCTGGAGATTAAATTATTTAACTTATCTCACTTAATCTGTGAATTTAATATTTTATAAATATTTGGGGTTTTGTTATTGATTTTTAAATTTTTATTGTTTATTTGTTATTAATTTTTTGACACATAGTACAATTCCCTTTTTTTCTTGTTTATTATTAAAAAACCTCACTTTTTGGTATTAGTCATTGTTTTCTTACTTTAAAATCAGATATTTTAAGATTTTATCAGATTACTAGTAGTTTTTTTTTTTCAGGTCCTAGATTTTTAAATAGAATTCTTTTTGTTATTAATGTTGATCAATTCTCCTGATTTTCAAAATTTTGATTTTTATATTTTCTTTTTTAAAGTTTTACTTTTATACTTATTTTAGTAGCACACACAATTTATTGATCTTTTTATTCTTTTGATGAAAATTGTAGAGGGCCATAGATAGTAGGGGAACTCTGGATAAGTTATAAGATCCTTCAGCCCAGAGGGAACCTGCTGACAATGTCTGGTTTGGCTCCCCATCTCCCCTAAGGGCTCTCCCCTTCCTGAGAACCTGTGTTCTACTTGAAGCAAGGGACACTTACAGTAAGAGGAATTTACATATCAATAGCAGGGTGCATAGAGTTAACACATGGGCAGTGTGCTGTGGTGATGTAATACTACCATAATTAGCACCTAAGCAGTATGCTGTGGTTATGTGATGATGTAATGGTTGGCACATGCTCAGTGTGCTGTAATGATGTAATCCTACTAAGATATTTAAGGACTAAGAGGATTTGAAATAAATGGACTCCATCTTTGACCATCCACGTGCGTCTCCTGCTTTCTTCACTTCTCCACTAAGACCTAGGACTCGGGCTGGTCCCAAGATCCTCCAGAGAGTTAGTCCAGATGGTATATTTTGGCACCCTAATTTGGAGGCTCTAAAAAGTACACTACAGAAAATATTTGAATTTTCCCTTCAGGAGACTTTTGAATGCTTCAAAAAAGTTTCAGTATATTATCAAATTATAATCATTTTCTTTACTCAAGTTTGTCACCATTTATTTTTGTGGCATATATTTAATTTCTTTTTTTTTTCCTTTTTTCTTTCTTTATGCATTTCTAAACTTTAGAAATAAAACAAGTATTTCCATAGTATAGAAAAATGGAGAAAAATCATGATGACACATGAAAATGCAAACCTCTTAAATAGAATTTGCTATATCTTTTAAGTAAGTGTGTGTGTGTGTGTGTGTGTGTGTGTGTGTGTGTGTGTGAAAGTAATCATGACAGTTTTTTTTTCCTTTTCTTCCTCTACCCTAGATATTATGTTTGTGTGTATATATAAATATATGGAAAATTATTCTGGATGCAGATGGCATTTTCCTTCATGGGTCCTTTTAAATAATGTGTTAGCAATAGTCAAAATGCCTTGGTCACTCAAAGTTGTAATTAAAACAATACTGCTATTACTGTCTGCAACAGGGGTCCTCAAACTACGGTCCATGGGCCAGATGCAGCCACTGAGGACATTTATCTCCCTCACCCAGGGCTATGAAATTTCTTTATTTAAAGGCCCACAAAACAAAGTTTTTGTTTTTACTATAGTCTGGCCCTCCAGCAGTCTGACGGACAGTGTACTGGCCCCCTATTTAAAAAGTTTGAGGACCCCTGCAAAATTCAAGCCTGGGAAAATAAGCAAACAATAAAAAAAAAAAAAGAAAAGAAAAGAAAAACTATAGAAAGCTACTCTACTGATAAGGAATATCAAGACCAAAACCCTGAAAAATACAATGAAGTCAAAAGAGTTATAAGCACAATGACTCAAAGAAAAAATGTGAATTGTACACAAGTGTTATGGGCCAGAACTCTATACTTAAATCAAGGATTCTTACAAGGTGCTAATTCAGTGGAATTGATGAGACAATGGTTATCTAGTTTAGCATGGTGATCAATATTTCTCTAAGTTCATTATAATTGATTTAATCTTATAACAAATAATGGTTTCCTAGTGATATAATGATTAGTTTATACTCAAAATAGAGCATATAAAGCTGCAACAAACTCAGACAGAGTGAGAGCCAGAGACAGACTCAGAAGAGGACTCAGAGAGAGACTCAGAAGGGCCAGGCAAAGACTCAGAAGGGATACAGAGCCAGATTCATTCACTCCATCTCACACCACTGTGGTAGCAGGCCTGTCCTACTTAGTTTCCCCACTAAAACCACTGAAACTCTGGAAGACCCCTAAGAAAGCTCGCCCAGGCCCCAGGCAAGGAAACTAAATTGTGAAGGAGATAATAAAGGATTTGGACTTTAACACCTGGCTATTCTCTTGGTGATTAATCTACTGAAACAAAGGCTGCTCCCAAGACCTCCAGAAAACCAAATGAGAGCATCACACACAAGTCCAAAAAGAATTTCTACAAGAACTAAAAAATGATTTTCAAAATCCAATAGAAGTGGCACAGAAAAATTAGGAAAAGAAATAAAAACTATGCAAGAAAATTATCAAAAAAAACCAATTAAAAGCTTGGTAAAAGAAGTACAAAATATACTAAAGAAAATAACATCTTAAAAACAAATTGTCAAATGGAAAAAAAGGCCAAATCTTCATGATGAAAATATGTCCTTAAGAAAGCAGAATTGGCCAAATGGAAATATGGATACAAATGCTCATTGAAGATAATAGTTCCTGGCTGAAAAATTATAATTGGGAAAGTGGAAGCTAAGGACTCAATGAAACCTCAAAAAATAATAAAACAAGTTAATAGAAAGAAAAACTAGAAGAAAATGTAAAATATTTTTTCAGAAAAAGATCTGATCTGCAAAATAGATTGAGGAGAGACAATTTAAGAATTATTAGGCAGTCTTAAGTCATGCTCAAAGAAAAAGTGTTAGAATATGATATTCTGAAAGATAAAGGATCTAAAATTACAACCAAGAATAACTTACCAAACAAAATTGATTATAATCCTTCAGGAAGGTGGGGTGGATATTTAACGAAATAAAGGACTTTCAAATATTTGTGATGAAAAGACAAAGACTGGATAGAAAATTTGACTTTCAAATACAAGATTCCAAAAAAGTATAACAAAGTAAACATGAATGAAAAGTCATAAAGTGGGCATTCTCCAGTGGCCAGAACTCCATATATTCCTTTGTACCACCAGATGGGAAGGCATCCTCCAGAGACTAGACCACTGCAGGCAACAACATACTTCCAGAAGATGGGTGTCCTCTGGTGACAAGATCATGATATGGTTCAGTGCAGTCCCAGGAAAAAGAAGAAACACCTTACTGGGTCTCAGTACATGAGAGTCACTCCTATGAGAGCCCCAACTTAACACTACATAGACTCACCATACAGCCTCCAACATCATCAACCACTCCCACCTTGCCCACACCACCCCTAGCCCAACACCAGAACTAAATCACAATATGGTTCAGTGCAATCCCAGAGAAATGAAGAAACACTTCACTGGGCCTCAGTACATGTCAGTTACCTCTACGAGAAACCCAACTTAGCACCACATAACACTTCTATACAGCCTCCAACATCACGAACAACTCCCACCTAGCTCACGCCACCCCTAGCACAACACCAGAACCTAGGTTTCTGGGCAATATAGTGCAGCATCAGATGAAACAACCTGGGTTGATAGCCACTTGTGTAAGAAGCCTGAGACAGTACTCCTTCAATCTAGGAAGCAAAGGTCAAATTTAAAAAGAAAGGCAAAAGGCCAAAAAAAATGAGAAGAAAAAAAAACCAAATAAAAAAAGAATCTGATCATAAAAAGTTATTATGTTGATAGAGAAGACCAAGATACAAACTCAGAAAGGGACAACAATGTAAAAATAGCTATGGGCAAGATAGTAAAAAAAACAAAACAAAACAAAACAGGAAGTGTCCTCAAGCCCAGAAAGTAGTCCAAAAGGAGCTTTAAAATCATATAAGAGAGGGAGAAGAAAAATTGGGGAAAGAAATATGAATTATGCAAGAGAATTATGAAAAAAGAGTTACCAACTTAGAAAACTATTTAAAAAGTAAAATTGAACAAATGGAAAAAGAATTACAAAAATACACTTAAAAAAAACCTCTTTAAATAGTATAATTGGCTAAATGGAAAAGAAAATACAAAACTAATTGAGGGAAACAACACTAACAATAAAAGCTAGAATTGAACAAGTGGAAGTTAATGATTCTATGAGACACAAGAATCAATCAAATTCAAAAGAATGGGAAAAAAGGAATATAAAATGCCTCATGGGAAAAACAACAGACCTGGAAAATAAATCCAGAAGAGATAATATCAAAATCATTAGACTATCTGAAAGAGCTAATTAAAAGGAGGACCTTGACAGTATCTTTCAAGAAATTATCAAGGAAAATTGCCTTTATGTCTTGGCATGAGACAGTGAAATAGGCAATAAAAGAACCTATTGATCATTTCAGGAAAGAGATCCCCACCAAAAAACCCAAGGACAATTATAGCAAAATTTCACAACTATCAGGCCAAGAAAAAAGTATTCAAATACTTAGAAAGAAACAATTCAAATATTGGGTGGTCACAATCAATATTACACAGGACTTGGCTGATACAACATTAAAGAACTACAGGTCAAGGAACATGAAATTCCAGAAGGCAAAGGAGCTAGGACTACAATCAAAGATCACCTATTCAATGAAATTAACATAATATATCAAGAGGGAAAATGGCTATTCAATGAAATAAGGATTTCATTCTTCCATAAGGAGAAGATCAGTACAAAACCAAAAAGGTGATGGCTAATATCAAGACCCAAGAGAAGCATAAACAGAGAAATAAGGAAAAATAAAAGATAAGGGATTCAAAAGAATAAGCTGTTTACATCCAAACACAGGAAGATGATATCTGTAATTCTTGGAAATTGTATCATTATTAGAACAGCTAGGAAGAAATATACATAGTCAGAGATTATAAACTGAATTTGAGGGATTAAGATTTAAAAAATTAAGGGATGAGAAAGAGGAATACACTGCGTACAGAAAGAAGAGGTAAAATTGTGAAAATTATTTTGTATGAAAAGGAAAAAAATGTCCATTGCAATGGAAGGGAAGCTGAGAGTAGAGCAATTAGGATCACTTGAACCCTATTCTCATCAGTACTAAGTCAAATAAGGTATAAAAACACAATCTGTTGAATACAGAAATTGATCTCATCCAAATAAAACTCACCCAGTCATCCAAGAGACTAGACTAAAACACAAGAGGGCAGATCAGGAGAGAGGGTAAACAGAAAATGCTGGAGATGAGCGAGAGGCTGAAGGGAGAGACAGAACAAACAGAAGAAAGAATAGAATGGAGGGAAATATAAAGGTAATGATAACTTTGAACATGAAAGGGATGAATTCTTCCATAAAATGAAAGTGGGGAGCAAAGTGTATCAAAAACTAGAATACTACAATATGTTAGTTACAAGAAATACACTTGAAGCAGAGAGAGACATACAGAGTAAAGATAAAAGGTAAAGGAAAATCTATTATTCTTCATCTGAAGTTAAAAAAAAAAAAAAAAAACAGGTGGTACCAAGCAAAAATAAAGATAAATAAAAGACATAAGGAAGGAACCTAGACCTTGATAAAAGGTACGATATACAGTGAAACAATATCAACATTAAACAGGTAGGCACTGAGTGGTATAGCATCCAAATTCTTAAAGAAGTTAAGTGAATTATAATAAGAAATAGACATCAAAACGATACTAGTGGAAGACTTTAATCATACCCTCTCAGAACTTGATAAATCCAATCAAAAATATGCAAGAAAGAAGTTGAGATGAACAGAATTTTTGAAAAATTACATATGATAAATCTCTGGGGGAAAAAAAACTTAATGAGGAAATAAATAAATATACCTTTTTCTCAGTAGCATATGGCACCTACACAAAACTGACCATGTAGTGAGGTATAAAAACCCAAAAATAAATGCAAAAAGCAGAAATATTAAATGCATTCTTTTAAGATCATAATACAATAAAACTTATATTCAACCAAGGGTAGTGGAAAGACAGATTAGAAATTAATTGGAAACTAAATAATATAATCTGAAGGAATAAGTGTGTCAAAGAACAAACCATAGAACAATCAATAATTTCATTTAAAATGTACAACAATGACCAAACATACCAAAATTTATGGAATGCAGTCAAAACAGTACTCAGGGGAAATTTTATCTCTAAATTATTTCATCAACAAAATGGAAATAAAACAGATTAATACATTAAGAAGCAACTAAAAGACTTTTGAAAAGGAACACATGAAAAATCAGCAGTTGTGCATCAACTTGAACATTCTGAAAATTAAAAGTGAGATTAATAAGACCACAAAGTAAATAAATAAATATGTGTATGTGTGATATATAAAACTAATAAATGTAGGTGCCAATCTTATGAAAAACCCTAGTAAAATAAATAAGTCCTTGGTTAATTTGTCTTTAAAAAGTAAAGAAGAAAAATCAATATCCACTATCAAAAATAAAAAGTGAAAAAATCACCTACAATGAAAAAGAAATTAAAGCAATCATTAGGAAATATTTTGTCCAATTACATGGCAATAAATCTGAAAATCTGAGACAAGTCAATGAATATTTACAAAAACATAAATTATCTCAATTAACAGATCAGGAAATAGAATGCCTAAATAACCTCATCTAAGAAAATGAAATTGGACAAACCATTAATGAACTCCCTATGAAAAATCCCTGGGATCAAATGAGTTCACAAGTGAATTCTACCAAACATTTAAAGAACAATTAATTTCCATACTATAAAAATACTATCAAAAAACAGGTAAAGAAGGAATCTTATAAAACTTCTCTTATAACACAAATATGATACTGATGCCTAAATCAAGAATTAAAAGAAAGAAAATTACAAACTAATAATCCTAATGAATATTGATGTAAAACTTTTGAACAAAATAGTAGCAAAGTAACTACAACAATATATCCCTAGGATTATACACTATGACCAGGTGAGATTTATGCCAGGAATGCAAAGTTGAGTCAATATTAGGAAAACCATCAGCAAAATATCAGGACAAAGCCAACAGAAATCATATAATAATATAAATAAACAATGAAAAAGTTTTTGACAAAATATAGCATCCATTCCTATTAAAAACACTGGAAAGGATAGGAATGGTAGTTCTTAAAATGAAAAACAATATCTATCTAAAATTATCAGCAAACATTATCTGGATAAGGAAGAAACTTTTCAAATAATAGATAAGTGAAGTAAGGATATTTACCATCACTAATACTATTCAGTATAATACTAGAAATATCAGCCATAGTAATAAGAGAAGAAAAAGAAATCAAAGAAATTAGAATAGGCAATGAGGAAACAAAACTATCACTATTTGCAAAAGATATGATGGTAGACATAGAAAACCCAAGAGTATAGAGTAAAAGATAATTTGAAATTATTAGCAACTTCAACAAAGTTGCAGGATATAAGATATATACATATAATCATCAGTATTTCTTTATATGATTAACAAAGTCTAGTAGAAAGATATAGAAAAAGAAATTTTATTTCAAATAATTATAAACAATACAAAATATTTTGAAATCTACCCGGCAAGATGTTCCCAGGAACTCAATGTACACAATTACAAAACTTTTTTTATACAAATAAAGTCAGCACATATTATAGAAAGATAGATAGATAGCATTCCCCATTTGATAAATGGCAAATAATATGAACTATTAGTTTTCAGATGAAAAAATCAAGACTATCCTTTGGCATTTTAAAAAGTGCCTCAAATCATTTTGGATTAAAGAAATTCAAAATCAAGCATCTCTAATATATCTTCAGTTTTATGGCATGATAGTAATAGACTAAAAGGGTTATCTCTAATTTACAGAAGAGGACACAAGCTCAGAAAGTTTAAGTCATTTATTCATGATTAGTTCTGCCCCTAATGGACTGAGATTTCAGTTGAAGTCTTCCTGACTCCAATTCTACCACTCTTATCCACAAGCCATCAGAGATCATCTCCAAGATGGAAAGCAGGAAATCATCTATAAAATGTCAGGAAATATTTCAATGTGATGACTAGGACAGATAGCTCAGAACAGGAATATCATATTGATCAAAGACAAAATAAGAAAAAAAAGAAAGTAGAAAAATCTTTTTTAAAAAAAAAAAAGGTAAGGAAATGAATAAAATTTCAGATAAACTAGATATGATAGATATCTTAAGAGAACTGAATGGAAACAGAAAGGAATATACGTTTTCTCAGTGGTTTATGATGCCTTTATATTTAAGACTCACATTATATTGGTACCTAGAAATTTTACACTTTAAAGCAGAAAAATTAAAAATATCCTTTTCAGATCATAAAGATCTAATTGGAGATTGAACAACTTAATCTTTTTTTTAAAATAACTTTTTATTGATAGAACCCATGCCAGGGTAATTTTTTACAGCATTATCCCTTGCATTCACTTTCATTCTGATTTTTCCCCTCCCTCCCTCCTCCCCTTCCCCCAGATGGCAAGCAGTCCTTTACATGTTGAATAGGTTACAGTATATCCTAGATACAATATATGTGTGCAGAACTGAACAGTTTTCTTGTTGCACAGGGAGAATTGAATTCAAAAGGTATAAATAACCCGGGAAGAAAAATAAAAATGCAAGCAGTTTATATTCATTTTCCAGTGTTCTTTCTTTGGGTGTAGCTGCTTCTGTCCATCTTTGATCAATTGAAACTGAATTAGCTCTCTTTATCGAAGAGATCCACTTCCATCAGAATACATCCTCAAATAGTATCATTGTTGAGGTATATAATGATCTCCTGGTTCTGCTCATTTCACTTACCATCTGAACAACTTAATCTTAAAGAATAAGTAGGTTAAAAAAAAACAAACAAATCATGGAAACAATTAATAATTCTATTAAAAGATTGAGATAACATATAGAAATGTTTGGGGTGCAGCAAAAAGCAATAATTAGAGAAAATATATTTCTCTAAATATTTACATCAATAAAATATAGAAAAAACAAACTATTAAATTGTGTAATTAAAAAAAAAAACTAGAAAAAAAGAACAAATTAAAAGTCCCCAATTAAACACTAAATTGGAAATCCTAAAATTAAAGAGATTTTTTAATTGATCATTTTAATTGATAATTAAATTGAAAATAACAAAATTGGGAGTAAAAAATTATTAAATTAATAAAACTGAGCTGGTTTTATATAAATAAAATACATAAACATTTCATTAAAAAAGAGAAGAAAACCAAATTACTAATATTAAAAATGAAAAAAGTGAATATATCACCAAAGAAAATGAAATTAAGACAACTCTGAAGAGTTATTTTGGCCAGTTATATTCCAATAAGTTTAACAATGTAAGTGAAATGGAAGAAAATTTACAAAAATACAAATGGCCTACATTAGCAGAAGAGGAAATAGAAAATGTAAAGAGATTTAAAAAAAAAAACTATAGAAAAAGCCACAAATAAGCTTCCTAAGAGAAAAACACAAGTACTAGATGAAATTACAAGTAAATTCTATGAAACATTTAAAGATCAACTAATTCTAATTTTAAATAAATTATTTGTAATTATAAGTAAAGAAGGGATTCTACCAAACTCCTTTTTATGAAACATACTGATTTTCAATTCTTTGCTACCACAAAAAAAGACCTATTATATTTTTATGCATGTGGGTTCTTTTTCATTTTCTAGTAATGGTATTGCTGTATCAAAGACTATGAACAATTTTATATAACAATAATATATATTATAGTTTGGGCATAGTTCCAAATTGCTTTCTGGAATGATTGGATTAGTTCAACTATCAACTTTTTCTGTAAAAACAGAAAAAGAAAATCACAGACCTATTTTACTGATGAATATGAATGCAAAATTCTAAATAAAACAGCTAAAAGATTACAGAATATATTACAAAGATTATAAATTATGATCTATATATTTGTAATAGAGCTTATAACCTGTCTTTGATTTTTATTAAGACTTTAAATGTAGTTGATGTGGGAGATCCATATCTTAAGTCTATATTTCTTCTGCCATTGGTTATTTTCCTGGATTTGCTTTCTGAATTAGGATTCATGTCTGGAACTATATTCTCCCACATTCTTAAACAAGGTGGTCAATTTTTGCTTCATCCTGACTTTGTCTCCACAGGCTTATTGTGCTGGCTTTTACTCAAATTGGCAGTATTCAGATTGCCGGTAGACTTAAGAAATATGATTTGCTGTCTTTGATCATCAAGGCATTGGGTGATATTCTATCCCCTTCGAGCATTCTCTGATTAAAGTACTAGATAGTCAAAATTCTCCTGAATCTTCCTTGATAAAGTATCGAGTAATTTTCTGTCTCATTCTAGACTTTCCTTATTCTTTGTGCTATTTTGGGTGGATGAAATAACTTACTCAAGGTTATTTGGATTTTTTTTTTTTCATTATTCAATCTGGTTCTCTTTTAGGTAATTAGGGTTAGGATTGCCGTTAAGTTTTTTTAGTCACATCCAACTTTTCATGAGTTCACTTTGGGGGTTTTCTTGGTAAAGATACTAGACTATGTTGCCACTTACTTCTCCAGCTCATTTTATAGATGAGGAAGTGAGGCAAAGGGAATTAAGTGATTTGCCCAGGATTTCACAGCTAGTAAGTGTTTGGAGGTGGCTTTCATCTCAGTAAGAAAAATCTTCCTGACTCCAGATCTAGCACTCTTAAGGTTGGTAGATATAGTGGAAGCATTAGTCTTCTGTGTGACCTAACATGTAGACATGTTAGCTGGAAGTTTGAGTCAAATGGTTCTTTTTAAAAATTCATATATTTATTGAATTGGAATTCATTAACGATCTGCTGTGTGCTGAGCAGTAAAGATACAAAACTAACAGTGAAAAAATCTGCACTCAAAGTCTTCATGTTCTATTGAAGGAAATAATAAATACAGATACAAATAAGTACAAAATTAAGATTAAAAAGGAAATATATAATTAAATTACATTAAATATTACAAATATAAACATTAAAATCATTATTAAATACAAATATATACGATGAATATTTTAAAATAATGTCAGAAAATGGAAGGCATTAAGAACAAGAATGTGAGCATAGGGCTTCTGTAGGAAACTGATAGAGCTGAGGCTTGAAAAGAAACAAAGATTATGATAAAGTGGGAGTGAGAAGGGACTACATGTAGAGTTCTAAATTTATTAACCTATTGTTACTTTTCAAGGAAGTGATTCTGCTGATGAAGAAATGGTAATAGTAAGCCATGTTTTTTATGAATAGAGTCAAATGATTTTAAAATAACATTCCCATGTCCTGTTTTCCAAGTTAGTTATTTTTTATATTTTACATCCCACTTCTTATCATTTCTTAGTTTTTTTGACCTTGTTAAAATATTTATCTTGCTTCATTGAATCTTTGAGATGTTTGTTCTGTTATACTTTTTTATGTTGTCATCTGCTTGGATAAGATTATCTCTTTTATTCTAAATTCTCCTTCAAAGTGTTCTAATTTCCTTTAAGTCTTCTTTAAACTTTACTTTTTCTCCTTTATCCAATCTGGAGTCCTTGTGGTCAAACCTTTTTTTTTTCCTTCTGAAGTTTGACTTGTGATTATTTTAGTGAGCTGCTTCTGGGATTTTATTTCATAATTTTTTAGATCTGTAATATTTCTTCACTGTAGCTGGAATTTTCTGTCTGCTCATATCTTTAGTTTCCATTATTGGATTAGGAATTTGTGCCAGAGGTAAGATTTCCACCCTTTTGCCCTTTCCAATCTTCTTATGCCTTACTCCC
Source organism: Antechinus flavipes (assembly GCF_016432865.1). Taxonomy (NCBI): domain Eukaryota; kingdom Metazoa; phylum Chordata; class Mammalia; order Dasyuromorphia; family Dasyuridae; genus Antechinus; species Antechinus flavipes. The sequence continues at coordinate 242,053,122 of NC_067400.1, read as the reverse complement.
CAATATATATTCTTTGATCCAGTGACACTAGGCTTCTTGCTTCCAAATGATATATACTCTGTCTCTCAACTCCAAGTTCCACTATTTAAAAATATTAATATTTTTTATAAGTAATAAGATGTAAAATAAATCCAAATAAATCATCAGCATTCCAAAAATAACAAATAAAACTTTGAAAGAAAAAAATAGCAAAATATCCTATTTAAAATAACTTAGCAGTATAAAATATCTTCTAGTACACCTGCCAAAATAAACATTGGAATTATATTTTTAAAATTATAAAAACTATTTTAACAAAATCAGATTTTAAAAATTGGCAATACATTAATTATCCAAGGATAGGCAAGGCCAATATAATAAAAATGACAAATTTATATATTCAATGACATCCCAATTAAATTATCATAAAGTTACTTTACTGAATTAGAAAAAAAAAATAAAAGTATTCCTTAGGAAAAACAAAATATCAAAAATACCAGAAGAAATAATGAAAAAAGTGTAAAGGAAGGAAGTTTAGCAATACCAGATCTTAAAGTGTTTTATAAGGCAGCAATTATCAAAAAACAAACAAACAAACAAACAAACAAACAAAAAAACACTATGGTGTTAGCTAAGAAACAAAATGGTAGATCAATGGAATAGAGTAGACATACAATTTTTAGAAGAAAAGTAATCATTTTCGTAGTACAGTCTGCAATTATGCTCAAAGAGTTATTAAATCACTTTAATAGGTCTTTGACCTAGCAATACCACTACTAGCTCTGCATACAATGATGATGACAGGAACTTTAAAATTTTAAAATATTTATAACAACCCTCTTTGTGGTAACAAAGATCTGAAAATTGCAGGGATGTCCAGCAACTGGGAAATGGCTGAACAAGTACTGATATATGAATGTGAGAGAATACTACTATGCAATAAGAAATAAAGATCTCAATGATATTAGAGAAAAACATGGAAACATTTGCATGAAATAATGAAAATCAAAAAGTGTAGACACAAGAGAACATTGTAACAGTAATATTGTTTTAAGGATGATTTTGAGTGAATAAGTTATTGTATTTATTATAAATCCTCAGATTAACTATAAAAACATACTAGCTGCATCCAGAGAAAGAACTGATAAATAGATGTACTGAATAATTTTACATATATACATATATATACTTACATACATGTGTACATACACTATTTATGTCTAATGGTAAAAAACTCTAGGGCAGGAGAGGGATTTTTAAAAAAGAAAATTATATAACAATTTTATTTGAAAGAAATAGCAAATTATGCAAAGCAAACTTGCAGTTTCATGTATAATCATATTTTTTATTCTATTCATTATGAAAATGCTTGTTTTATTCCACAAATTAAGAAGAAAAAATTTAAAAGAAAATAAAGCATGACCAATGATGATAAATGATGCTGCCAATAATTTTTTTTAATCCATACTAAGGTGGGACCTCAATTTTTCCTTCTCAGAGATAGATAATTCTAACCACAAAATATATAAGAAAGAAGTTAATATAATCTTACAAAAGTTAGGTATGATACAATTCTGGATAATATTGAATATGAATAGAAAAGAATATTCCTGTTTCCGAATTGTACATGGCACCTTAACAAAAACTGATAATATATTAGGGCATAAATATCTCACAAACAAATCCAATAAAGTAGAAAAATTTAACATCCTTTTTAGACCATAATGCAATAAAATTATATTTAATGAAAAACCTTGAAAGCATAAAATAAAAAATTAATTGGAAACTAAATAATCCAAAAGAATGAGTGGGTAAAAGAACAAATTATAGTAACAATCAATAATTTCATTATAGATAATTACAATAATTAGAAAATATATCAAAATTTGTGGAATGCAACCAAAGCCATACTTTGGGGAACATCTGTATCTCTAAACATATATATATATCAATAAAATAGAGGGAAAATAATAAATTAATTGAGCATATAGCTTTCAAAAAATCCAGAAAAGTAACAAATTTCACACTTAAATACCAAAATGGAAATGTTGAAAATCAAAGGAAAGGAAATTAAGTTCAAGGAAAGATTAGTAAAATGAGAAGTAAAAAACCCATTGAACTAATAGCTCAAACAAGGAGATAGACTTATGAGAAAGAAACAATAAAATAGAAAATTCATTGCTTAATTTAATTTTTAAAAAGAAAATAAAAACCATAATCAAAAAAGAAAAATGTGGCTACACTACATATGCAGATGAAACTAACACAATTATCAAAAGATACTTTGCCTAATTACATACCAATAAAACTGACAAGTAAAAAGAATGAATATTTACAAAGATATAAATTGCCCAGATTGACAGAACTAGAATACTTGCATACTTTTATTTTAGAAAATACAATTGGACAAGCCACAAATGAGCCACCTAAAAACAAATTCCCAGGACCAAATTAATTTGTAAGTGAATCCTCCCAAATATTTGTGGAAAAAAATAATCTCAATACTATATAAACCATCTGAAAAAAAAATAATTAAAGAGTCCTATCAAATTCCTTCTATGACGCAAATATATGTGATACCTAAACCAAGAAGAGCAAAAACAGAAAAAAACAGTATAAGACAATTCTGCTAATGATTTTCACACAAGCATTTCAAATAAAATGTTAACTAGAAGATTACAGCTATATATCACAAAGATCAAAACAATAACCGGATGGAATTCATACCAGGAATGCAGAGATGATTAAATATTAGAAAAACTATAAACATAATTGACAATATCAATAAAAGAACCAAAATCATTTGACTACCTCCAAAGGTGTAGAAAAAAGTTTTCAACAAAATACACCCTTCCTTTAAAATGCGAGAAAATGACAAGACATTCTTCAATTGAGAAATGGTCAAAGGATATGAATAGACAGTTTTCAGATGAAGAAATTAAAGTTATCTTTTGAAAGCTATTACACTCATATACTCATATAAAAATGCTCTAAATCTCTATAGATTAGGGAGAGGTTTCTGGGGAAATGGTGAAATAGAAAACTTTTAACTCTATAGAAGACAAAACATTGCCTCAGAGGGAATGTAAAACAGAAATAAACAAAAGTCAGACTAAAACAATTGTTCTCCTAAGACAACCTAAAAAGACCCTAGGAAAACAGACCCCCAGGGGCAAAGTTCTAGACTGAATAAAGGGCAAATACTTCCCAGCCAACTCTGCAGAATCAACAATCAATAAATATCCTGAGGACAGTTGGGACTGGGCTGCAGTCTCAGCCTCTTAAACTTTCATTTCTGGAACAGCATTTGCTTCTGATAATTGACTAAGATAAGATTGAAGGACCTTCTTCTGTCAAGGATTGCCAAGTACAGCAGTGTTGACCAAATGAGTCCTGAACTGGTCTGCCATTGTGCGTAAGAAGGAGCTAGCACAAACCTGGTAAGTACAAGAGCAGAAGGTCAGGGATACCAACAAGAAAGCAGAGTACAATTTTCCCCCAGGAAATTATTATGGAAAATTGCCTTGAAGTTTTAGAATAAGAAAGCAAAACAGAAATAGGAAAAAATCATCAATCACCACCTGAAAAAGATCTCAGAAGAAAAACAGCCAAGTTTCAAAGCTCCCAAGTTAAGGAGAAAATACAGGAAGCAATAAGAAAAATATTTAAATATAACTACAGTAAAGATTACACAAGATCTAGTAGCTACTACAGTGAAGGACAATACTATATTTATATTCTATAGAGCAAAAAGAGGTCAGGTTATAACCAAAGGTAATTTGCCCAGCAAAGTTAAGTAAAATCCTGAATGAAAAAAATGAACATTTAACAAACTGAAAGAATTTCAGATATCTGAGACAAAAACAACAGAACTTAATGAAAATTTTGACATGTATTTCCAGAAGAAAATTATTAAGTATTAAGAACCAAATATAAGGAACTGAATATGATCAAATCATTTACTTCTATGTATGTGAAAATATTATCAGTTCTTTTATAGCCATGATCTTTATTTAGGTAGTTTAAAAGAAAGTCTTGGGTTGAGCTAAGTATAATATGTGGATCTAAAAATAAAATAAAATAAAATAAAACTGTGCAGGGGAAGAAAAAAGAAGCAATTATCTTATGCAAATGGGAGGGAAAAGGAAAAATTGATACAGAAGAAGTTAGTAAGTACAGGGCAGATAGTTCTAAAACCTTACTTTCAGCAGAAATGAATTAAAGAAGTATTAAAGTCTTCTGAATTCATAAAGAAAAAGAAGAGTTAGGAGATAGGTGTAGTTAAGTAAAGTAGAGGAACAAAGAGGGATAAGTTTAAGGTGAGAAGAATAGTGAGAAAAAGTAGGAAGGAGAAAATCTCACAAGTAATTATAGCTTATAATATAAATGGGATGAATTTATCCATAAAATGGAAACAGTACATTAAACATTTGAATTCAGCATGGAACCAAGATGGTAGAGAGAAGCCAATAAGTTTCCTGAATTCTCTCCTATTTCCCTCAGAAAGAACATTAAATTAAGCTTCTAAATGGATTCTGGAGTGACAGAATTCACAAAAAAAATTAGAGGAAAGCAATTTTTTGTTGTTTTGTTTAAAATAACATAGAAGGCTTTCATGAAAAATCTGTTTCACTTGAGTGGATTGGAAAATGTCCCAGCATGGGTGCAGTCTAGGAAATCTAGCATGAGGCTCTTAGCTATAACAAAATGAGTAGCAAAAGCCCAGTGGTCATGACTCAGCTGGCCAGTGACATAGAAGGTCAACTGTGAGACTCCAGCTCCAATGTAGAAGACCTGCAAACCAGCCAGACCAACCCAGTGCAGTTGGAAAGCTGCCAGCACTTCCTGTCCTACCCTGGTAAGCCAGTGAAGGGCTCCTGTAAAATTGAAGTACAAACACTACCAGATCAACTCTGCAGAATCAACAACAATGATAGTTGTCCCCCAAGGGTAGCTGGGATTGGGAAGCAGCATCAGGTTTTGAAATTTTCATCTCTCGGACAGCTTTTGGTTTTGACAACAGAGTAGAAGACTGATAGACTTTCCACTGTCAAGGGATATCAAGCACAGCATTGCTGACCAGCAAAAGAAGTTTTGGACCATGTTTCCTGTGCCCTAGAAGCAGAGTTCAAGTTTTTAAAATGAGCAAAAAAAACAAAAAGATCACAAATCACAGAAAACTACTATGGAAAAGGGAAGATCAGAACATAAATGCAAAAGAGGTTAACAGTAACAAAATGCTTACATTTAAAGTCTTAAAGGGGAATATGAGTTGGTCTCAAGCTCAAAAGGTTCTCTTAGAAGAGCTCAAAAAGGATTTTAAAATCATGTAAGAAAGGCAGAAAAGAAACTGGAAAAGAAATAATAGTTGTACAGGAAAACTATGGAAAAAATGTCAATAGCTTGAAAAAAGTACAAAAATATATTGAAGACAAGCAATTCCTTAAAAAATAGATTTGACAAAATAGAAAAAAATACATATACTAAAGAAATCAATTCCTTAAAAAGTAGATTTGGTGAAATGTAATAGATAAATCTATAGATATAAATAAAAGAACTTCTTTAAAAGTAAACTGGCCAAGTTGAAAAAGAGGTACAAAAGTTAACCAAAGAATATAATTCATCAAAAATTAGATTTGGACAGCTAGAATCATTTATGATGAAAAGACCAGAAATGAATAGAAAAAATGATGTTCAAGCACAACTCAAGAGAAGTGTAAAAAAGTAAACAGGAAAGAAAAAAATATACATATGTAATTTAAAGGTTACACCTGTTTACATCCTTACATGAGAAAATGGTACTTGTAACTCCTGAGAACTGTATCTTTGTTAGGGCAGTTAGAAAGGGTATTCATAGGTAGAAAGCATGGGTACAAGTTGACTTTGATGTGCTGATATAAAAAGAAGTTAAGTAGTAGAAAAAAGATTATACTGGGAAAAGAGGAAAGGGGAGGTTAAATGTTGTAAATTGTATCACATAAAGAGACACAAAAGACCTATTACAGCAAAAGGAAAGAACATTTGACAAAAATTACTGGGAAAATTGGAAATTAGTATGACAGAAACTAGTCATTGACCCACACTTAACATTGTACACCAAGATAAGGTTAAAATGGGTTCATGACCTAGGCATAAAGAATGAGATTATAAATAAATTGGAAGAGCATAGGATAGTTTACCTCTCAGACCTGTGGAAGAGGAAGGAATTTATGACCAAAGAAGAACTAGAGATCATTATTGATTACAGAATAGAAAAATTTGATTATATCAAATTAAAAAGGTTTTGTACAAACAAAACTAATGTAGACAAGATTAGAAGGGAAGCAATAAACTGGGAAAACATTTTTACAGTCAAGGGTTCTGATAAAGGCCTCATTTACAAAATACATAGAGAATTGATTCTAATTTATAAGAAATCAAGCCATTCTCCAATTGATAAAGGGTCAAAGGATATGAACAGACAATTCTCAGATGAAGAAATGGAAACTATTTCTAGCCGTATGAAAAGATGCTCCAAGTCATTATTAATCAGAGAAATGCAAATTTAGACAACTCTGAGATACTACTACATACCTGTCAGATTGGCTAGAATGACAGGGAAAGATAATGCAGAATGTTGGAGAGGATGTGGGAAAACTGGGACACTGATACATTGTTGGTGGAATTGTGAATATATCCAGACATTCTGGAGAGCAATTTGGAACTAAGCTCAAAAAGCTATCAAACTGTGCCTACCCTTTGACCTAGCAGTGTTACTACTGGGCTTATATCCCAAAGAGATTTTAAAGAAAGGAAAGGGTGCTGTATGTGCAAGAATGTTTGTGGCAGTCCTCTTTGTAGTGGCCAGAAACTGGAAACTGAATGGATGCCCATCAATTGGAGAATGGCTGAATATATTGTGGTATATGAATATTATGGAATATTATTGTTCTGTAAGAAATGACCAGCAGGATGATTTCAGAAAGGCCTGGAGAGACTTACATGAACTGATCCTGAGTGAAAGGAGCAGGACCAGGAGATCATTATATACTTCAACAACAATACTATATGATGATCAATTCTGATGGGCGTGGCCCTCTTCAACAATGAGACAAACCAAATCAGTTCCAATAGAGCAGTAATGAACTGAACCAGCTACATGCAGCGAAAGAACTCTGGGAGATGACTATGAACCACTACATAGAATTCCCAATCCCTCTATTTTTGTCCGTCTGAATTTTTTATTTCCTTCACAGGCAAATTGTACACTATTTCAAAGTCCAACTCTTTTTATACAGCAAAATAACTGTTTGGATATGTATACATATATTGTATTTAACTTATACTTTAACATATTTAACATGTATTGGTTAACCTGTCATCTGGGGGAAGGGGTAGGGGGAAGGAGGGAAAAAGTTGGAACAAAAGGATTTGCAACCTTCAGTGATGAAAAATTACCTATGCATATATCTTGTAAATAAAAAGCTATAATAATAAAAAAAAGGGGGGGTGGCGGGAAGAACAGAAAAAGATAAGCATTGTTTGCACCTTAGTCTAATTGGATTTGGCTCAAAGAGGGAATAACATACACACCATGAGTATAGAAATTTATCTTATTCTTATAGGGAAATTGGAAGAAGAGGAAAAAGAAAAAGAAAGAGGGGAAATTGATAAAAAGGGAGAGGAAGAAATAGAAGAGTAAAGATATAAGAAAAGGGGGAAAACTAGTAGAATGAAGGGAGCTAGGAGTCAGAAGCAAAATAGTGGTAAGGAGGGAAAGGATGAAAGGAGAGGGAAAAATATAAATGGGGAAAAATAGAATGGAAGGAAATACAGAATTAAACATACTTAAAACAGAAGCAGATAACAGAGTAGATTAAAAGTCAGAATTTTACAATATGCTGTTTAAAAGAAACACATTTGAGGCAGAGAGTAAGAGATAAACACAGAATAAAGGTAAAAGACTAGAGCAGAATATATTGTGCTTTACTGAAGTGAAAAAAAAGTTGGGGTAGAGATTGTGATCTCATATAAAGCAAAGGCAAAATAGAGCTAATTAAAAAAGATAAAGAAGGAAACTATATCTTACTAAAGGGTAATGAAGTATTATCAATAATGAAATAATGAAATATTTTCAATACTAAGCATATATGTACCAAGTGGTGTAGCATCCAAATTTTTGGAGAACTTAAATGAGTTTCAGGAAGAAATACACAGCAAAACTATACTAGTAGAGGTCTCAACCTCCCTCTCTCAGAAATATATAACTAAATACAAAATAAACAAGAGAAAAATTAAGGAGATGAATAGAATTTTCAAAAAGTTAGGTGTGATAAACCTCTGGAGAAAGCTGAATTAAATAGAAAAGAATATACCTTTTCTCAGTGACACATGGCACATGCACAAAAATTGACCATATGTTAGGGTTTTTAAAACCTCACAATCAAATAAAGAAAAGCAGCAATAGTAAATGCACCCTTTCCATATCATGATGCAATAAAAATTACATGTAATGAATGGCCATGTAAAATAGACCAAAATTAATTGAAACTTAAATAATATAATCTAATCCTAAACCAAAAAAAAAAAAAAAAAATCATAGAAACAATAATTTCATCCAAAAGAATGAAAATATGGGAATGCAACCAAAATAGTTCTTAGAAGAAATTATATATCTCTATATGCTTACATGAATAAAATAGAGAAAAATAAGATCAATGAACTGGGCATGCAACTAAAAAAAATTAGAAATTAAATGACAAATTAGAAATTTTGAAAATCAAAAGAGATTATTAAAGTTGAACTAATAAATAAAAGTTATTTTTATGAGAAATTAACAAAGTAGATAAATCTTTGGTTAATGTGATTAAAAAAAAAGGAAAAAGAAGAAAACCAAATTACCAATATCAAAAATGAAAAGAGTGAACTTACCTCCAATGAAGAGGAAATTAAAGTAATAATTTGGAACTATTTTGCCCAACAATATGCCAATAAATCTGATAATCTCACTAAAATAGATGAATATTTACAAAAATATAAATTGCCCAGATTAACAGACCAACATTGTTGGTAGAGATATGAATAGATCCAACCATTCTGGAGAGCAATTTGGAACTCTGTCCAAAGGGCTTTCAAGATGTGCATGCCCAGCAGTGTCTACTGGGTCTGTATTCCAAAGGGATCATAAAAGAGGAGTAAGGGCCTACAGGTGTAAAAATGTTTGTAACAGCTCTTTTTGTGGTGGCAAAGGAATTGGTAAATGAGTGAATGCCTATCAATTAGGGAATGGCTGAATAAGTTATTGTATATGAGTATAATGGAAAAGTATTGGGCTATAAGAAATGATGAGCAGGCTGATTTCAGAAAAATCTGCAAATACTTACATGAACTGATGCTAAATAAAGTGAAAAGAACCAGGAGAACATTATATATAGTAACAGAAAGATTATGTGATGACCACTTAAAATAGATTTTGCTCTTCTCAACAATACAGTGATCCAAGACATTTCCAATAGAATTGGGATGGAAAATGCTATTTGCATCCAGAGAGAGAACAACAAAGACTGAATGTGGATCAAATCACACTATTTTCACCTTTTTGTCTGTTTGATTGCTTTTTCATTTTTGTTTTTCCCATTTTATTCTGATTTTTCTTTCACAAAATTATTAATATGGAAATATGCTTAAAATGGATGGTACATGTATAACATATCAAATTTTGGTAAAGAAGAGAGGGGAAAAATATGGAAACAAAAAAAAAAAATCTTACCAAAATGAACATTGAAAACTATATTTACATATAATTGAAAAATAAAATGCAATTGAAATTTTTAAAATGAACTCAATAATATGTTGTTTTCAGGAAATGTAATAAAAATGAGTGATATACACAAATATAAAATAAATAAATATGAGCCAGCTAAATCATCTAGTGGATAGTGGAAGAACTCAGTTCAAATATAAACTCAGATCCTTGGCACATGAGCAATCCTACTTAAATCATTCTGCTTGCCTCACTTTCCTAATTTATGAATTAGGATAATAATACTAATAACCATCACAGGATTTTGTGAGTATTGAATGCATGAATATGTAGAGTATTGAATATATTGAGTACTTTAAAATCATAAGCATTACATAAATGCCCATTACTCTGTTATTTTAATGACTCATGTGTATGTATCACCTTTGTATTAAAAATGTTAGCTGTAGCAATGACAAGAAAAAGAAATTGTAGTAATAAAAATAGCTAATGAGGAAAAAAAACTATCACTCTTTGAAAATAACAAGATGATATAAGTTAAAAGTTTTCATGTTCTATGGTAGCTATGTAGTTTGATAGATATATTTATCCTGTTTCTATGGGAAGAAGGGGAAAAAGTGTTAAGATGAAAACGATGACTTCTACTCAACATAAATTTTCATAGGTTAGATCCTTCTCTCTTTTTTAGCATAGGTTAGAGCCTTCTCTCTTTCTTATAGATTTTTTAGAATTTAAATTATTGAACATAATTGCCAGACTATGCTAACAAATTGAAGTGTAGAATCATAAGATTTAGACTGGGAAGAAACTTTCTATAGGTTATATTGTCCAATCCATAATTGATTCACGATGTATTTTATTTTATTTCCTTTTTTATTTTTATAATAGCTTTTTTATATTTCAAAATATATGCAAAAATAAGTCTTCAACAGTCACTCTTGCAAAATCTTTTTGCATATTTTTCTTCCTTCCTCCTCACATCCCCTCTTTAGACAGCAAGCAATCAAATATAGGTTAAGTACAAGCAATTTTCCTAAACATATTTCCACATTTATTATGCTGCACAAGAAAAATCAGATCAAAAAGGAAAAAGAATGAGAGGAAAAAAAATAAGCAAGCAAATAATAACAATAAAGATGAAAATGCTATGTTGTGAATTGCATTCGGTATCCATATTATTCTCTCTGGATGCAGGTGACTCTTTCCATGATAAGTCTATTGGGACTAGCCTTGATCACCTCATTGTTGAAAAGAGCCAAGTCCATCACAGTTGATCAACATATTATTTTGTTGTCGCTATGTGCAATATTCTTTTGGTTCTACTCATTTCATGTAGCATTAGTTCATATAAGTCTCTCCAGGCCTTTCTGAAATCATCCTGTTGATATGATGGTATAGTTAGAGAAGCCCAGAGAATCAATTAAAAGACTAGGTGAAATAACAGCTTTAGCAACGTTTCAGGATATAAAATAAACCCCTATAAATTCTCATCATTTCTATATATTACAAACAAAATCTAGGAAGATAAATCAAAATTCTATTAAGAATAACTGCAGATGTTATGAAATGCTTGGAAGTCTATCTGCCAAGACTAATCCAGGGATAAGATTAAAGAAAAAAAAAAAAAAAACACTTCAAAACATAGGCAGATCTAAAAAGGAGAGAAATTTCCATTGATCATGTTACATCAAATCAATATAATAAAAATGGCCATTCTCCCAAAATTAATTTACTTCTTCTATGCTAGACCAATCAAGCTATCAAATAATTACTTCATAGAGCTGGAAAAAAATAAACATATTCATTTGGAAGAACAAAAGGTCAAGAACATAAAGGAAATCAATGAGGGGAGGGGAGAGGATGTGAAGAAAGGTAGACTAGAAATAACAGATTTCAAATTATATTCCAAAGTAATAATCATGAAAAAAATCTGACACTGGCTAAGAAATAGAGTGATAGTGCAGTGAATTAAATTAGGTACATAATAACTGTTAGAATTCTTACAAAGTGTTAACCCATTAGAGTTGATAGAAACAATGCTTGTTAACACTTTTGAGAGTTCACACATTAGCTCACACATTAATTCATATGTTTGGGAGATTTCAGGGTTCAGTATGAGATATCCAAATTCACACCTCCCATAATCCTACTCTCAGAGGAGGAGTCAACCTTTGAATTTACACCTCTAAAAGAGTATAAAAACAGCTGAGCTCAGTCAGGAGAGTTCAGTGGAAAAGACTGAGAGGGGAGTGTCAGTTAGAGATTGAGAAGCCAGGCGTCAGAGTTGAGTTGGAGGCAAGAGCTCTTGGAACCAAGCAGGGAGAGAGGCCTTTAAGAAAGCTAACCGGGCCCAAGGAAAGAGACAAGACTTGGAAGGAGAAAATAAATGTTTGGATTTTATCAGCTGGCTGCATTTGAAGCGATTATTGCTCTGAACTGAAACAAAGGCTGATTCCAGAAAACCTCCCCAAGAAACCAGCCCACAGAGAACCATCATATTTTAGGAAAAAGAAGAGAACACCATAAATAACCATTGCAATGTAGTGTTTGAAAAACCAAAAATTCAAGCTTTGAAGATAAGAACTCAATATTTACTAAAAATTGCTGGATAAATCCATAATTTTTAGATAAAGAGTGACATCATAAGACAATAAGGACAGCATGGAAATGTTTACCTGTTAGATTTGTAATGTTTTTTTTAAAATGTTTTTATAGCCAATAAAAGAGAGAAGGATTATAGTAAGCTAAATGGATAAATTTAATTACATGAAATTAAAGAAGTTTTGCACAAACAAAATGAATGCATCCAAAATTATAGGAAAATCAGGAAATAGGAAAAATTATAGTAAGTTTCTTTGGCAAAAGCTTCATTTTTCAAACGTTTTGGTAACAGAGTCAAATTTACATAAAATGAGAGACATTCTCTCTTATCAACAGAAAACCAAGGAAAGGAGGTAAGTTTAGGGGGAAAGATAAAGAACTTATTTTTAGATATGTCAGGTTTACAATGAATATTGGATATCCAGTTTAAGATGTGCCATTAGGCAAGATGTCTTCTAGGTACCAGAGGAACCAGTAATGAAGAAATTGAAGACAAGAGAATAAGGATGAAAGGAAAGGAAATCTGATGCAAAAACATGAAACAGAATAGGATCACATATGCAGATAAGAGTATGAAAAGAAAAGATTGTAGCAGAAGACATTTAACTAATGCTCAATAGGGAGGTAGGGAAAAAAGAAAACTCCCAGCAAATGAGATCTAGTTTATTAAAATATAGGTTAGCTAGATGGCCCAGTACACAGTGTGAGACTTGAAATAGGAAATACCTCAGTTCATACATAAACTCAGACCCTTGGCATATGTGTGGCCCTAATTAAGTCATTCTGCTTGCCTCAGTTGCCTTCATTTGTAAAATTAGGATAATACTACCAACATCACAGCATTTTTGTGAATATTGAATGTATGAATATGCAAAGTATTTAATGTATGAATATGTTGAGTACTTTATAAATCGTAAGCATTATATAAATATTCATTATTGCCATTATTTTAATGACTTACATGTATGTATATGTATGTATACACATAATATAGATATTAATCATATAACTTTCAGCACAAATTCTGACAATAACATCCTGAAGAGGTTTGGGGTTATGTCCCCAAATGATGAGATTTGGGACAGGGGACCCTTGATTCCTGTAGTATTCAGCACAGGGGAGGGAGTTGTGGGAACCCCTTTGGTTGGTGCAGAGGCCCTTCAGAAAGGAATTTATGAATCCAAAAAGCTAGACTGGAAAAAAAGAAGTTCATTATTGGTATTGGGAAGTCAGCCTTTACTATGCATGAATAGAAAGACTGAATTTCTTGGTGGCAAGGTCCTGACAGAGGGATATAGAGTTTCTAGTGGAGGAATCCTGGCAGAGAGAGAGAGAATTTCTAGCAGAAAAATCCTGACAGAGAGATAAATAAGGTCTTGTTAGGGAAATAGGTGAGAAAGAGATAAAGAGGAGGTAATGCTGAAAGAGAATATCATTTCAGCAGGCAGAGGATTGCAGCTTATGCCAAATAGAAAGAGAGAGGTTTCTTGACATGTTAGGTCCTCTGCAAGGAGTAAGTCCCAAGTTGGCTCTTTTTATAATCGAAGCCTAGGCTAGGAGCAGGGGATAACTCTTGATGGGGGTTGGGTGCAGTTTGAGCTAGAATCAGAATAGAAAATTTTGGAAATGAATGAGTGTCTCTGAATTAATTTTCAACTCAATAGAATTGGAATCTCCAGCTCCAGATAAGTAGGAGAAGTTCTGTACTCAACTAGCCCCACCTAGAAAACAGAATGAAACCACTTTATCTTGATTCCCTGGAGCAGGTCTCTCACGGGAGAGTTTAGTGTTCTCCCCAAAGACAGAGAGAGAGAAAGAGAATTTCAGGGCTCCCTTCCCTCAATCCTATCTTACTTTCATCCATTTTGAACAAGAGCCCTTGGCTTAGTCCTGTATTCAAGTTTAATACAAATCATTTGGAATTACTTTAAATAGTCTCCCATTTTTTGATAAAGCAATTAAAAAGATCATCTTATTTTGAAGAAAGCATTATCTTCATTTTTTTAACATTCAGCCAATTGCTCACTAAAAAAATTGGTAAGAATAATAAAAGAGGGAAATATAAACATCCTACAAAGCTGATTCTACATTGCTCTGACAGTTGTCAAACTGAAATAAAGAAGGCTGCTAAAAAAAAATAGGGTCTTTTAATCTAGTAACAGAATTGCAGTATGGGACACTGTGCCACAGCAAGTACAAGGAGTGCCCAGGAGGGAGTGAGAGGGGCAGGGTTAAATACATTTTAGCCGGAAGGGAATCTCAAGGGAGGCACAGCCTGAGGAACCTGTTATATAAATTGTTTTGCATAACAACTGAAACTCCCTAGAAAAGGCTGGGGAAGGCTAAGGGGTGGGGGTGGGGGATAGGTGACATCTGCTCAGAAAGGTTTTTCCCCTTCTCTTTTCTCCCCCCCCCCTCCCCACCCCATGCTGGTTTTCACAGTCCTTTTTAACAGGTCTTGATCACCCTCAGGCAATTCATAGCTTTAGGAGCAGGCAAGGTCAACTCACAGTCAGTTGTATTCAACATTTCAAATAAAAGGTTAACTAAAGGCATTGACTTTGTGCTAAGATATCTGTATCTGATAATTAGAGGTATTAGTGATATTCTAAATAGCTGGGTAAGACTTAAGAGTTAGAAAGTCTAAGATTTACATCCTGTTTCTGACATTTATTAACCATGTTAGCATGGCAGAAAGTGTTTTGTTCTCAGATTTCTTTTAATGAACAAGATAAATTTCCAAATACCTCACTTATAAGTAGTAAGTATTCCATTTTTTGAACAGTTATATTTTATATAATATATTAGACAAAAATACATATATAATACAATATAACACATTAGACAAAAAGATACTAAAATGTTTGGATCACTGAAAAAGCAGCCTGTATTACCTGATTTTCCTTTTCTATTCCAAATATGACCAGAAACATAATAATAAAATAATAAACTTTCCTATAGAGAAGGCTTTAGTTATTCAAAGAATAAGTTCAAAGAAAGCACAGTACAATACACTTTTGGTTCATCATTTCTTTAAGGTCACAGAGATTTTTAGGCTTCAGGTGCCAAGTAACCTACTGGCATTCAAAATGTCATTCTTGATAAATTGCTTTAGAATAAGTATTTGAAAATGAGTAATAAGAACAGCTATCTTTAATGAAACAAAAACTAATAAGGAAAAGATTAAATAGTTGTCTATTTTATTTTTGGCAGTCAGTAGCACAATTAGTAACCATAAATATTTTCCTACAATATTTTTTTCTAGATAAATAATGAACTCTCTGGAAAGCCCCTCTTCTTCCTCTTTCCTCCTATAACCTGTCAAAGTTCTTTCTTTGCTATATTTTGATGACAATCCTTGTTAGTAACATAGCCTTTTTCTAGAATCAGAGAAAACTGCCTACCATTAGAGTTCTTTCAGCTTATCCTCTAGTGCTTTTGTGAGAAAATGAGTCCTTTTATGTCCTATTGCTTTAATTCTCTCTACCCCTCCCTAATTCTTCTTTTTCTAGCAACCTTTAATGAATGGAATTTACTAGCCCAATGGAATCAGTAATTTCCTCAGGGAAAGAAGGATTTATCTCACCATTATGCTTTGAAATGGAAAATTTACTCACCCACTCACCCCCCATTTATCAAGTGTCTGCATTTTGGCTGCTCTACCTATCTAACTGCCTTTATTTAGAACATCCTAATGCAAAATGACAGAGTATGGTGATCATACAAGAACCAATACTTAGTGTTTTTATATATAAGCGAAACTGTTCATAATAGCAATATGGCCTCTCTAGTGGGTAAAACTATGGAAAGTAATCATGCCTTTAGGGGATTAGGAAAACTAATCTGTATCTCATTCTCAATCAGACCCTAAGGAAGTGATTAGCCCAAGCTACTAGTCCTCTTCTGGTCTCACCAAATACAGTAATACAACAGTAATTATATAGAGATTCTTTTTGAAAGTGGTCAAGTAACTTGGGATTGAAATAATTTTTAAGATAGCATAATGCCAAAGTTGATAGTTACATATATTAATTAAATTTTTCTATCTAAGGAAATCTAGGGAGGCATATTTCCAAAAGAAAATGACTTGCCCCCTCTTCTTTACTGTGGTAGTCTTTCTTGGTAGCACATGCTCAGCTTCAGGCTCTTTATGTCAAAATATACCAGCTGAAAATGTAGGATAAGAATAGCTGCAGGCTTGTTCTCTCCGACATTTCAAATCTATATTTTCCTGATTAACACAGTAAGATGGAGCACAAACATTATTTTCTCATCTGATACCTAAATCTGGGAGTAGGTATAATCTGTCACACACCCCCAAAAAAAAAAAAAAAAAAAAAAAAAAAAAGATGGAGAAGAAGAATGTGGCAAAATAGGAAAGAGAATTAAAAAACAACTATTAGGACACCAGAAATTGCATAAATTTGCCTTTTACATTTACAGGGAAACATTTAAGATAATTCCTTACATAAAAAACTGCAAACCTTTGGAATCAATGAAAGTTATATATTAGAGGAATTTTATTTCATTAATACATTTAGAATGGAATGAACTGCAACTGTAACTGATTATTGCTTTATTTAATAACTCAAACAATAAGATTCCCTGTAGTAAGACAAGAAGAAAGTTTTTCCATTTCATTTGAGAATGTTTAGGTGGGATGAATTTTTTTTTTTTTTATGTATTATGATTATTGTCCTCTTGCTTTACAAGAATTTAGCCAACAGTATTAGTATACACCTTGTACAAAGCACTGTACTTCTATGGTCAGTGTACCAAAAAAAAAAAAAATAGAAATAGAAAGGACATAAATAATAAATAATAATAATAACTTTTCTCTAATGATAATGACTCAATCTCTCATAATTTGAAAGACTAAATTTGCATAGTTATTGCAATAGAAGACCTGAAAACTGAATTGTTCCCAGATAGAACCATCAGAAAATCTTATGAATTGACAGTACCCAAGGGAAAATGGTGTCAAGAAAGCTAGTTTAGCTTTATAGAATGACAGGCAACTATCTCTAACAAGTAACTAGGGAATTGTTTGTGCTAGGAATCAAGATGCTTAATAAGCTTTCTCAAGAGAAATCTCTTTCTCCAATCACTCACTAATTTACCTCATATTGATCAAAGTTAAGAAGGGAATCTTTCTTAGTGCTTATTAAAGTATTTAAAATATTTTGTGTTAGAAAGTATAGAGGAGATAGATAAATATGAGTATGGTGAGTCTGAGGAAAACATTGTATTAGAAAAAGTAACTTCTGAAACCAAAGAAACAGAGATGAGTAATTGTGTAAATTGTGTTGTATTCCTCTCCTTAAAGACAGTAACAGAATCACCCTGAGTGATTCTATTTTGAAGGAGGTCTTAACCATCTTGGAAACTTAGATATTGCCAATGCAGGATAATCTGATAAGACTAACCACCAAGAAATGCATTTTTCCCTTTTGAAAAACTTTGACCTTTGGAAATTCCTTATTTCTTATTTCTATTCTGTTCAGAATGCCTTGGCTGTACACTCAAAGCAAGCTTAAAAATAAAAACCCATTCTATATTCTAATTAATTGAAGCTACTACTAGGGAATGCTCTTCCTTAGTGCACTAATATATTTCTTTTTCTTTCACTTTAGTTATTCACTTTTTTACATATTCTCCATTCCCACTCCCACTAATTTTGAAAATCTCAAAGTGAATGAGATATTTCCTGTCCTCTCAGGGAATTTAAGCCGAGTCCTTCCAAAAACAAATGTAAGAAATAAATTTGCATTTTTGATTTCCTTCACAGGCTAATTGTACACTATTTCAAAGTCCAATTCTTTTTGTACAGCAAAATAACTGTATGGACATGTATGCATATATTTTACTTAACTTATACTTTACATATTTAACATGCACTGGTCAACCTGCCATCTGGGGGAGGGTGTGGGGGGAAGGAGGGGAAAAGTTGGAACAAAAGGTTTTGCAGCTGTCAATACTGAAAAATTATCCATGCATATATCTTGTACATAAAAAGCTATAAAATAAAAAAAACTTTAAAAATTGTTTTTTAAATTGTAAATCTGATAACTAATAATATTATGCAGAACTTTAAGTTCTGTTACAATTTTTCTGTTACAATCATGTGAGGGAGATGATGCAAATGTTATTATTCACAAATTTTGTACCCAAAAATAAACCCACAGTTCTAAAAGTCAGTATTTTCCATTCTTATGTTTTATTTTTATTTCTCCTCTCATTTTTTTTCCTATTCATTTATATCTTCTTTTACCCTATATTAGCTATGCAACTATAGGCAAGACACTTCTCTGAGCATATTTCTTCACCTGCAAAATAAGTTATAATACATGAATTATCTATCATCAAAAGATACCATAACTTCAGTATTTAAATTATGATCTGTAATCACTAGCTATCTTTTGAGTATACCAATTCAATGCTCAAAAACACAAATAGTTCTATTTATGAGTTATTGGAAACAGGATTTGAAACTCACCTGTAGAAAGATAAAATGTCTACTAATCATCAACTATCCCTAAGAAATCGAGTAACTTTGATTCTTCCCCAACAATCTGTAAAAATTTCAAGGTCTATCTCACTTATGAAAATTATTAAACTATTGATCCTGCATTCTCTCAGGTATGGGCCTATTCCTTGCACAGCTAAACTCACAACAACAACAACAACAACAACCCTGGAATGACTGCTTATATTTCTTCACTCCTTACACATTTGATCAAGTCCTTCCCTACTGTCTTCCATGGATCAGAACTGATTGAAACTACTTTCTCCACTATAACCAATAGTCTCTTAATGTATAAATCTAATGATCTTAGTCCTAACCACTGATCTCTTGACAGTTTGGGACACTATCTACTTCTTGAACTCTCTTACCCTCTTTACTTATCCAGACATCTGCTGAGTACTTTCTTTGCCAAGCACAGAGCTGCTAATAACTTCTTTATTTGTCTTAATAACTCTCTTTTCCTTTAAAGATTAGAACAACTGACAAAGGAAATTTTTGTTTTTGCTCAATTTCTCATTAATAAGAAGGAACTAGTTGTTAGAATGGAAATGATGGGAATTTTGGAGGGAGGTAGCCATTCCATATTAGAATGAGAGTAATAGAAAAAGATAAGAATTCTTGATTTGGTTCAATATTCATCTTGGATTTGATGAGCAGATTTCAGAAAGTTCAAAGGAAATATGTTAGGATCTCATAGAATAAAATAATTCAGGAAAATAAACTCAGGAAAGATAAAAGATGACCAAAAATGAAATTCCAAAGATACAAAGGGAAATGTAATGAATAAGAAAATGAAAGTAATTTTAAAAGACCAATGTATGTACACAGGAAAGTCATCAATCAACTTAGATTTTTAAAAAGAAATATACTCATTATCAGCAACATGGCCCAATTTCTTCCATTCTTAATTAAATTTAAGAAGAATAGCAGCCCAAATAATAAATATCAAATAAAAGAAGAAACCACATGAGTCATTGTTCTAATCCCAAATCACAAGTTTGATTCTCTCAGCAAAGGACTAGGGTAGTCACTGTGGAACAGGAATAGTTGGAGATTACAGACTTTGGGTTCAGAATAGGGCCAAAGCACTTTCTTTCTGGACTCAAACTAGGATTATAGAAGCTTAATTCTAACTAGGGTTAGCCTAGTTGCAGTGTTATTTTAACCTCAAAATGGAAATTTCTGACTAAACCCCTGCACTTAGAACAGAAATGGGACAGCAATAGAAATCTATTTTCTGACCCCCCAGAGTAGATCCAAGACCTTAGGCTGGGGTCAGAGACAAGAAAAAAGTGCTGAAAGCCTTCAGGCTAGCTAATAGGTGCTGGATCAGTACAGTCAAGTAGCGCTTTGGGCGAGTTGGTGATAAAACTAATAGAAAGCTAGTCTTGAATTAGGAAAATCTGAGTTCAAATGCAGTCATAGATGCTTATTGGCTTTGTGGCCTTGGGCTAATTATTCAACCTCTTTTCACCAAAATTTTCTCAGCTGCAAAATAGGGATAATATTACAATGTTTGGTACATTGAATGGTTGAAGACAGTGTCTTCGTAATGATTCTTTTGACTATTATGTGAATGTCTTCCTTGTATGATTCTCTGTAAAACAGGAAAACATATGTTTGGCATTTGAAAGATGTGGCCATCTTATTAGTGTTATGCTCTCTAAAGTAGAATTTGAATGCTTGGCAATTCATTCAAGAAAAACTTCAGTATCTGATACCCTATTTTGTCAGGTCTTCAGAATCTTCCTAAGAGAATTCAATGAAAGTGGTTCAGTTTCCTGGCATGACACTGGTATATTGCCCAGTTTTCACAAGCATACAACAATAAAGTCAGCACAACAGCTCTGTAGAACTTCAGTTTGGTAGGCAGTCTAATATCTCTTTTCTCTCAAAGGAGCCTCCCAATACTGAGCTAAGTCTGAAAATTCACACTTCAACCTAATTATCAATATGTACATTTGTGGAAAGTATAGTCCCCAGGTAAGTGGAACTTATCCATAATATTCAAAACTTCTCCAATTTGCTATAGCTGATATTTCTACATATGAATGGTATGACATTGGCTAGTGGAGAAAATCTTGGTGTTAATTGCAGGACAAACTTAGCACAAGCAGCACAGAAGTGATTCATACTTTGCTGCACTGAGTGCACAATCATATCTGAACAAAAAGTCATGTACCAATTCTCCCACTATTTTGGTCTTGCCTTGTACACAGCCTTTTCAAGTTAAACAATTTGCCATCACTGTGATAGCTCATCTTGATGTAATGTTTGTCCTTATTGAAGATATCTGGTACATAATAAGTAGATAATATTACTATGAATAGTAATTTTGGATTATTACCACTTTGGTAATTTAGATTATTACTAATATTTTCAGCCAGAGCAAGACAGCATTTATGTTGCCTAATTCCAAACAGAGGCCTAGAAGCTGGAAAGTCTAGGAGACCAAGGAATAAAGTATACCTAGATCAGATCATATACGACCTGATAAATTTTGCAACTCCCTGACCTAAGTCATGTTTGTGATATTTAAAGAAAAATCGATCTACTTGAAATAATTAACAATTTTAGCAAAGTAGCATTTCTACATATCACCAATAAAATCCAGCTGAAAGAGAAAGAAAAGGAAATTCTATTTAAAAATAACTGTAGATAATATAAAATATTTGAGAGTCTACCGCCAAGACAAACTCAGGAACTTTATGAGCAACATTACAAAACACATTTTACACAAAGTCAGATCTAAATAATTAGAAAACTATCAATTCCTCATGAGTAGATTGAGCTGATATAATAAAAATGACAATTATACCTAAATTAATTTTCTTATTCAGAGCCATACTGATCAAAGTACCAAAAATTACTTTATAAAGCCCCCTCCCCCACCAAAATAACTAAATTCATCTGGATGAACAAAAGTTTAAGAATATCAAGGGAAATAATTGGGAGTGGGAAATGCAAAGGAAGATGGCCTAGCTATATCAGATCTAAAACAATGTTATAAAGCAGCAATCATCAAAGCTATTTGGTACTGGATAAAAAAAATAGAGTGGTGGATCAGTGGAATAGGTTAGGTACACAAGCCAGTAATAAACAACTGTAATAATCTGCTCTCTGATAAACCCAGATTCAAGCTTCTGGAATAAAAGCTCTCTATTTCATAAAACCTGCTGGGAAAACTGAAAAATAATGTGGCAGAGACTAACATCTCATACCTAATACTAAGATAAATTTAAAATGGGTACATGATTTAGCCATAAAAGGTGATAGCATAAGCAAATTAGAAGAGCAAGGCATAGAATACTTGTCAGTATCTATGGAGAAGTAATGAATTTATGACCAACAAAAGAGAGCATATAAGGAAATGCAAGATGGGAAATTAAACAGTCTTTACACAAATAAAGCCAATACAACCAAGATTAGAAGGGAAGCAGAAAATTAGGAAACAATCAGTTTGTCTGATAAAGACCTCCTGTCTAAAATATATAAAGAACTAAATCAAATTTGTAAGAATACAAATTATTTCCCAATTAATAAATGGTTAAAGAATATGAACAGGCATGTTACAAATGAAGGAATTAATATTATCTACAGTCATATGAAAAAATGCTCTAAATCAGAAATTAAAGCAATGATCATGAGCTATTTTGCTCAACTGTATGCCAATAAATAGGATAATCTAAATGAAATGAATTAATATTTACAAAAATATAAATTGCCCAGATTAAGAAAAGAGGAAATAAAGTACTTATAATAACCTTATTTTAGAAAAATAAATTAAACAAGCATTTAATGAACTACCTATGAAAAAAATCTCCAGGGCTAGAGGAGTTATAAGTAAATTTCACCAAACATTTAAAGAACAATTAGTTCCAATACTATATAAATTATTTAGAAAAATAGGGGAAAGAGCTACCAAATTCTATAACACAAGTGTTGTGCTGATGCCTAAAACAGGAAAAGTCAAAGCAGAAAAAAAAAATTTATAGACCATTTCTCTACTGAAAATTGATGCAGAAATCTTAAATAAACTATTAAAAAAGAGATTACAGCAATTTATCTCCAGAATAATATCTTATGATTTATACCAGGAATATAGGACTGGTCTAACATCAGGAAACTATCAGCAAAATTGACCATATCAATAACAAGACTAATAGAAATCATATAATTATTTCAATGGCTGCAGAAAATGCTTTAAGAAAATACAATACCCATTCCTGATTTAAAAAAAAAAAAAACCTAGAGGAAAAAAAGAAAGAAATGAAATTTTCCTTTAAATGACAAGTAGCATATATCTAAAACAATCAGGAAGCATTATATGTAATGAGAATAAATAAGAATTCACAACAAGATTAAAAGGTGAAGAAAGAATGCCCATTATCACCACATTATTCAATATTATATTAGAAATGTTAACTTTAACAATACGAGAAGAAAGAACTTAAAAAGAAATAGAGCAGGTAATGAGAAAACAAAACTATCATTCTTTGCAGATGATATAATGATATAGTTAGAGAATCAACTGAAAACTGCTAGAAAAGATTAGAATTTTAGCAAAGTTGCAGAATAGAAAATAAACCCACAGGGTCAGCTAGGTGGTGCAATCGATAGAATACCAAAGCTGAAGTCAGGAGGACCTAAGTTCAAATCTAGCCTCAGATACTCAACACTCCCTAGATGTGTGACCCTGGGCAAGTCACTTAACCCCAATTGCCTTGGCAAAAAGAAAAGAAACCCACACAATTCATCAGCATTTCTATATGTTACCAACAAAACCTAGCAGCAAGAGAAAGAAAGAGAAATTCCATTTAAAATAACTGTAGATAAAAAATAATCTGGAGTCTCATATCAAGAAAAAAACAGGAATTCTATGAACACAATTACAAAACACTTTTCATACAAATAAAGTCAGAAATAAACAATTGGAAAATATCAATTGCTCATAGGTAAACTGCGCTAATTTAATAAAAATGACAAGTCTACCTAAATTACTTTACTTATTCAGTGCCATATCAATCAAACTGCCAGAAATTATTTCATAGAGCTAGAAAAATTATAACAAAATTCATCTAAAATAAAAAAAAGTCAAGAATATGAAGGGAATGTATGAAAAAAAGCAAAGTGGCTTAGCTATAGCATACCTAAAACTATACTATAAAGTGGCAATAATCAAAACCATCTGATATGGCTTAGAAATAAGTGGCTGATCAGTTGATCAATAGATTAAATATACAAGACACAATAGTCAACAACTATAATAATCAACTGTTTGATAAATCCAAAGAGTCCAGCTTCTGGGATAAGAACTCTCTATTTGACAACAATTGCAGGAAAAAAAATTGTAAACTAGTATAGCAGAAACTTGTCTTAGACCAAAATCTCACATCTTGCACCAAGATAAGCTTAAAATGGATTCACAATTTAAACATAAAGAGTGATACCATAAGCAAATTAAAAGAACAAGGGATAGTGTACCTGTAAGGTCTTTAAAGAAGGAAGAAATTTTTAGCCAAAAGAAAACTAGAGAACATTATGAAATGCAAAATGAATTATTTTTGATGATATTATAATAAAAAATATTTTGTATGCAAAAACAATGCAGTTAAGATTAGAAGAGAAGCAGAAAGCTGGGAAATATTTTTTACAGCCAATATCTCAGATAAAGGGCTGGTTTCTAAACACAGAGAAGAGATTCAAATAAATAAAAATATAAGTCATCCCCCACTTGATAAAAGGTCAAAGGATATGAACAGACAATTTTCAGTTGAAGAAATTCAAGCCCTTTATAGCCATAGGGAAAACATTCTCTAATTTTTTTTTATTTATTTACAAGATATATGCATGGGTAATTTTTCAGCATTGACAATTGCAAAACCTTTTGTTCCAATTTTTCCCTTCCTTCCTCCTACCCCCTCCCCCAGATGTCAGGTTGACCAATACATGTTAAATATATTAAAGTGTAAGTTAAATACAATATATGTATATATATATCCATAGTTATTTTGCTGTACAAAAAGAATCGGACTTTGAAATAGTGTACAATTAACCTGTAAAGGAAATCAAAAATGCAGGCGGACAAAAATAGAGGGATTGGGAATTCTATGTAGTGATTCATACTCGTTTCCCAGAGTGTAACTGGTTCAATTCATTACTGATCTATTGGAACTGATTTGGTTCATCTCATTATTGAAGAGGGACATGTCCATCAGAATTGATCATCATATAGTATTATCGTTGAAGTATATAATGATCACCTGGTTCTGCTCATTTCATTCAGCATTAGTTCATGTAAGTCTCTCCAATCCTTTCTGAAATCATCCCGCTGGTCATTTCTTACAGAACAATAATATTCCATAATATTCATATACCACAATTTATTCAGCCATTCTCCAATTGAGGGGCATTCACTCAGTTTCCAGTTTCTGGCCACCACAAAGAGGGCTACCACAAACATTCTTGCACATACAGGTCCCTTTCTTTTCTTTAATATCTCTTTGGGATATAAGCCCAGAAGTAACACTGCTGGGTCAAAGAGTATGCACAGTTTGATAACTTTTTGAGCATAGTTCCAAATTGCTCTCCAGAATGGCTGGATGTGTTCACAATTCCACCAACACTGTATCAGTATCCCAGTTTTCCCACATCCCCTCCAACATTCCACATTATCTTTCCCTGTCATCTAGTCAATTTGACAGGTGTGTAGTGGTATCTCAGAGTTTCTCTAAATCATTTTTGATTAGAACAATGCAAATTAAAATAACTCTAAGGTACCACTTTATATCAGATTGGCTAATATGACAGAAAAGGAAAATGATAAATCTTGGAGATGATTAGGGGAAGTTGGAACACTAATTAAACAATGGTGAAGTCATAAAATAGTCTAACCATTCTGGACAACAATTTGGAACTATTCCCAAATGGCTATCTAACTCTGCAAACCTTTTTGTGGGTGTGTATATGTGCGTGTTTGTGTGTGTGTGATTTAAAGTCAATTTAATAAATATTTATTAAGAGCTAACTATGTGCTAGCCCTGAAAATACAATAGAGGTAAAAGACAGTCCCTGCCTGCAAGAAGTATACAATCTAATGGGGAAGGCAATGTACAAACATAAATTTACAAAGCAAGTTATATATAGGATAAATAGGAAATAATTAACTGAGGGAAGAAATTGGAATTAAGAGGGGTTGAAGAAGGCTTTGTGTAGAAGGTAGGATCTTAGCTGAGACAAAGAAAGCCAGGGTGGTCAAATGCATGTCTCCAATTTTAGAGGTAGTGACTGTACTAGAGGCAGCTGTGTAGTATGATAGACAGAGGGCTTGAGCTGGAGACTGAAGGGCCTGAGTTCAAAGTTAACATCAAATGTTTACTCCATCTGCTGCAGTTTTCTCACTTGTAAAACAAGGATGACAATGCAACCAATCTTAAAGGATTGTTGGAAGATCAAATGAGAAGATATTTTGTTTTGTTTTGTTTTTCCTTTTATTTAATTTTAAAGCTTTTTTTTCAAAACATATGCATAATTAATTTGACAACATTGACCCTTGCATAATCTTGTGTTTCAGATTTTGTCCTCCTTCTCCTCACTCCTTCCCCTAGATGGCAAGCAAATATATGTTACACATGTTAAAATATATGTTAAATTCAATATGTATAAACATTTATATAATTCTCTTGCTGCACAAGAAAAATCAGATCAAAAAAGAAAGTAAATGATAAGTAAAAATGCAAGTAAACAACAAAAAGAGTGAAAATGTTATGTTGTGATTCACATTCAGTTCTCACAGTCTTCTCTCTGGGTGTATATGGCTTTCATCATCACAAGATCATTGGAACTGGCATCAATCATCTCATTGTTGGAAAGAGTCACCTTCATAAGAACAGATCATTGTGTAATATTGATGTTGCCATGTACAATGATCTCCTGGTTCTGCTCACTTCAGTCAGCATCAGTTCATGTAAATTTCTCCAGGCCTCTCTAAAACCATAGTGTTAATCATTTCTTATAGAACAATAATATTCCATAACATTCATATATCATAACTTATTCAGCCATTCTCCAACTTATGGGCATCCACTCAGTTTCTTGCCACTACCACAAACATTTTTGCACATGTGGGTTCTTTTCCTTCCTTTAAGATCTCTTTGGGATATAGGCCCAATAGAAACACTGCTGAGTCAAAGGATAGACACAGTTTATTAAGTTTTTGAATATAGTTACATTATGGCTGAATCCATTCACAATTCTGATGTTCAATTATGAGTTCCAGTACTTCTTTTCACAAATTCCTTCCTTCTCCACAGATCTGAGAGGTAAACTATTCTATGTTCTTCTAATTTGCTTATAATATCACTCTTTTTGTCTAAATCATGATCCCATTTAGATCTTATCTTGGTATGTGGTGTTAGATGTGGGTCAAGCCCTAGTTTCCAATTTTCCCAGCAGTTTTTGTCAAATAGTGAGTTCTTATCCCCAAAGTGGGGGTCTTAGGATTTGTCAAACATCAGATTGCTATACTTATTGGCAATTTTGTTCTATGATCCTAACCCATTCT